>NC_137454.1:100656676-101213904 GCF_964235325.1 Thermobia domestica
GAGAAAATTTTCCTTATAAAGTTATTGTTTACAATAACGATATTATTATTAGTCGAGACTATAACTACAACAACAACACGGGTTAGTAGTAAAAAAAAAATGTAATCAAATGTACACTAGGTGGCCCAGGTGGCCAAAGTGGCACACACGGGTGTGTCACTTTTTGAATCCGCTCCTGTGTGGACACTAATTAAGATATCGGGATATTATTCTTGCCAAATATGGTTGGACCATAGTTTATCATATTAATTTTTTGTCTTCTGGTGTTGAATTTTCTTCTCAAATTTCACCCCAGTCAAAAATTCGAGAATTTTCTAATTTCGAATTTCCTTTACTACCTTTTTCCCTGTAGCTTCCTTCGTTGTAGAAAGACCTCCTTAAGACTTGCCAGATAGATACCTCGGATGGATACCTAACTGTTGACACCAATTGGACGGGCCTGTGCGTAGTGTTGCCAATTAGGGAAATTAAAACTTTCCTAAATTTCGGCAAAAAAATTCGAGATTTTTTTTTTTATAAATCCGTACCTATACTCCGAGTGCAAGTCAACTTACGCCAATCGAACATTTGTCCTTACTTAACAAACACAAGTACAGATTGTTACAATGGGGTAATTAGGGGGCGTACGAAAAATTTGTGTTTAGGTTCTAACCCTTGATTTTTCTAGTTTTCCCCTTTATGTTTACCGTAATATATTTTAGGTAATTAGAAGCTTTGTTCCCTAAATATCGCCATAATACTTGTAGGATATATTAGTGGTGTACCAATGTTTAATTTAAGATAGTTTTCGTCTGTCTGATAGCAGTGTTGCCAGATACAGAAAATTTTAATTCCGGATTTTATGTGGAAATTTTGGGAAAATTATCTATTTTGTCTCTATTATTTCCCTCTTGTTGGCTACATCAAAACAAACTTACCAGTATCTGGAAGTCTCGTCTTTGTCCTACACAACGCACTATAGAAAGTTTCAATAGGATAATTAGGGGAAGTACAGTTGAGGTTTACAGTAGACCCTGTTCTCTAAGTGGAAAGATAACTTTTTTTTTATATAGGTAGAATGAGATATTTTTATTGACACGCTTACTTTATTAGATATCGCCACAATACTAGTAGGGTATATTAGAGGGATACCAAAGCTTATTTTACGATAGTTTGTGTGTCTGATAGCAGTGTTGCCAGCTACAGAAAATTTTAATTCCAGATTTTAAGTGGAAATTATGAAAAATTCCATTTTGTCTCTATTATTTCCCTCATGTTGGCTACATTCGAACAAACGTACCAGTGTCTAAAAGCCTCGTTATTATCCTACACAGCGCACCATAAAAAGTTTCACTAGAATAATTAGAAGAAATACAGTTGAGGTTTATAATAACCATGTTCTGGAAATGGTAAGAAAATGGTAAATTTCTGAGGTAGAATGAGATTTTTTTTTACAATTTCATGCTTACTTTGTTAGATATCGCCATGATACTTGTAGGATATATTTTTGGAGTACTAAGGTTTATTTTCAGATAATTTTCGTCTGTCTGATAGCAGTGTTTTCAGCCAAAACAATTAATTCCCGATTTTAGGTGAGAAATCCGGAAAATTTCCCCTTTCCCCTCTATTATTACCCTCTTGCTGGCTACATTGAAACAAACGTACAACTACCTGAAAGCTTCCTCTTTGCTCTACAGAACGCACCATAAAATGTTTCAATAGGATAATTAGAGAAGCTGTAGCCTCGGCATATCTGTTGATTTTTGCTTCTGAGGCGTAAAAGTATCAAAATTTCATGTGTATGATGACAGAGATTTTTTTCTTTCCCTCTTTAAATTGAAGCAAGCGACTTCAGGATTTCAGTGTACCTTCTCAACACACCAAAAAAATTTTTTAGGTGACTTGAAGCCATATAGCAGCAGTGGTGCTAGATACAAAAAATTTTGAAATTCGGTTAGGGTTTTTTTTGTAAATTTTCAACCCTACATTTCCCTCAATAATTTCCCACCCGTTGGCAACACTGCAATGCAACTTACACCAAAACATAGACACATCCATTTTCTAAAAAACAAGGCCTTAACCATATCAATCGAATGAATAGTTTTTGAGCAATAAGTCACTAACTGAAAATGTAGGAAAACGCCAAAAATGACCTGGGTCCGAAAGGAATAATTACACAATTTTGCTCGTATATGTACAAAGAAACAAACGATTTGTAAGTTACGAAGGCTTCGACAAGTTCTTTTTATTATTTCAATAATCTGCAACATAAATCAATAAATGATAGTTGTCAGAAAAAAAAAACAGACATTTGAAAAAAAAACATGAAAAAGAACGATGTTTTTTATTGAAAAAAAACTTCACAGAAGAAAACCGTTTTTTTACAACACTAGCCGTGACAGATATGATGTTTTCACTTATGTGTATGAAGTAATATAAAATTATTAAAGAAAACAATAAAATCAGATATTCAACACGTAGAGAGCTCAAATATCCAATTTATGAAATAAACATGAAGAATTAGATAACATTTATTTCAATGTAAGCCATGTGACCGGGATGATGATTAAAAAAAACACAACCCTCCTTTTTTATCATTAAGTAGCGCAATTACATTTTTATGTCTTTACCTTTTTTGATAGATCGCAGTTCACGTCTAAACAGCAAAGCTTGAGCCTCACAACTAACAAAGAAACGCAGGTTGGCAGGCTTAGTTGTCGCACTGATAATGAGTTTTACAAACAGGTGGCGCCTAAATCCAGTTTCTGGGGACTGCGTTATCTCCTTCCATTACACTTGTGTAAACAAGTACTGTGTGTTTCAGATGTAAAGCAACATGGGCAGTAGCCAATGGTGCGGGATATTCCACGCGGTGTTGCCGGATTGCGGATTCCCCTTTCCCTTCTCGCTCTCCCTCCACTTGAGATTATGACACAAATTGGCAACATTATTCACATTGTAAATATACTATTCCAGCAAACTCAAGAATTTTGACTCTGCATCCTAGAAATATATATAGCAACTAAATTACTTACCCAGTAACTTTTCCAGTGGAATGTTGCTCATCTTCAACACTACTTTCACTATCGTCTATGTCAGTGAATATTTCGTCATTGTCTGAATCTGAGTCTTGTAAATTTATTATCATGGGTTAAAAAAATTGTAAACAAAAAATAGTTCTTCGAGCTTGACTTCGCAGCACTTTCTTTTTTTTTAAATAAAACTCCACACTTGTACTCGGTTTGCTTAAAGACATTGTCAACTATAATTTTGGAGAACAAACGAACTACCACGAAAGAAAGAAACCCAGACACTGATGAATTCTGTTTATGCTAGAAGAGAAATTACATTCTTACACAATTAGCCCTTTTGTTTCTTTATCAGTTTTTTAGAACAAGTAACACTCTTGGTCTTGAGTTGAGTTGATTTTAGTTTAGCGTCCCGTTCAGCAGCGAGGCTATATGAGACGTGGACCTACTGATTAACGTGGAATCCGAACCACATGAGCTCCCGCAGGGAATCGAACCCGGGTCTCCCACGCCAAAGGCGCGTACGCTAACCGCTTAGCCACGGAGGAGCTCACTCTTGGTCTTGGTCTAGGTCTCACAAAAACAATCTGTCTGATTCCTAAGCAACTCGAAATGCTCGAGTTTGTTTTGGGTTACGATAATTTATTACACCATTCAAATCCTGGTGCTTTTGAATCCCATGTAGAGAAGAGAAGAGGGAATAAAAGTTGCACATAATAAGGTAGTGAAACGTAAAAGAAAAAAGAAACAAAACATACTGCGTTTCTTCTGTCGAATAAGGAAGAATCTATCTTGAGTAAATTTCCAAACAATATTACGAACTTCCCGAACTTCCCATATATATGAATCAGATTGCAGAGGCGTGAAGCCACGGGGGAAAAGGGGGGCTGTCTATCCAAACTTTTTCCAGCTCCAAAATGAGATTCGTCTGGTAGAGCCTATATGTTTAATAAACTTATTTAATAGTTAATGCAAATGAGGGACGTTTATAATAAAATATGAAACTTTTTTAAAAAATCAATCATCATCAATACGGTTTCTGTACCTAATTAAAATAACTAAAATTAATAATATGTTTTATATTCTCATTTCCCTGACTGGGCGCACACCGTATAAACTCACTACAATATATTGCATAATAATAAAGCTGAGTTGATATTTTGTCGAGTTTTTTTTCCTTTACTATTTTAACCCACATAAACAAGTCAGATAAACAGACTGCTATAAACAGCATTTGTTTTCTTATGAATAGCTTATTGATTCATCTCCTACAATCCGGTTTTCAACTTCAGTACATTCAAGATCGTCTGTAGATAAGGTAGCGTCGTGAAAATATAATATGTGTATAGTATGTATGGTGAGTTAAAATGCTTTCATATTCTGAAAAAGATATCATTTGTTCTGCTTTTAATGTGTGAAAAGCTTTCCTCTTCCTGAAAGTAATGTTCCCCTAGAACAACCTGCTGGTTACACCCATGATTATCCTGTAATAAAAGTTGACTTCTATTTCCAAATTGAAGAAAAATCAACTGGAAATTAGACACGGACTCAACGCTCGATTTACTAATTGTTTAATATGGAAATCTTTAAAAGCGTGTATCATACCAACCAGTTGACATAAAAAGATGTAGTTTTCACGTATGTTTTTGGAATTTTTTTCTTTACTTTGTAAAGTGAGCAGTTGATGTGCTAATACAGTATTTCTAAAAAATGCCTCTGGTATTGTCAAGATTCGAAGTAGCGCAGGAAGTCAGCGTGCAGAATTGCTTGTCGCGAATTGTCAACACCACTCAAAGCCAATTGGACGCCGCATGAAGCCAACTCAAGGCCATGCCACTTGTCATTTGAAACACACAATAAATCTGTATTTTATAAGTGTAAAGGAAAGGGATTCATCAAATATTTTGAGACGCAAGTGTTCAAAGAAACGAAAAAAAATATTAGTTATAAATTTTTAAATTTATTCATTAAATCATGAAATATATAAAATAACTATTCATGATTAAATAAATGGCTGGATAGAAGAAAACAAGTGTACTTATTTACGTTTTTTCTTTTTCTTTCCTTTTCCATGTAATTGATATATCGGTGAAGGAATGAAATTATACCACTTCGTGAAATCGACCCTAATATAATTTTGAAAGTAATTGTATAAAGCAGTGATATTCAAACTGCAGTCCGCGGACTACAGGTAGTTCTTAAAAGTCTATCCTTCTGAACCTCTTAGATTAAACATTAGTCCGAATGTAGCACACACTATACAGAGAATCTCAAACGGGTATTGACACTTCTGTAGTATTATAAAATATTCTTCGTTGCCTTCAATTCGTTCACCTCTGGCGCGCACAAGGTTCATGGTTCGATCCGAGCTCGCCAATTGGATCATTATGTTTGACAAAAACAATGTGCGTGAGTTTTTTTAGAATCCTCTCATTTTCTCCCACTTGCATCATTCCACCTGAAGTAAGTTTTTTTTATTGTTATCAAGTAAATCGTGAAACTAAATCTATACCTTCAATTTGTTTTATTTAGTGACTAATACAAGGTACGCTTATAGCCTGAAAAGAAATGAATATAAATACATAATATACGACTAACATTAATTCAATTTTCTGGAAGAATCAAAACAGGTGTTTTAGAAATAGAGTTTTATGTTGACAGTCACACCTTATTAAACGCTTGCAGTGACCTGGGTTTTACCCGTAAATGCAGAGAAACAAAGTACATGTAAATTCCTTGTGATCGTAATACTGCAAGAATGCGTTAGAATATCAAATAATACTTTAGACAAAGCGCATACTTATAAATATCCAGGATAAATATTGACAGATCATACAACGATACTGGTATTTCAACATCTTTATTATATCTTTATTTGTATTTGTGGGCACAATATAGTTTTAAGTTATGCACAAGCTGTTCCAAAAAGAAGAAGAAGAAGAATACGGAAAAAGGATACAGATGTAATTTCTTTTGGATTGTTATACGATGCTATTTTGTTATAGTAGTGATTCGACGATGTGAATTGCTTGTCATAGCAACGAAGAATAAATAATATATAATTGCAGATCAATCTTGTGTAAACTACATGCACACATTTTAAGGAATATATTTGTTTGATTTGTTATGTGCTATAATAAAAGGTAATATCTAGATGCAGTGTGTAAATTGTTTTATGATGGTTTTTCGTAGCCTAATTTTATATAAATATACAAACTGAGGACATTTAAGTGTACGTTATATATATAAAATTGGTGGTTCCACCCAGGACTTTAGGAGATTTGTATGAAGTTAAGTAGACAATCTCCTAGATAATAAATTCCAGGAGTGCAGATTGATTTTAAGGCTACGCAGTGAGTTTGTTAAAAGAAATATCAAAATGAGTCTTCCTGATGTTGGAAATGCAATTGAATCAAATAGTAACAGGGAATTAAAATTCTCTGAATGTACCTTAGCCAATCTCTTTAAACAACAAACGGAACGAGTTGAGTTGAGTTGATTTTAGTTTAGCGTCCCTTTCAGCAGCGAGGCTATATGAGACTGGACTTGCTGATTAACGTAGAATACGAACCACATGAGCTCCCGCCGGGAATCGACCCCGGGTCTCCCACGCTAAAGGCGTGTACGCTAAACACTTTGCCACGAGGGAGCTCAACAAACGGAACGAATCATCAGTAAAATCGAACAGCGAATGGGACAATGGAGGCAAGAATTGAAGCAGAGTTTACATCAAAATTCTACACAAGTTGCCGAAACTGTAATCTCTAAACATAATAATCACAGTAAAGAGTTATAGGAAAATTTATCAGATACCGAAGAAATTTCGTCACAAGTTAGGAAGGGTCAGAGTAATCATTTTCTGTATTTATTCAGTTGCAAGAAAGAAACTCGATTTTTTCTGTTTATTCGATGAAAAGCTTACGTAATATTTAAGTATTTATCAATTGCAATTTTTCGGATGTAATAGCTCAAGCAGTTTCTGAAGAAACTGACTATGAGAAGTTCATTAAAATAGCTTTCATTTCTGTTTTGTTTGAAGTACACTGACGGTTGCGTTATTTGTGTGAAGGCACAATCTTATTTCAGTGTTTCTGAATGTTCACAGTAATTTGTTACTCAGGAGTGGGGTACTGAATCAAATGCATTCTCTTCATCTCTAATCAGTCTGTAGTTCTCTTCTACCACAACATATGATTTAAAACTTTATAACGATATCTTGTATTTTCTGTGAAATTTTAAATATCTTTCCTTATATTTCCGGACAATGTGTGATTTTAAAATGTGCACTAACCAGTTTGAAGAAGAAGAAGAAAATACGAAAAAGAAATAGAATTAAATTGATTCTAAGATTATTATCAGGCCCATGACAGTCAAAGGGAATCCGGAAGTACACTGTTTTAGTTCATAACTTTCACTGCGAGAGCGAGAGCGATGTCGATAGTATCGCTCCGTCTCGCATGCTAATACTCACTTGTTTAAGAATGTGTCCATCTTTTTCTGATAAGAACCGATTCCAAGATAGATCTTTTGGTGAGAAGTATATCTTGAGCCGTCTTGTCTCAATGTGTTTACAATTGATTTCATATTTATAATTAAATATCCGCTTATTTTATAATATGTTGCTTGTTGTATTATGTATGTGACATTCTTTAAAGCAGTATGGATGACTTGCGGCTGTGTCATTACCGATTGGAAAGAAGTGCTGCTACATATTTTAGTATTTTCCAGAAAATAGGTTTGTTACATTATAACATTATAGGGTAAATAGTTAAAAGTTTCAGTGTTCGAATATCAATATTCACAAATAATAGTTTTACTAACTTTTATCTAAAATTAAAATTTTGTTGGATTTAGGTTCTGTGTGTTTAACGAAGTAATTGAGTAGCAAAGATACATGTAGGCCTATATATGGCTGACTGAACTTTTTTCGTTATATATACATAAATTTAGCAATACTTAACATGTTTGTATAAGAGTAGAGTGAAAGATAAGTGTAAATTTAACCAAAAAAAGCTGTGGAACTACAAAATGAGTCCTGTTACACCTTCACGTACAGATTAAGAACAGGTGAACCAATCTAAAATCTTCCTTTAGTTGAATTATACTTTAGTGTCCCTTTCAGTACTGGGATTGAGTATAGCCCGCTCCCCCCAGTGATTTTTAACGAATCATAGTGATTCTAACGATTCATATTAGTTCATAATGAATCGGAATCGCATGTTATAAAGATGTAAGATGTAAATCTTGTGATAAGGAAGCTTTAGTATAAGTAGTAGTAGTAGCGGTAGTAGTAATAGTAGTAGTAGTAGTAGCGGTAGTAGTAGTACTAGTAGTAGTAGTAGTATTTAATAGCAATAGTAGTAGTAGTACTAGTAGTAGGAACGGGTTAGAAGTTCCGCAGGGGTTGGTTGGGTTCTGTTCTCTATATAAGTACAATAGAAGTAGTAGAAGTAGTACTACTATTACCGGTAGTAGTAGTAGTAGTAGTAGTAATAGTAGTAGTAGTGATAATAATAATAATAATAGTAGTAGTAGTAGTAGTAATAGTAGTAGTAGTGATAATAATAATAGTAGTAGTAGTAGTAGTAGTGTAGTAGTAGTAGTGACTCTACCAGTTCCGGTGACAAAGAACTGGTGGGAGCGGGCTATACACAAACCCATTACTGAAACTATATGAGATTCAGACCTTCAATTTAAGGTGGAATTTGAACCAACGTAATGCGTTTATATTTCAATGTACTTCCTGGAAGATTAGGATTCGATTTCAGGCGGGAGCTCATGTGGTTTGGATTCCACGTTAATCAATATGTCAACGTCTCATGTAGCCTCGCTGCTGCACGTGAGTTAAGCAGAAAATCAACTCAACTCATTGAATGTACTTCTATCGCAAGTCGAACCGAGGAACATGTGCACTAAAGGTGTGCATGTGAGCCATTTGACCAGTGAAGAAGGCATATAAAAAGTAATTACATATATACCCTGCGTTTGATTAAACTGTATTGTTAGTACCTTGAGAAGTTGCATTTTATAACGGCAAGTTTGAATTGGGAGCACAATTATTATTGCTGCAAATGCATTTTCTGGGCAAAATGACTCATATTGTCTAGAATAGGGATGGCCACAAAGTTCCGGTTCCGCGAGGAACCGGTTTCTCGGAGATCCGGTTTTCAGAACCGGTTCCGGACATGGATCCGAAAACCCGGTTCTAGAACCGGATCTTAGGAACCGGTTCCAGACCTGGATCCGAAAACCCGGTTCCAGAACCGGATCTTAGGAACCGGTTCCAGACCTGGATCCAAAAACCCGGTTCCAGAACCGGATCTTGGGAACGGGTTTCAGATCTGGATCTGAAAACCCGGTTCCAGACCTTGATCCGAAAGCCCCCAAAGACCAGTAAAACCCCCAAAGGAGGCACAGAGTTCACCTTCAAAACACTGCAAAGAGGACCATACGCTTGTGCCCTCCCCGCCCAGACCCGCTTGTGCCCCCACAAAAAAGTGTTGGTCCACCAGTGGATGTTTAGCCAAATGAGTTGGCCAGTTTGCATATTTAGCCAATGAGTTTTCCAGTTACCCAGTTTATTTAGCCAAATATAACAAGCGGCCGCCGCCTGGGCACCTGCCTGTCAAAAAAAAAATGAAATGAAATCTTTGAGTTTTACGTCCCACCGTTATGCCGGTTAGGCTAAAGGAGACGGTGATGATGAGTAATGAATGTAATGATGGAATGAAGAAAGTGGGAGGAAACGGGGGAACCCCAAGGAAACCACGCACACGATGTTTGTCCATCACAAAGGCGCCTGCCTGTCGATTCCATCATTTCATCTAGCACACTGTTCACAGCCTGCCAGCAGCTCGGGTTTAGCGTAGGGATGGTCACAAATTTTCGGTTCCATGGAACCGGTTCTGCGAGGAACCGGTTCTTGAAGATCTGATTTTCAGAACCGGTTCCGACCTGGATTTAAGGAACCAGTTCCGGACCTGGATCCGAAAAACCGGTTCCAGACTTGGAACCGAAAAACCGGTTCCGCCAGGAATCGGTTGTGGCCATCCCTAGTCTAGAAGCAATCGTACTGCTGGAGTGTTGCAAATTAGCATATGGAAATTAGAGGTAATATACTATTTATATGCCCCGGGCGCCGGATTGGAAAGTCGCAAAATTGGGTAAATATTTGGGACAGTGGTTTGGTTTGATTGGTCAGGGAGGATCTAAAACGAGTTCTTGCCCCGGGAGTCAACTAGCGTATTTCCGTCGCTGCGTGGCTTGTACACATGATTCTAGCCGCAGGTTGTGAACTTCCGCTCTCTTATCGAAACACCTATTTTTTACACACACAATAATATTATTATTCTATCACCGGTGTGAACATTACAGCCTTCAGCTCATTTCTTTTTGAACACTCTTTATATATAATTTACTCATATGTCATACCTGTAAGGTAAGGGGAACCGAAGAATTTCAGCAATCAAAAGTCATTCCCTAAGACAGAAGACGTTCTGTTTCTCTCTGAGCGTTATTTATCTTCAAATATGACCTAGTACTGAAAGAGTACATGGAACATAATACCGGTACCTATAATGGTTATATGACAGTACTGTCAAGAAGTGAGAGAATTGTTGCTTTAGCTTGGTACTAATGGAGGTTACGTGAAATGCAAAAAGTTGATTTAAAAAAAGTGTGCAAAAACAAGTACAGATAGAACTAATGCTTACAAATTAGGTTAGATAAACTTATGTATTTTAAACAAAATTTAGTGTAAATAACGCATGTTCTCTGACAGGAGTCCCAAGTCTTCGTGTTATTTGTTAGGGATCGGGCTTTGCATGTTTCCAGCTAGTTCACGGAAACAATCCACTCGTTCAAGCAACTTAATGATGAAATATAACTACTACTTAATTAATTTGAAACTAATTTTGTTTTTAAAAAACATAGTATTCATCAGGCTTTGAAAAACAAAATCAACATGAGTCCTTGTGGGTATTTTTGGTTTAAATTGATTTTGTGAAAGTTTCTTTGTGACGGTAATGTTAAAATGTGAATCTGTAATATCATATACAATAACTTGTTTCGGGGAATGAGTGGTTCAGTAGTAGATCTCTCACCTGTGGCGCATGGGGTATTTGGCTCGATCCAGCCCAGCCAAATGGACTTTGCAGTGGACAAACATCATGCTTATGGCTTTTCTCGGTAATCTCCCGTTTTGTCATTCCACTATCATCCACCGTCTCTTTTAGCCTTGATGGATAATTATACAACATTAAATTGAAAAAGATCTTCAGCTCACGAGCTGGAGTAGTAGGTAGCGAACGCACTTTTGTTGCACCGCTAGGAGTTCTTGGTCAGATTCCTGGTTGTTCGGATTCAAGAACTATCAGTTCACGTCTGATATAATTTTAGTGCTAGAAAAAGAACTGAAACTTCAACAAATAAATGCAAGACTGTTTTCTGTTTACTGATAGAAGAGGCTTCAAGATGCTTGTGATGTGTTAGGGGAAACTTTTATGAAGAGCAATAGAATAGCAGTGTGCAGCGATCTGAACAGACAGTGATAGTGTAAAATAGTTAGCCTCTTATTTCCAATGAGGCCAAATTGTTGGTGTAACGAAAGTGCTATATGTGTTGAGTGTATTGTGAGGATCAGTGCCTAAGATTATTACTGCCAACAAAACTCACGGCAAAAACACGTTAGCAAAAAGAACAAAGGTTGGAATGAAGCCCCCTGTTACAGGCACTGCCGAACATTAAAGCTGATTGTCACTTAGAACTGTCGTTCGACTGTGATGAAAGTGACCCAAGGCTGTGAGCACCAGTTCTCACAGCCTATGTCGAAATCATTCCGCCCTGAATTGCATGATAGGGACATAATGTGTTTGTTGCACAACTGAAACTGTTGATAAGGGACCATAAAACTTTAGCACACGCCTATGTTGACGCGAATATGCAGCATTGACTGCTGATGTCTGGAAACGTGTGATATGGTTGGATGAGTCTTCGTTCATTATATTTCAAATCACGATCGTGTTTATGTGGTCAGACACCAGAGAAGCGTATAATATGCAGTGTCTCCACCCAACCATGAAAAATGGTGGACACTTTGTGACCATGTGGGAGGCAATATCTTGGCTTTTATGGGGTTCTATGTTGACGCTTACCGGTCTCGCCCTTGCTGTAATTATGATCCGATTTTGGGGGACCGTTTGTATCCTATGCGCGGGATGGTGTTTCCGGTCAATTATGCCATATTCCAGGATGATAATGCGCCCATTCATACAGCTGAAGCTGTTGTGTCGTGATTTGAGGAACATGTAGATGAAATTGAACAATACCCCTGGCCCCCCGAATAATGGACTAATACCGTCCGACGTAGAGAGAATTACACGTAGAATGATGCAGTATTCCACTCTTGCTAATCACCTCATCTATGACTCCATTAAGTCACATCAGAGCTGTTCTAAGGGCGAAAAGTAGTGCAGCCCTATAGTATCTAGTAAGTTACATTTTTTCAGGTGTTCCATTGAATTGATATGTATCTGTATATCAGTATTCCTTTGTCATCAAGCGCGTACACAACTTCAAGACGAGAGACCCGGGTTCCACTCCCGGTGAGCTCATGTGGTTCTAATTCCATGTTAAGCAGAGGTGCATGTCTCATATTGAATAGATGTTGAAAGGGACATTATGCCCTGATCCAACCAACGAAATAACATAGTAAATATTATTCATCAAATATAAAAACATGTACCAACCCAGGGTGCAAAATTTCAAAATCAGATGCACTCGACAATCAAAAAATGATGGTCGCCAGTATCTCTCATTTACAAATTATGAGAGCCCCCCCCACGGCCTTTGGTTTGAGAAAGAGACAATTAGATTCAGTATAATCAATTTTGAATTGGACAATTCATATACATGTTAAAAAGTATCTTAAGACTGCACGTTTGTGTAACGTTCTCTTTGTACTGAAGTACCAGTTGTCGATTGCAGTGATAACGGTATCTCATGCAAATATCATTTTTTTAAAAATGTTTTACTTTACACCGCTTGACTCATCAAAAGGGCCCGGGTCAAAATTGTTTTGCGACAAATGAATCCTAGTCAAAAGGGAATTGCGTCAAACGGGCCCCGGTCAAGAGGGGGCCAACTAAAAAAGGCCCGAGTCAAACGGCCCCGCGTCAAAAGTGCCCTTATCAAAAGGTCTCCGCAAAAAAAGGGCCAAATCAAAACGCTCCTCATCAAAAGGACCCGGGTCCAAAGAGTTCCACGACAAAAGGGTCCGCTTCAAAAGGGCCCGTGTCAAATGGCACGAGTCAAACCAGGCTCGCGTCGAAAGGGCCCAGGTAAATGACTCCGCGAAGAAAGGGCCCGAGTCATAAGGGAGCTGCGTCAAAAAGGCCCGAGTCGAAGGGGAACTGCATCAAACGGACCTGGGTCAAAAGGGGCCCCGCTACCAAATGGCACGAATAAGAACGACCATGAGTCAACGGCCCTGGTTGAAAGGGCCCCGCATCAAAAAGGCACAAGTCAGAAATGGCCCGGGTCAAAAGGGCCCGGTAAATAGGTTCCACAGGTAAAAAGCTTGAGATCAAAGCAAGAGTGGAGATGAGGCATGCACAAGAGGATAGTGTCCCCTTAGTAAGTTGAAGTGTTTGTGAAAAGAAGGAAAAATATCTGTGGTTATTAGTAACAAATAGGAAAATTGAATGGTGATATTAGTTTTGTTTGCTTGTTGATTGTTCTGCAACAATCGCTATCGCTTAAGTCGTTCTCCATGAAAGTTTGCTTGCACTCTCGTATTTCGAAGTTGATTTTCTCGTGACATAGCCCAATCCAACTTTATCTATTGTTGACTTTCCACTTAGTTCTAAAATTCCATTTTTACCCCTGGATCAAAGTATAGTATAAAAATATTCTGTGAAAAAGATTAGATTAATTTTACTGTGAGAAGACATGTGGATCTATATACGGGTTAGTGAAAAGTATTGGGACAGAACAATATAAAGGACATGCGTGGACGGAGGAAAAATAAATGTTACATACAATTGGTAGTATTCAAAAACTGCATTGATTTGGATTGTGGTCACCATGGAAAGTATCTTGAATTCGTGTATTCAAGCCTAAGCATATCACACAATATTGTTTTAAATGTAAAAGGTTATGATTTTACACTTCAGCTTAGGCTTGAATATTCCCACAAATGAGAATGTGAATCATTTTTGACACATCATTTGTTTGAGAGAGTGTGCTATGTTTAACATATGTATGTAATAGAAAAATGTATCATGATAGGGCAGTAACAAAGAGACGCACAGATGGAGGAAAAGGAAATGTTACAATTTGGCATTGGTGTAGAAACTGCGTTAAATGATTTAGTGTACATCATGGCAGCCATCTTGAATGCCGCATATTGTATACCAAACAATATTTTTAAATAGAAAGAGGTATGTTTGTCACATAAATTGATGCTAGAATCTTCCTACAAACTACATTTATCGTCCGTTTCAAAAGCATCGGAGTCTACGTTTATTATTTCCGAAAATACGCCACTATCATAAGAACCACGGTTTGTCGCGGTGGTATTCATAACCAAAAGCTCAACTAAAAAGAGGAAGTGAATCCTAAGCAAACTACAAGGATGTTGAAACAGTCATACAAACTTCTACTGGCTAATAGAAAAAGGAAAAGAAATATAGTTACATGTTTTTGCCTTTTGAGTACTCATTTCTTTTTAGGGCATATATACTTGACACAGCATGTCAATTAAATTACGCAATACGTGACCTGTGCGCATGAAGGTGAAAAATATTCGTGAAAAGTAAACAGGAGGTACTAGTTGCATGCTGCACTTGGTTTCTAACAGTCAACTGCGTGTTCTACTGCCGGAATTGACCTTGATAGGTGCGCCTTTACTGGACGCGTTGTAACAAGAGGGCAACTATAACTACCCATGGGTCTCTTGCAGCTATACAGCGAGCTGTGTGCGTTCTGTGCAGGGGCGAATCCAGGGGGGGCGATCGCCCCCCCCCCAGAAAAGGAAAATTTCTTATTATATATATATATATATCAATAAAACCCATCCCAAAGTTTGGAACCCTTAAAAGTAGGAGTATGACAAGCCCCCAGAAGTCGGTCCTGGATCCGCCCCTGTTCATAGTCAACGTAAGGTATATATGAATGTTCAGTATCTTACGTCAGAATACATAGTTTGTTGAATGTTACTCCGCAATTTACTTAATGAACATTGTAGGTTTTATTTTTTTTTTTAGCATGAAAGAAACACATGGGTTTATCTCACATTTTGCTTAGATAGCCGCTTGAAAGTGGTACGTACTAGTCATATACTATTTATGGAGATATTCGTGACGGGATTTACGTTCATTCATTGATTTAGTTCAACAAGTGATCTCTCTCCTGCTAGTTTCAATTTCAAAACTTCTTCGAATAATGTATGCCTGTGTAGAGGACTGTGTCTTTAGTGTTCATGATTCTGGAGTTCAAGTCCTAGAGGGAGCGTCGAATTTTCGATGTAGATTCAGCATTGAGAGGCAATTGGGGAACTATGATTAAAAGAGGTAGTGATATCTGTGGCCTATTTCTCAAAATTACTAGTCTAATACTTTACAAGCTATAAAAGATACGACTCTGGATTTCACAAGTTCTTGCAATTTCTGTTTCTCAAAGCTTTAGGACTTGTGAACAGGCAGGGGCGGATCCAGGGGGACGATTGGGGCAAAGATGAAACTTTATTTTATATATAAATAAAAGCCATCCCAGAGTTTGGAGCTCTTAAAAGTAGATCTAAGTAGCAGTATTACAACCCACCGCCCCCCCAGAAGTCCGTTCTAGATCCGCTCCTGGTTCTGTGTCACTTCCTCTCTTCTCTTGGCTGTGTTTGCGAAAGTATTGTTTGCTTTCCAAGCTTTGGGGTAAGGGGTAAGACACCTTTGCACACCTTGGGAGAGTGGGAGGGAGTAACATAAAATGATCGATAGACCACCGATGTTAATGTAGAGTTCATAGTTTCAAGCAGTGGCATATACTGGTTTGAAGGCATGGGCTACCACTGATCTTGTATATTGTTATTATTATTAATGATAATAATAATAAAAGTAATATAATAAGTATAATCATCATAATATGCATATCAATGAACAAAAATTGGTTTGATGTGTTTTGTTTGAATTTTGATTTCGAGACCATTAATGTTTTTCGCTGTAAATGAAATTCCATCAAACCTTTGCGCAGTTAACTACTCGTGGATTGCATTCGTAAAATGTTAATTTTACCAATGTCACTTCCCTCAAGAGTCGCCTCTGTTACTGACGTTGGGTGTCATTCCGTACCAATCTTGGCAAAAATTCTGAGTATAGTAACGTAACGCAAAAATGCACAGTCATTATAATTGTTTATTATCACCACCTAAATCGCAAATTTTTGCGTTGTGTTAACAAGCGATTCTCGGGCCGTTTTGTTGCGGAGAACTTTTGACCCGGGCCCTTGTGATGAGAGGCGTTTTGATTCGGGCCTTTTAATTCGGGCCTTTTGACTCGGGTCCTTTTGTTGTGGAGACCTTTTGACGCAGGCCCGTTTGACTCGGACACTTTTGTTGCGGGACTCTTTTCGACTCGGGCTCGTTTGACGCAGGGCCTTTTGACTCGGGTTCTTTTGTCGTGGGGTCCTTTTGACCCGGGCCCTTTTTATGAGGCGTTTTGATTCGGGCCATTTTGTTTAGGAGACCATTTGACTCGGGCCTTTTTGTAGCGGGGCCCCATTTGACCCGGGCTCATTTGAGGCAGGTCCCTTCTGACTCGAGCAATTTTGTCGCGGGACTCTTTAACCCGGCACTTTTGATGAGTCAAAAGAAGGCATCATGCGCAATGCGACGGCACGGTTGCTCAACATTTCAAAAACTGCGTTCCAGAAGTTATTCCAACAATGGCGAGAGCACTGGGGGAAGTGGGTTCATTGCCAAGAGGTTATTTCTATTCGGGCCCTTTTGACTCCTGCCCTTTTGTTGCGGAGACCATTTTTTCCTGGGGCCGTTTTCACTCGGGCCGTTTTGTAGAGAGGCACCTTTTGAATCGGTCACTTTTTACGAGAGGCGTTTTGTTTCGGGTCTTTTTGTTGTGGAGACCTTTTGACCCGGGCCATTTTAACGTGGGGCCGATTTGACTCGGGCCCTTTTGTAGCGGGGCCCCTTTCGACCAGTGCCCGTTTGACGTGGGGCCCTTTTGACCGGGGCAGTTTCGACTCGGGCCTTTCTGTCTTTGTCCTTTTGTTTGGCTCTTCTGACATGGAACCGTATATATAACGCAGCAGCTGAAATGCTTGGGGCAGGGGCGGGTATGAGTAAGTCGATGATCGATCGATCCAGGGCGCAGTAAAATTAGTTACTCCACTGTTCATATCTCTTTCTTTCTCTTCTCTCGACGTCATGTCTGGAGATGAATGTTCTGACTAATAGGCTACAGCGAGGAAAGGCGATATAAGCTATCAATGATAAATGTTATGTCTTTTAACTTAATATATATAGAGAATAAAACGAAAAACTCTATAACGGTCTTTCCCCCCCCTCCCAGTTGGAAAAAGTCCTGCGGGCATTAGTGATTATGATATAGCTTAGTTACCGTATTATATTGTTCTATACACGGAATAAATACTTATCTTTTTTTATAATAATAAGAACCTTTTTTACATTTATTACTGCCAAACGTTTAATGACAGCAAAACATATTCACGTTCAGCGTAATCAGTTTCCATTCTCAAATAATTACAGTGAGGAAAATTAAATAATTCACGCACAGATTTAGGACTTAGAAAAGTGTCCTCCGCACATGTCGTTGTAAATTCCTAAACAGTTAAAAGCGCTAGTAGCAGTAATTAGCTCAGTCGGTCCCTATAGTCTATTAGTGAATTACATACATCTTACAGATGTATCTTTTTCTTTCCCTTCTATTTACATCATGTCTAGAGATTAATGAAGGGACAAATAAGCGGCAGAGGCAATTTTAAAAAGTAAGATGATCTACGCAATCAGTGACAGATGTGGTGTTTAACTTAACATACAAATTGAAAAACTGAGAATAGAAATCTTTTCAGAGATGACAGTGCACTGATGCTTCAAATCTGTGTCTTTACTCCCTATACTTACGTTATTTCCTGAGTCAAAAACTCTTCAAAATTAATCACAAATTCTTATGCAAGCCAGGGGTGGATCCGTGAAGGGACCGTTCCCCCTCAGAAGAGGAAACTTTCTTATTTTATATATATAAATAAAACCCATCCCAAAGTTTGAAGCCCTTAAAATAGCAGCATGACAACCCACCGCCCCCCCCCAGAAATCGGTCCTGGATCCGCCCCTGATGCAAGTATCCCTTCCTTAGAGTACTGCGCGGTCACATACCCGTCACGGCGATGTAAAGGCAGTTTTGACGATGAGGTTACAAACATATTATGCTTTTTAATCTCGTTCTTAAAATCAGTTTTAAGTGAAATACATTGAAGTCTTTGGTTCATTATCCACCGGGATGTACTGTGATTTATCAGAAAGGAGGGGGCAATAGAATTTCGAAGTAGGGGAACGAAGTTGAGACTCGGACTATGGTCTGCGGTTTACTGTTACGGTGAAAGTGATATTTAAACGTTTGTGTGTTTATGATCCAGGACTAGTTGAGCAGTGAATTAGTTATCGCACCGGCACGATAAGATGGATACTATTTTCAATTCCTATCCTAGTCCCATATGTTTCTTTTGTTTTATTTTGTTGGCACATAATTATCCACCAAAACTTAATATTGAAAGCTGGATTATTTGCAATGGGAAGTTACCAATTACCCTTTTTATTGCGTCTGGAATTAAATTTTAGTATTTAAAACGATTTCGAAAAACGCTGTTATCTTCGTCGCTAGATTTCGTTCACTTCCTCGCAATTCATTTCTTTCAACAAGTATTGAAATCTAGAGTTGAAATTGGCTTGCCTGTTGGTCTATTCGATAACGTGATGACTACTGTGTTCTATTCCCATGGAAAAGATTTGAAACTTGAACACATTATGTTGGTTCGGTTTTCACCTTCCAATGTAGGTCTACGCCTCATATAGCTTCGGTGCTGAAAAGGATAGATAATTCCAACAAATACCAAACTACACACTATTGGTTGTAAGTACAGAATATAATTACCATACACCCATATATCACTATTTCAGTTCCGATGTGACTGATTGAATTTTGATAACTGTAGAGTATGGACTGAAGTTTAATGTTCTATTTTCTATTTAGTCTTCTGCTACGGCAGCAGATATTTGCCACCTGACTATAAGCTTCTGTATTCTGGAAGCACATGATTTTTCTTTACCAGTCCCTGAAATTTCGTTATAATTCTAGATCTTCAAATTAAACTCTTCCGAAGAATTGTAATGAAATACGCTTATTATCGAGATGAGCCGAGACTTTTACCCGTTATTCCTGTTGGTAGAGGGCTCTTCTGTCCAATAAGATTTCTTTCATTGGATCAAATATGTAGAAATTAGGCGAAGACAAGTTAAGTCTGTATGACTGATGTGACCATCTCCTATGGAATTGCTTTAGAGTGCGTTTGTTTCATCTTGGGACGCTTCCCGCCTATAGGGTGGATCTGTTTGCAAACGCATTGTTCCCACGCCACGGTTAAGTTGACAGTTACAATACGCTAGGAAACACAGCAAAACGCGACACCACTTACAAATCACAGTAACACACCTATTCGCCTGTGGCAACTGAGCACTTCAAATACCCGCCAAACAGCAATGACCTCATTTGATGAGCTGACTGACAACTAACGTCACGTACACGACAAAAGCAATAAGACGTTTATTGGATTAAAACGTTCACTTGAGTGCTAGAAGAAAATACTTTAAAGGAAAACCAAATGCACTGGCGGGAAGTGTGAAAAGATAAAACAAACGTACTGTAATATTTCACAACGTTTTGGCTACTATATGTCGACAGCTGATTAATCGTTCCGATAATTTGAATGACATAGTGAGAGAATTGCTGATACTTGAACCTTCCAACACCAGATGTATGTTCACTTTGAACTAGTTATTAAAGTCTATAACAGATGTGTTTGGGCTATATGGATAATTAAGAGACACGCCTCATAGCATACATAAGTAGATATGAATGTCCTTAATTACTTTCTGTCAATACTAAGTTCAATAGAATGAGTCAAAAGTGGTTAAACTCCCTCATATTCTCGAATAGAGTTACTTTGTGTGATGTGTTAAAATAAAAAATAGCGAATATTGGCTAATCTTATATTTTAAGATTATAATGATTTTAGAAATAAGACAGGTTACCATAATCGAATTCCACGAAATAATTTAAATACATATATATCTCATTCCCTTTTTTATCTCTTTGTTATCTCATTTATTTTTATTAGCTCTTTATTTTGACAGGTATCAGAAGTGAACAGAAGCATTAAGCTTATACAGAAACCTGAACATTAATTGGGTGGAATAAACGTCATAGCTCTTATTTCTGCATTTGAGAGAATGCGATGAGTCACAAATACCTTTTTTGGTTCTCGCTCACGTGAAGGAAACAAGAACCATAACTGTTCTGTTGTTACTCCTAGAAGCTTTTAAGTCTTCACGTCCTTGTATCACATAGTGACAACAATGTGAATGTCAGTATTAATGCTCGCAGTCACTACACTCTTCAGGATTTAAACCAGTGTTTCCGATTCAAATACGTATGTGTGAAATAGAAGGAAATCGGTTGTCTCCACCTACTTCACAGTCCCTTAATCATGAATAGAAGACGCGAGTATCTGTACAGTCTGTACGACAGAAGCAGTCATTATTGACAAAAATTAATATTCTTTATTTTATGTATGAAATCTGTAACCAGTATTAACCATTTATCGTTAGATTGCAAGCCTATTTCTACCATTATACAAGTTTGTAGATACAGTAGGTGCATGTATTCTCTTTGTTACTGCTTACAAAACTAAGCGTAATGGGCTTTACCCCATATGAATGATATTCTTATTTAGCTATCGACGTGGAAACCAGGAGCTAGCAAGAAGGTAGCTCCAGATAATTAACTCGAAGAGCTATAGGTCTACTTTGAATGTTAATCTGACTGTGTACCAGAATATTGCTAGACTTATGACTCATCAAAAAATTGAGAACAAAAAGTAATTATTGGTTTATACATTTTTGTTACTGTTGCCTCTAATGGAAATTGATGGTTTGCTTTCTTTCGTGTTTATTTCCATGATTTTTTATCCTTTACTGAGTTAAAAAGTGTGTAATATTTTGTACGCTATACATCTTATAAATATTTGAGTATACACATTTGTTTGTGAAATGTACAATTTGTATCCTATTTAATGGGATCTGTATTTGTATTGCAATCTTATTTCCACTTTGAAATTATCAGTGCTTAAATGGATGTTGTGGAAAACGTGGACAATTTTATAAAGTTTTTGTATATGTAAATTGAAGAATGAAAAATAAAAGAAAGAATAAGGCGGAGATAGTAAAATTAAGACTGCTCTTTTAAGTTGCATTGTTATTGTGTAATAAGTGCATAGTACTAATGTTAAATAAAAGGAACTGCAGTAATTATGATTCTTATTTACAATCGTCAATTTCTCCTAAGCATGATTTACTTCCGTTATACAAATACTAGAGCTCCATCCCTACGGGCTCAGGAGCTTCATTCCATGATAATGTTCACAGAATTTGAGGATTCCAAAGCAACGCAAAAGTAATTATTACATCTATGTAGATTTTCCCAAGTTGAATGTTATCTTAATTTATTCTGGCAGAAATGTCAACCTTTTAGTTATGGAACAGCAAGGAAGGAGTGACTGTTTTAGGTGAGACTGAAATTCAGGTAAGTTTTTTTTTAAATGCTCGCCAAGGCATGCAATCATGATGAGATGGGTGATAATGGTGAGGAAACGGGAGAACCCTGAGAACATTCATGCACGCGGTGTTTGTCCACTACAAAGTTAACTCGGCGTGAACTGGAATCGAACCAGAGACCCATGCACTAGACGTGAACGCTTTACCATCGCGCTTCCCGGTAAAGTTTTCAACACAACATGTTTAAGCAAGCTTTGTTAGGAAATTTATTGATTTCTTACTTAGGGAGAGAGGATAAAAAAAATCTACAACGATTACTTTTTAAGAAAACAGAGAAATTTAAAGTAAATAAACAATCCTGCGAGCTGGGAATGTAAAGACCACTGGCGCAAATCCCGGGGAAATGAGGGGGACATGTCCCCTCCAACCTTAAAACTGAGGGGAACTGTTCCCCAATAATCTGATTTGAAATGTGTTTTTCGGTGAGAAATGTGATGATTTGTGTCCGATTGCCACAAAGGAAAGTGCAATGAAATTGATGTCCCCCCAGAATAAGCCTCAAATATGCCCGCCTCCCAATGTTGAAGACAACTCTGCTCCCCTGATCCTCCACAGCATTGTTTTTCAACTTCATAAATATTTTGAACATCGCTTAGAAAAAAATATGGGAACGGTCTTTCCCGCCCCACCCACCTAATATTGAAGACAGATTTGCGCCGCTGGTAAAAACACCTGTATTATCTGCAAGAAGGGCAATACAATGCACTCAAACAAGATATAAGAGAATTTTAAATGAAATTTTAATAAATGTATATAGTTAGAACTATAGTATTAATAGTTACCTAACATTAATTAAAGTTAAATAGCTATATTTACCTTCTAGCAGCCTTAATTTCGAAATTTTTAGCTTTACTATATGATTCCGATCGAAAGCGTGTTAGTATTATATTTTAACTGTGTTATTGTGCATATATATAACTTTATTTATTAAGAAATTGGGGGAAAAGGTTTGATTTTTCTTTCACTGTATCTCTTGTAGGTACGAAATCAATGAATTTAGAACAATGAAAATGTGAGAGTACAAGAGGTCGTATTCCGGTCTATAGCTTACTGTATCGGTATACTGTCCAGACTAACCCTAATTCAATGTTCAGGACAGCGAAGAGCCAATGGGGGAGGAACTGGAATTGTATGATAGCTCACCGGCATTATAAGAGTAGAGGAAAGATTCGATTGCCAGACAAGTCTAGCACTTTTTTCTCTTTGAATTTTATTGAATTCGTACTTAAAGCATAGAGTGAAAAAAGAGTGTCTTCAATTTCTAAATTATACGAATATGGTACACAATAACCACATTTCAACTCTTATTAATATGACCTTCGATTAAAATAGTCGGATGAATAAAGATAGGAAATTAGGACTACTAGAAGGACATCATATTTGCATTTTGAATTTAATGGCAAATATTATTTATAAACTACGTCAAGGTGCTGTATGGATACACTGTTAATGTTGGTAACTAGTCTATGCCTATGGATCTACTGCTTATATTGGTGAATTCTTTAGATGGATAGTTACACTGCTGGTGAGTAGTTACATTATCCTGCCAGCGAGAGTTAGATGTCACTGCAAGCGCGACGAACTTGATACGCTTGTTTTTCCACGTAGTTACCAATTTTGCCGTTAGGCTATGTGATCTGTGTTATTATTAACATCTTGTAAATATGATAAGTTGATGAGTTTTTGTTTTTAGGTTGTCATAAGAACGATTGGTAAATAAAATGATATAATTCCGGAACCATCTTATAAAAAGATGTACACATAATCATAAAGATGTGTATAGGAAAGAGGGGCAAGAGTACGCAAATTTTAATTAAACTTATATATTTTGGTAAAAAATAGTTACAACGGAAAACTTTTACATGGAACACAAAGCTTGAACTCTCCTTTACGAAATGTGAACTCAACTTTTATATACCTCTATTCTTAGAGGAACTAGAACTCATAAAATGAAAACATTCAAATTCGTACTCTTGCCCCTATATGTGGGGCAAGAGTACGAAATCAAAGGGGCAAGAGTACGCACCCAAAAGAGCATTAACAATTATCACAGATGAAGGTGCCTACTCCTTTATATGATGTGCATTGTTCATGCCACCATTCACGGCATCTTGCGCACTTGATCCAGTCTTCTATTGGTGGATCACTGTAAATGATATTGCATACTGGACACTCGTACACTACTTCCTCACTGACCTGAGGAGTTGTAGCTACAACTTCGGTTGTAGCTTTCCTGGTGCAAGATGGAGATTGCCTTTTGCTCTTTGGAGGGCGCCGTTTCGAAAGTAAGTTCTGCTTAAAAGGAGAGGATGTCAGAATCTCTGATTAACTTCGAGATTCAAGATCTACTGGTTGAGTGCTTGGTAGCATTTGGAGGGGGATTGACAACCACCAAAGGAGTGCATGATGTAAATGGTCCACATGGGCCCTTGCTTACCTCCAGTAAAGATCTAGTTTACTGTTGAAGGTTTGTTAACCGATGAACGAGCAGCCAGCAGAGAAGTGTTTGATGTGGATAATCCGCATGAGCTCCTGCTTGCTTCTAGTGAGAATCCAGTGTTACTGGTTGAAGGTTAGGTAACAGATGAATGAGAACGAGCAACCGGCAGAGGAGTATTTGAAGTGGACAGTCCGCATGAGCTCTTGCTTGTTTCTAGTGAGGATCTAACGTTACTGGTTGAAGGTTTGGTAACACATGAATGACAACGAGCAACCGGCAGAAGAGTGTTTGAAGTGGACAGTCAGCATGAGCTCTTGCTTGCTTCTAGTGAGGATCTAACGTTACTGTTTAAAGGTTCGGTAACAGATGGAGGAGGACGAGCAACTGGCAAAGGAGTGTTTGATCTGGATGCACCGCATGGATCCCTTTTTACTTCCAGTGAATCATCCGATGAACGATTTTGGGCTCTATTCAGGTCTGATGCTTGATTTGTTGCTTCAGGAATGCTTTCGTCTTCAGACCTGGCTTCTACATTTAAATCTATCACATCTACAATAGAAGGAAGAAAATCTTCTTCAGTGAACACATCTGGATTCAGTAGGAAAACTCCAGATTCTTGAAGGCTGGATACCAATAGTTGCAGCTTTGTAGTCATCATCATCATAGGTATTCTGCCTTTATTGGCAGGTCACTTGCCGCAGCTGAGAAGCTTCCATGCTCCACGGTCCTCCGCTAACTTCTTCGTCTTCGCGTATGATCTTTCTGTTTTTATATAATCCATTAATTGTAGTTTCCTTCGCCCCCTCCCTCTCTTTCCCGCCACCATACACTCTAGGACGTCCCTCATGATACAATATCTTCTTAGGCAATGTCCCAACCAGTTTCTCTTCCTCTTCCTAATAATATCTAAAAGTGTTCTTTTCTCACCCACAATTTCTAACACTCTCTCATTTGTTTTCCGCTCGACCCAACTAATTCTTTCCATTCTTCTCCACACATACATTTCGAAGGCTTCCAGTCGATTTTCATCACCTTTACGTAATGTCCACGTTTCTTCCCCATACCGTACAACACTCCACACGAAGCATTTCATGAGTCTTTTTTGTAGTAAGCCTCAGTAAACAAACTCGCAACTTCGAATTATGTGGGATGGATGATTCCTGATCCATTTATCACACACAGTTGAATACCAGGATTTCATCGGGTCAAAAAAGGAGCGATCTAATGGTTTCAAATTATGACTGGGATTTGGTGGTAAATTCATCACTATCCTATTTTGCCTGCAGAAATCAATCGCTTCGATTGAAATGTGAGAGGTCTGATTGTCAACAAGTAAAAATACCTTTTTCGTAACCGAATTTGATCGCACATGTTGGTGTAAATAATATAACCATTCTACGAAAAGTTGAGAGTTGATGAACCAGAATTAGATATTCCCACAGAACCTGGCGGGGAGCCATCGAATACTTCTTGTTTCATTTGTTTTGTGTTAAATATCTGGGGAATAAAGGAACCAGATGCACTCACCATGAAACAGCTGTTAACTCCAAAATCACTAGATACAGTTTTATCCACAATTGATTTTTAGTCGACTTTTGGAACTTTATGAGGAACCGTATTTATTCCAGTTTCGTACATGTTGTAGATATCCCGTGGAGAAAAGCCGTTTTGTCTTACAAGATCTTTTAGACAATTTAAAAAAATCAACTTGTGGCTTGCTAAAACCACGAGCTCACCCCAGACCAGTCTTTGAAGGCTGTGGCAAAGCAATTGTTAAATGTCTACGACGGAAAGACTCTGTCCAATCTCTTTCTGCCATTCGATTCACACGGCTAAAGGATATGGGGCACCTAGTTACGTTCATCAAAATTGTATGCCATTCTTCTTAGATCTTTTAAAGTTAATTCATAGAAGAATTGATCTAGTAATGTGATATATTGCACTAATTCGTTCTCCATTTCTTCGGTAAATAGGCCTACTGGCTTTATTGTACCTAAAGACGTTGCAGATTCTCATTCAAAAAAAGAAAAGAAAAATCCTTAATTCTCCTTATATCAGTAATGGGAATGCATAGGATACAAAAAAAATATCAGATAATATTTAGACCCTTTATAAAAATATATTTCCAGCTTATTCCATCAGTTACAGAATGCTTGTCACCTACGAGGGTAACTTGAAAACTTCTCGACCTATCTTTGATGAAGCTACATATTGTCAAATGTTAGGTTAGGTTAGTTTCATATATCTTTATAGAATCCCATACCAATCATTGGACTGATACCGCCTTATGCAGAGTCGTTTTAACGTATGATTACTAAAGAACTGACTGCTACAGGAAACATACGGTAGTCGAACTTTTTAGTATGGCACTAATCACGCATCAGAACGACTCTGCATAAGGCCCATTGAAATTTATTACTGAAGACTACTGGCATTTAAGATAAAATAGGACAAAGCGTAGTATTTCTGAAACCTGAATAAAATAAGCAAGCGTAACGTTATTCAATAACTGCAGATGTCACTATCTCACACGTTTATCTGTTTCGAAAACTCAAAACACCACCTTAGATACTCTTATTTAAGGAATGGTATTTAGAATAAAAATTTATCCCTCGTACATAAGAAAATATCAGGATTCTTCAGAATTCTTAACGTTAGAGGCTATATATGGGAACCAGTATTCGTAAAGTTTGCAGTCAATCTCTATTACAACGGAATCTACATTCTTTTTTGATTGTTAGTTCTAAATCAAATTGGATTCTTCTTCATAGAACAGAAGGGGCAAGAGTACGCACGCGTACCCTTGCCCCGTAGGTATCTGCGTACCCTTGCCCCCTCACTACACAATTGACTTTCCCGTGATGTTGTACAGCCAACTGTTGGAAGAAAGTCAATTTACTCCATCCTGTCAAACAATGGATATGTTAGAAACTAACGCTTTATAGTACTTTGAAATCGTTATAAAATTGTGTAAGTTATTCATTAACTACTTATGTCCCAATATTATATCAAACTATTAGAAAAACATAAATAATTACCTAGATAGCTTGTAGTTTGCCGCAGCACACTCAAACTTGTTTAGGTTCTAGACGCCATTAACATCAAACTCCACGTGACGCATTATTGCCATACGCGAATATATTCACCTGATTTGAGGGAATCGTATCCTTACCCCCCACGTACTCTTGCCCCCCTCTACTCTATTTATTTCAGTAATTGCGTGCAGCAATAAAAAGAAGAAAGTTAAATACAATATAAACTGTTTTATGTGATTTTTGTAACATAATCTAGATATAAATATGACTGAGGACCTTGTGTATAAGTTTCCTTATAACCTTTATCGCAAAATATATCAAATAATACTTTGAAGAAGTACGATAATGCAATCTAATAACCGAGGTGACATCTCCCAATGTTAGAGCGTTGGTTTAGCATTCGATAGATCCTGGGTTCCGTCCCTTCAGCCGACCATCCTCAGAGGTTTTTCCTCGGTCACACCATACAAATACTGGCATGGAACCTACAAAATAGCCCTGCCGTTTACCTTCCAACAATCTCTCTCCATCCTATCACGGCCTCAGCTTTAGATGCCTAAAGGCCATAAAATAAATTCATATACAATCTAATAAATTTAACTTTCCAGAGTCCAATTTCTGTATTAAATTGACTTTCCAGATTTTTGATTTTGCAAGTACGAGGTAACTTATGAAAAGCTTTATTAAGGATATACACTAGTAAAATGTTATAATGTTTTGAAACAAAAATACTTTTCTCAAGACATTTATTACGTAAGAATTTTCAAACTCAAATAACCATTGCACACATCTGACAATCGTCAGCGTTCCGTCAAACATGAAAAAAAATATACAGCATTTTTTAAATTCCCAATTAATGTTGGTAACCGCATACGGAAAATTTGTTTATCTAATTTTCTTGTTAGCGATAGTATGCCTTCTTTAAAATCTAACAATAGTATAATTCGGATCATGTAAATAATTGTATACGTTCTTCATCTCAAGAAATTGCGATGGATGGTTAAGAAGTGTTAATTTGCATTGTTAATTTATAGATGTTAATTTGTACACAATAGGTATTAATTTGTATTATTTGAGATATCATAATGATTGTCAGGAAAGTGATGTATATTCATTAGAGGCTCTATAAACTTCTCAAAATTGATCTTCAACTATATCTTTTATGGGGTTCCTCTATTTTTAAATCTTATTTTTGTATATTTAAAATTACCTTTCTTGTATTTCCTATGTCGTCATTTGTAGTGGGAGGTACCGATATGTAAGTATAAAGGAAGGGTTTGGTTTTAAGAGAGGTAGAGCTTAGTCTAGTGGGGTTAACATCGTATGTATAGCCTTTTCTACTAGACGAACATTACTTTTATTTTTCTTGAAATGTATTCCTGTCATCTTTCTTATTTGCGTAATAGAAATTCCTTATTTCTACTTCGAACATCGTTCCTTTCAATAGAGTATAAGTAAATCAATTAATAGTAAAAAGAAATTACCTATTATAGCAATCAAATACTGCTATCTATTTCCTGGACAGTCATCAACAATCAAGGAAAGACGAGATGAACGCTACATAGTGATTTGTGTATGTCAGTACGTAGTGTCAATACGTAGAACAAAGTCTCACCCATTATAATACCATAGATGCACCCGACCACATACACAAAATATCGATGTAAGGGGGTGCACATGATTTGGGGTCAACCGTAATTAAATTTGTATGTGGGCAAGCTGGATAAAAATTATATTTCAATAATAAACATACAAAAGATGGGTTCGTAGGAAAAAAACGCTATTTTCATCTCATTACAATTTAGTACCGTTTTAAGATTTTTTTTGTTAGTAGCATATCATCCACTACACATAGCAACGTATTTTTCCTGTTGCTGTATGATAGAGCCTACATACTGAAAAGAATTGAAGATTGCATAGTATACAATCAAACAGCTGACTCACTTATTTCATATTAACTTTATGACTGACAGTGGGATATGACTGACCTTGAAATATATCGAAGTATTTGTTTTACTAAGCGTCTGAACATTAGTGTTCCTATGCAATGGTTAGACGTATCACAGAGTCTCATTAGCAGAAGTGCAGCGGCGAAAGTTATTTTGCTAGACATCATGGTAGTCGTAAATTACCTTTGTTCATTTATAAAGAAAACATTAATGTCTGCTTTGTATATTTTATAAAATGTATAAGATAAGATTTATTGGTATGGGTTTTCCAAAGATTAGACACAATGTATAACGAAATACTTTGGATAGATTAATAATTACCTGCACCTTGGGCAGAAAGTGCTCATACATAAGCAATATACTTAATAGAATGTTAATTTAATAATAACAAAAGAAGAATGTTTTTAATATATGTAAAAAAATATATTATGGGATAGTGTGTTAGGTAATTAGTTGCTATGTAATTGTTGTTTATGGATACCTAATCATCATGTCTGTGTGCATGACAGTTTGAATGAAAATACATAAAAGTGTATCAACTAATAAACCATTTGATACCGTTCATCGACTTTATAATTTTGATAGAAAAGGTGAGAATAATAATATATATAATTATTAAAGATATTTTTACATGCAAACAATTGCTACCACTCGAAATTCATATATCAACGATCGAACCAGGTTGACGACTACCCTTGGTGAGTCGTTATAAAAATTTTGGTTTACCTCACCCGGGACTTTTCATAAATTCATATCCTGAAGCAAAGTAAGGGTGAATTTACTTTTGTAATAAAGTTAATGAATACAAATTTCACAAGACTGAGAAGTGGTAGAATAATTATAAGAAAAATGAACGGTGAGGCAATAGAAAATGAATCCAATGATGGTGATAACGGTGAACATAGTGTAGCACCAGGAATGACATTCGAAGAACGAATCTTGCTAGCCTTACAGCGGCAAGAACAATGTCGAAAGGACGATTTTGAAGCCATGAAACAAAATTTGGTCGAATTAAAGCAGACGATAGAACATAAGTCTGAAGAATCTAACAAGCAATACGAGGAATTAAAGCAGACGATAGAACATAAGTCTGAAGAATCTAACAAGCAATACGAGGAGTTAAGGCAGACGATAGAGTATAAGTCCGAAGAATCTAACAAGCAATATGAGGAATTAAGTAGACGAATGGAACAGAAGTCAGATGAAACGAAACAGTCAATTGTCCAGGCGATGAATGACATCACCTCGCAGTTCGAGGAAAAGTTAAAAAGAATATCCGAGGATTGTCAGGATAAGCACAACCATCAAATCCAAGAAATCAGTGATGTAAAAAAGGATTTAGAAGTAATAGAATCTTCTGTTCAACAGCAAAAGATTCAGGTCATCAGTAATTCTAACAACATACGTGTAAATACACAATTGATAGCTACTCTACAGGAAGAAATTAGAACGCTGCAGGTTAAGGACAACACATACCACAATAATATGGGTAGTGATCGCTTGGAGTTTCCCCACTCACCAGAGAGGACTTCGCCTTCACCTGTGTCTGATGAGGATATTATTTTGGAAGAAATTCATCCGAAGAGGACAGATGTGCGGAAAAGGGATGGTGCAACGACACATCACGTCATGGATAGGAATTGTCACCCAATAAGTACACGGAATGATAAAAGGAAGGTAAAGTTAAGTGTTAAGATGAGTGAAATACGGGCTATGAGTAAATTCAGTGGTAAATGTAATGAAAACGCTACTTCTTTCCTGGAAAAATTTCAGGACGAATGCAATATAATGTGTATAGATAGATCACAATATATGAAATTAATCCCTCATGTATTACTCCCACCATGTTCTTTATGGTTTAAAGCCGTACGTGATCACATCAATACTTATGAGGAATTCAAAGCAGCGCTGATTGCGAATTATGAAAATGACTTTTTGCTTGCAAATCGAGATGCCACCATTAGAAATCAACATTTCAATCCTCGTTTACACAAATCTGTTGTTGAATTTGTTGTAAATACATACAACGAATTAAAAGTCGTTAATCCATTGCAATCGGAATCTAGAATAATAGCATCGATTCGAAATTTGCTCCCATTTAAGTTACAACAGATCTTGTTTTCTACACAGTGTATGAGTTTCAATCATTTATTAATGCTTGTACAATGCTATGAAACTCAATACCATGCTATGAATCAACAAGCAGGAGTAGGTAAAAGTAAAAATAATTCAGATCATTTTGTACCTGTTCGGAATCTAAATATCCGTAGTGTGAACGATTCGGAACATAACCTAAGCCGAGTAAATTCTAGCAATCAAAACGAGCAAAATAGGCAAAGTTACGTAGGGAATACGCCTAACCTAATTAATCGTAGCAATCCTTATGTTAGGTCATATAATCAAAATAGGTTTAAAAATAGACGGAATGTATGGCGAAATTCCAGGAATACAACAAACTACGTGGATAGACGTAATTGGAGAACAAGAGATGGCACTTCGCATCAAGATCCAGGTATCGAAGTAATTCCTGTACAGAACAGTAATACGGGACCTAATCATGATTGTGCAGTACAATGTACTTTATTAGAATCATATGCAAGTATGAATGTAAGCTGATTACCGTTAATGAAATTAGGTTAAACCCATATCAGTTATAGATTCTTGTGAACTTTTATTTTTAAGTTTATGTGTTAATAATAATAATGAAAACAATTCTTATAACTTCGCTATACAGGCAATATGAGGAATTATAATTCGATTCATAATTGATTAAAAGCAAAGATTATTTATATTAGATTAACTTGTGTTGAAAACTTAACTGCCAAAGATTATGTTAAGTATAAGATTCATCCTATTAAGTTAATTATTCAACGACTATCTTGAATGAAATTCTTCTATATTTTGATGCCTTATGGATCCAATGTTTATTTTAAAATATCACCTAATATAATTATTATATAATGCGCCCTGGATAATGGTAACTCATGTTTTAACTGTAATTGCTTCTTACGATTTTGACTTCGCACCCTTCAAAGATTAAATAAATAGGCGACGACGTTTTAATAATAAAATATAATAATAATGTAATGAATGATAATGAAATAAATATAAGTAATGTAATAAAAGATAAGTATTAATGAAGTGAAAGATTTGTTATAAATGTATCTATATCTATGATATGTAATGAAGATACATAAGAGGGGCGATCAAAATGTGATGGACATATGTAATGTAAGATCATTATTGTAAACGGACCAGTGGTTCTTGAAGATAAAAGCCAAGTTCGCTTATGACTTTTATATTCAGTCCAATTGTCGGGCGACATTTTATATAACGAAATACTTTGGATAGATTAATAATTACCTGCACCTTGGGCAGAAAGTGCTCATACATAAGCAATATACTTAATAGAATGTTAATTTAATAATAACAAAAGAAGAATGTTTTTAATATATGTAAAAAAATATATTATGGGATAGTGTGTTAGGTAATTAGTTGCTATGTAATTGTTGTTTATGGATACCTAATCATCATGTCTGTGTGCATGACAGTTTGAATGAAAATACATAAAAGTGTATCAACTAATAAACCATTTGATACCGTTCATCGACTTTATAATTTTGAAGAAAAGGTGAGAATAATAATATATATAATTATTAAAGATATTTTTACATGCAAACAATTGCTACCACTCGAAATTCATATATCAACGATCGAACCAGGTTGACGACTACCCTTGGTGAGTCGTTATAAATGTTGATCGTATTCACAAAAGAACAAAAATGCTTATTATACGTTGTGTGAGGAAATCTTCGTAAAATAATAATTCACCTGTTTTCTTATATACTTTGTTACCTTTTACCTTTCTGTATTCGTTAATTAAGTTTGAAAAATATTTATTTTTGTTTATATTCTGAAGCACTCTGCAAATCGTGTGAAGGAATTAAAACACATTTTGTAATAGTGTTAATTTTATATTTATTTGTAATCTTTATTTTACAACAGCTGTTCGGAAATTACATATATTTTGCGATTTACAAATTTTGATTTAAATGTTGTATTCCATATAATAATAACTTGTTGCCTGTGTGAAAAGGTGATTTTTGTACTCCATAATATTCCATGAATCCATTTGTAATGAAACGTAATAACAAAAATTAGGGGCTGAGTAGTAAATTTCACCATTGAAGTGCATCATTTCATTTGAATAACATTTCATAGTTGGGTCATATTAACAGAAGTTTCAATTTCTAGTGTACCTGTTAGATTTATATATTCTCATGCCCTAAATTCGATCTTCAGACGGCAACAAATTTACAGTATTGTGAAAAGTTTGTGGTGTATGTAGTGTTAAGGACTATAACCCAGCTCTATTGCTTATTTGTTGAAATTTGAATCTTTGTGTTGTCTTTACGTGAACTGTTCTGGTTTTTTATTGTTCCAAAACTCCACTTTCCTTTCGTGAGTTTGCGCTCTTGTAGATGACCTATATTCAGCAGAGAAATTTTGATAACCTGCAAAGTGTGATGTCAGGGGCTTGCTCGCAAATATCTCAGATGAACAAGAATTCTGTAGAAAACTTAGCACATTGTGTTCGATCCTAGCGGCAGACGATGCTGACTGAGGTTTCTCTATCACACTAGGCAAATGCCAGGATGGCATCTTCAATATAGGCCCTGGCCGCCCCTTTGTGAATCCTTTCCCCTGCTCTTTCCTGGTCTGAGTGGTAGTTGCAAAAAGGCCACAAATATAGTAAAAATTAGCACGTTAAATTTTAAAGTTCCATGACAACTACGACGCCTACCTTTCAAATTGTTAATACTGCTTTTCGCCTTTCCATAACTTTTTTTTTTTAAAATTCGAATGCGGGCTTTGAGAAATGGGCGTTAAAATGGTAATTCTGTATAGAATTTCAATGTTTACAATTTTAATCCACCACATCCTTGCGGACATTCAAGCCTCACCAAGTTCGATAATGTAATATTTTTTTTACGTGAATAGTAAATAAATTGTTGTATTTTTGTACTGATGTACTTAGTGCACTATCATGGTAAGGAATAAATAATCATTTGTAAAATTTCTTTTACGAGTAGTGCGGAATGGATACACCGATTTAAGTATGATCTTTTATAACGTAGTAAAAGTTCACCCACTCTGTAGAAGACTGTACTCAAACCTATTACATCAATTCCGTATGATGATCTGAAACAATGGTTATTTACTCCTCACCACGATAGTGCATTACATGTAAGTCATGTACAACCATTTACTATACAACTAAAAAATACAACACCGTAGTAATATTCGTGTGAAAGCATGCACACCACAAGTTTTTCCAACACAGAAAAAGGGTTGCATCAACACCACACACGGAGTTATTACAACACCGATATAGTTGTCGTAGTAACACAAAAACGGAGTCGAACTAACACCAAAAACTGTGTTAATTTGGTGCTCTCATCTTGAATTTTAATACAGGGGGATGTTAAATTAACACCAACATGGTGTTACTTTTATGGTATTGACCTTGAATTATGACAGATGTTGTGTTGACTGACTTTGGTTATGACACAGATGGTGTGTTGAAATAACACAGGAAATGTGTTATATTGATACTTGACATGGTGCTATATTAACACAAATTAATTAACACGCTACACACTGTCTTACTTTCGTGCTGATGCAACACCGGCACAAGTAACACTCAGCACTTTTCTCCACACCAGCGACCCTGACATGGTGTCGAATCAACACCGAAAATACTAACACAGATCCGAATTTAACACCGCTCAACACTGGTTGTGTGTTAGAAACGTAACACACCCCCTGTGTTAAACGCCAACACCTCAAGATCTGTTGAATCAACACCGTATAGTGGTAGTTACGCTGGACCTACTGCCGTGTGCCAAAATTGAGTTGAATTAACATAACCATTTTTTACAGTGTAATGTTTCAGTTTAATTTAACACAAAAGTTAGAAACGTTATGAAGTTTAATTTTTGCAAGAAAACAGTGTTTGGGAAGTTAGTTTAATAAAAAAACATCTAATAATAGCACAAAAGTTAATATATAATGTTTTAACAAAATGTTACTAAAACGTTCCTGCACAGTAAAAAAAATGGTTGTGTTAATTCAACTCAATTTTAACACAGGGCAGTGGTTCCAGCGTGACTACCACTATCCGGTGTTATTTCAACATATACCCCGCGGTGTTGAGCCGTGCTTTAAGCGTTAAATAATCACAAATTTTCTCCCTCAAAATATGTTAAATCGCCTATATGCGTAATGTATTTACATTATGCTGAGTCTTAAAAGACACTTTAAACAAGTAAAAAAAAATACTGCATTGGGGGTGGAGGGCACGGACCACCAACCTTTCGATTACTAGCCGTGTGCTCTTTCGACTTGGTCACAGAGGCGATAGTAGAGAGGGGTTACTTGGGGCTGTTTTTTCCTACTGCGCATGCGCAAACCCTTGACGCTGATTGGCTGGCGCAGGTCACGTGACCTCGCCCCCTTGGCCACGCCCCCAGCCACGCCCCTTCACGCTGATTGGCTGGCCCCGCCCCCTTGGCCCCGCCCCTTGATGCTGATTGGCTGGCTACGCCCCCCGGCCACGCCCCTTCACGCTGATTGGTTGGCTTCGGCCACGCCCCCTTGACGCTGATTGGTTGACACTGGTCACGCCCCCTCACGCTGATTGGTCACGCTCTTTTACGACCTCCATTTTAGGAGTATCTATTGCGCTGACTGGCTGGCGCAGGACTCTCTCCCCCTTAACGCTGATTTGCTGGCACCGGACCCCGCCCCCTTGACGCTGATTGGCGGGCCACGCGCACGGTCTGCGCTGATTGGCTGGCGCCGGATCCCCGCCCACTGGACTCACGTACCGCGCACATACCACATTGCCTTGGAGAATACGAACACATAGCATAGCAGATAATACATAAGATTCGTTCCCTTTTATGAGCACTTTTAACATAGCAGAAATTACACAGAGACTACGAACACATGACATAGCACATATTACATAAGACTATATAGCATAGCAGGGGTGCACTCGTTCCCTTTTATGAGCACTTTTCACATAGCAGAAATTACACAGAGACTACGAACACATAACATAGCACATATAACATAAGACTATATAAGATAGCAGGGGTGCACTCGTTCCCTTTTATGAGCACTTTTTTTCAACATAGCAGAGAATGGAGACCAATTTTTGACCTACTGCGCATATGCGCAAAACTGTTCCGATTCCGCCGGAGCAGAACTTCCGTTCTCTATATCAATGGTACCAGAACACACACACACACACACACACACTTGATGCGCAGTTCCAACCCCCACAGCAGACCGCAGACTGTTCCGGTTCGGGCCAGATTACGGCTATGCGCAGAAACATAAAATAAGACATAACACCCCGTTCTCTTTTACGAGCACTTTATAACAACACAATAGAGCAGAGAATAAAAAAATAACATCACACACACACACACACACACAAACACTTGATTGCTTATGCGCAGTAAAATTAAATTTCCAATTAATTACACATTGCACGCATGCGCAGAAAAATTACACTAGACTACAGACTGTTCCAGTTGCAGTGCTGGTTCCGGTTCAATAGAGCAGACTACGTGCAACGAGCAGGTCATAAAAGACTATGACCTATTTTTCATCCCCTAAATAACATAGTATACACACACACTTGGTTGCGTATGCCAAATCCGATTTAGTACAAATAACACGCATGCGCAGAAACATTTACATTTCCGATTTTTATGAAACTCGGCATATGGGGGTTTCTGACCATGCTGATTACCAATACCACACTTACTTTTACCTGGGTCTTATAGTTTATGTGGGATACGTCGTTTGTATGACACTTAAAACCTAATAACTCAAAAACGGAGCCACATGTTGAGGTCGTGTTTCCACATTTACTAATTGGTCATCAACTTCTACAAGTTCCAAAATAACGGCCATCGAGGTCAAAGGTCAACATACTTAAAACCTAATAACTCAGAAACGGATCCACATATTGAGATGCTGTTTCCAAATCTAGTAATTGGTCATCAACTACTACAAGTTCCAAAATATCGATCACCGAGGCCAAAGGTCAACATACTTAAAACCTAATAACATGAAAACTGAGCCACATATTGAGGTGGTGTTTCCACATTTAGTAATTGGTCATCAACTACTAAAAGTTCCAAAATACTGATCATCGAGGTCAAAGGTTAACATACTTAAAACCTAATAACACGAAAACTGAGCCACATATTGAGGTGGTGTTTCCAAATCTAGTAATCGGCCACCAACTACTACAAGTTCCAAAATAATGATCATCGAGGTCAAAGGTCAACATACTTAAAACCTAATAACACGAAAACTGAGCCACATATTGAGGTGGTGTTTCCACATTTAGTAATTAGTCAACAGTTACTACAAGTTCCAAAATAATGATCATCGAGGTCAAAGGTCAACATACTTAAAACCTAATAACACGAAAACTGAGCCACATTTTGAGGTGGTGTTTCCACATTTAGTAATCGGCCACCAACTACTACAAGTTCCAAAATAATGATCATCGAGGTCAAAGGTCAACATACTTAAAACCTAATAACACGAAAACTGAGCCACATATTGAGGTGGTGTTTCCACATTTAGTAATTAGTCAACAGTTACTACAAGTTCCAAAATAATGATCATCGAGGTCAAAAGTCAACATACTTAAAACCTAATAACACGAAAACTGAGCCACATATTGAGGTGGTGTTTCCACATTTAGTAATTAGTCAACAGTTACTACAAGTTCCAAAATAATGATCATCGAGGTCAAAGGTCAACATACTTAAAACCTAATAACACGAAAACTGAGCCACATTTTGAGGTGGTGTTTCCACATTTAGTAATCGGCCACCAACTACTACAAGTTCCAAAATACTGATCATCGAGGTCAAAGGTCAACATACTTAAAACCTAATAAGTCGTAAACGGAGCCACATATTGAGGTCGTATTTCCAAATCTAGTAATTGGTCATCAACTACTACAAGTTCCAAAATAATGATCATCGAGGTCAAAGGTCAACATACTTAAAATCTAATAACTCGAAAACGGAGCCACATAGTGAGATGACGTTTCCTCATTTAGTAATTGGTCATCAACCACTGCAAGTTCCAAAATAATGACCATCGAGGTCAAAGGTCAAAATACTTAAAACCTAATAACTCGAAAACGGAGCCACATATTGAGGTGCTGTTGCCACATTTAGTAATTGGTCATCAACTACTACAAGTTCCAAAATAATGACCATCGTGGTCAAAGGTCAAAGTACTTAAAACCTAATGACTCGAAAATGAATTCACATATTGAGGTGCGGTTTCGAAATCTAGTAATAGGTCATCAACTAGTACATGTTAAAAAAGTACTGACTTTCGAGGTCAAATATTTAAGCCTTAATAACTGGTAAACATAGGCAGCAGGAGATTTCTGTGACCTATTCAATTTTTTTTGTTCCAAGCAGAAAAAGTGAAGAATGAATAAATTTTAGTGACTTATTTGCTATTGTACTAACGAGAAAAAATCAAAACAACGCCATTTTTAACTAGCTCAGAATTTCTGTACATTTTTGGGTTATTCAAAATAATTTGGATGAACTAACGAAAAAGAAAGCAAAGATATGCCATTCTAGCTAGCTGAGAATTTAAAGAAACAAAGGGAACCTACTCAATTTTCTATCAACGAGAAATGCCATTTCAACTACCTCAGAATTTATGTGCCTTTTTGTGCTAAGGTCTGTTTTAACTCTTCTTGACTAATTAAATAAACGAAAGAATATTGTACCAATGAGAAATGCCATTTTTTCTGGACCATGTTCTAATATTTAATCAAACGAAGGGGTGAATTTGAGTGACTATTCAATTTTGCTCCAATGAGAAATAACGGCGTATTTTAAATCATTTTGTACTATTTAAATAAACAAACAATCGGATAAATTTAACCGGATCAGAAGTGTACTATTTAAACAAACGAACGGAGCCACATATTGAGGTGCTGTTGCCACATTTAGTAATTGGTCATCAACTACTACAAGTTCCAAAATAATGACCATCGTGGTCAAAGGTCAAAGTACTTAAAACCTAATGACTCGAAAATGGATTCACATATTGAGGTGCGGTTTCCAAATTTAGTAATAGGTCATCAACTAGTACATGTTAAAAAAGTACTGACTTTCGAGGTCAAATATTTAAGCCTTAATAACTGGTAAACGTAGCCAGCAAGAGATTTCTGTGACCTATTCAATTTTTGTTCCAAGCAGAAAAAGTGAAGAATGAATAAATTTTAGTGACTTATTTGCTATTGTACTAACGAGAAAAAATCAAAAAACGCCATTTTTAACTAGCTCAGAATTTCTGTACATTTTGGGGATATTCAAAATAATTTGGATGGACTAACGAAAAGAAAGCAAAGATATGTCATTTTAGCTAGCTGAGAATTTAAAGAAACAAAGGGAACCTACTCAATTTTCTATCAACGAGAAATGCCATTTCAACTACCTCAGAATTTGTGCCTTTTTGTGCTAAGGTCTGTTTTAACTCTTCTTGACTAATTAAATAAACGAAGGAATATTGTACCAATGAGAAATGCCATTTTTTCTAGACCATGTTCTAATATTTAAACAAACGAAGGGGTGAATTTGAGTGACCTATTCAATTTTGCACCAATGAGAAATAACGGCGTATTTTAAATCATTTTGTACTATTTAAATAAACAAACAATCGGATAAATTTAACCGGCTCAGAAGTTACTATTTAAACAAACGACTGTCAGTTGAGTGAGCTTTCCAATTTTGTATCAAGAAGGACTATTTTCTAACTAACTCAGAATTTCATTTCATTTTGTAATACTCAAATTTGGATGGAGTGTTTAGTTTTGTTCGAACCAGAAAAAATTGATTGGATTATTTCCTTATGTACCAACTGGAAAAAGTGAAGGGCCATTAATCAAATAAATGAAGGAATAAATTTGGATAGAATATTTAGTTTTGTACCTAGCAAAATAAGAAAAGAAGTGAAGAACGAATAAAATTTGGATGGACTATTTTCTTATGTACCAACAAAAAAAATGGAGCACCAGCGACAAAAAAGAAACCGAAGTAGGAATAAATTTGGGCGACCTATTCAGTTTGTACTAAGCAGAATCAGCATTCTATACTTTTTTCTGCCATTTATTGGGGCTGTCCTATTTCTTTTTGTGCCAACGAGACCATTTTTTAACCGACTTAGAATTTGTACCAAACAGAAAAGAGCTACACAAATAAACAAAGCAATCAATTTTTAACTAGCTCAGAATTTCTAGACCATGTTGTACTATTTAAACAAACGAAGAGATAAATGTGTGTGACCTATTCACTTTTGTACCAAGCAAAATAAGAAAAAGAAGTGAAGAACGAATAAAATTTGGATGGCCTATTTTTTCATGTACCAACAAAAAAAATGGAGCACCAACGACAAAAAAGGAAACCGAAGGAGAAATAAATTTGGGTGACCTAATCAGTTTTGTACTAAGGAGAAAAAAGCGAAGAAGGTAAAATTTAAATAGCTCAGTATTTATGTACATTTTTGTACTACTAAAATAAACGAAGGAATAAATTTGGGTGTTCTACAGAAGAAAACGGGGAAGGGCCATTTTATTTAATTTTGTAGTACTCAAAATATACAAATATATAAATTTGTGTGACCCATTCAGTTTTGTACTAAGCAGAAAATTTGTTGGCTTTTTTAGAAAGACCATTTTATCTTTTGTATTCAGATTTTCCGGCTACTTTTTGTGCTCTACAGTTAAACGGAGTAAAAGCAAAGAGAGACCATTTTTAACTAGCTTAGAATTTATGTCCTTTTGTAACGAAGAAACAAATTTGAAGGACGTTCATTTTAACTAATCCTGCTGCGAGTAGATCAATTAGTACATAGTAAAAAAAATAAAACAATATGGCATTATTGCGACTTTCATTTTCGAATACATACGGATTAAGCCACTATGGCAAAAAAAATACTACTCTCTCCTTATGCTTATTTGGAGCAGACTTAAGAGGACCAAGCATTAGAAACCCGCTAGTAGGGCGTCGATTCAGTAAACTCGTTATGCTTTAGAAAACAAAATCCATATTGGAGTATACCTTTTATACAACAAACGAGCTTCTTAGCCCCACTCCAGAAATTAGAAAACAAATTCTTTCTTCTACGGTCTTCGGCATGCATTTTAGACCAAGGGCAGCAAGATTAATATTAAATAACACTTCTGCTGGATAGAAATTCGATTCTCTCGATCTTCTGCTTTATCCTGCAACTTTACTTGGAAATTATCCACAACTTAGAATTTATCAGATTACATCTAGTAAAAGAAAACGAATAGATAATTTTGAGACAGTTCCATATGGGTAAAATACAGTATTAGTAGAAACGATAGTTTTTTAATTAAGTAGAGATAGAAGGAGAGAGTGAAAAAAATGGAAAATTAAATTTTAAATCATTATTATTATTATTTTAGAGGTCAAAAGGAAGAATAAATGAATTTGAGTGGCATATGTACGGAATTTAGTTTTGTACCGGGCAAAAAAAAAGTGAAGAATTAATAAAATTAGAATGGAATATTTTATTTTGTACCAGCTGGGAATTTAGTGTTGTACCATTGTATTAATTTAAGTATTTTGTACTATTTAGTACCACCGAGAAGGTGTAGAATATTTAGTTTTGTACCAAGCAGAAATTTGTTGGCTTCTTTATTTTGTATTAACGACTAAAATCTTTAACACATAATTGGTTGTGTGCATTACAATGGCCGAAGTTTTTCATTTCCCTATGGTACAACGTAATGGTCGGCCCGCTTATTCTAGGTCTACAGTTAGATATTTTCGGTTGGATAATGGTATACAGCCATGTTTTGTTGAGCACAATGCCCACTATAACGATGTGGTAGACAATTATTTGATGGATAGATATTTGTTTAACAAATGGTATATGGTAGAATTTGTTAAGCATTTATCGCAGGTAGATATTAAAATAGACTTTTTGTCGTTGGTTACTCGTTTAACCGCACACAGTTCTCTTTTCCAATCAGCTACCTTTTTTGCCATGAAAACTAAGGGTAATAGTTATACTGTGACAGCTTTCTTTCGCTATGGGGGAACGCAGGACACTTTGGATGAGTTATTAAAGTTTTGGAATCATGTGTGCGAGTTCAGGCCAAGTATCCAGATTGCAGATTTACTTGGTTGCTTTACACGATGTGGTAAAACTGGCCTTTTTGCGGTATCTCCTGATACCTATCTGTTGGACCTCGCGGTATTTGGAAACTTGGTGAAAAAGAATAACAAATGGTTTTTCTCACAATAAAGCTATACATACAGAATAATCCATTATGGCAAAAAAATACTACTTTCTCCTTATGCTTAGTTGGAGTAGACTTCAATAACAAGAACGATACATTGTGTAAGAATTTCCAATTAATAGCGGTATTGCACTGTACTTATAATAGTCTGTAATAGTGCAGTTTATTTTTCGAATGAGAGTAGGTTTTAAAGGTGTATTGTAGTCTACCAGCAATAATGATCTCTAAGAGAGTTATTAGGTAAAGATAACAATTTGCTAGTGGTGAACCAATTACACCGCCATTCTGCGAACACATTTATACGATCCAATTTTTCAGATTTAAGGCTAAAATAAATGGGCAAGAGGTGTACAGTATTTCGGAGATATAACTAAGTACCACGATGTGCCAATAGAAAAATTTCAGAACTTCTATTTTAATTTTGGGGTGGAAAAACAAGCCTATTAACACTATTTGTAATAACGATGATTCCGTGGGTGTAGATTGTCTTAGATGGAATACAGGTAATTCTTCCATTAAAATTTACAACTATCTAATTGATTTTCTTCATTGTTCAGACAAGCGTTTACAGGGCATTACGAGATGGGAAGCAATTATCTTTAACTACTATACTGACGAGTTAATGACTGTTTAGAGCTAATTTTACACACCAAAGAATATTTACAGATGCTTATTGGAGTTGCCGGATAAAGCAGAAGATCGAGAGAATCGAATTTCTATCCAGCAGAAGTGTTATTTAATATTAATCTTGCTGCCCTTGGTCTAAAATGCATGCCGAAGACCGTAGAAGAAAGAATTTGTTTTCTAATTTCTGGAGTGGGGCTAAGAAGCTCGTTTGTTGTATAAAAGGTATACTCCAATATGGATTTTGTTTTCTAAAGCATAACGAGTTTACTGAATCGACGCCCTACTAGCGGGTTTCTAATGCTTGGTCCTCTTAAGTCTGCTCCAAATAAGCATAAGGAGAGAGTAGTATTCTTTTTTTGCCATAGTGGCTTAATCCATATGTATTCGAAAATGAAAGTCGCAATAATGCCATATTGTTTTATTTTTTTTACTATGTACTAATTGATCTACTCGCAGCAGGATTAGTTAAAATGAACGTCCTTCAAATTTGTTTCTTCGTTACAAAAGGACATAAATTCTAAGCTAGTTAAAAATGGTCTCTCTTTGCTTTTACTCCGTTTATCTGTAGAGCACAAAAAGTAGCCGGAAAATCTGAATACAAAAGATAAAATGGTCTTTCTAAAAAAGCCAACAAATTTTCTGCTTAGTACAAAACTGAATGGGTCACACAAATTTATATATTTGTATATTTTGAGTACTACAAAATTAAATAAAATGGCCCTTCCCCGTTTTCTTCTGTAGAACACCCAAATTTATTCCTTCGTTTATTTTAGTAGTACAAAAATGTACATAAATACTGAGCTATTTAAATTTTACCTTCTTCGCTTTTTTTCTCCTTAGTACAAAACTGATTAGGTCACCCAAATTTATTTCTCCTTCGGTTTCCTTTTTTGTCGTTGGTGCTCCATTTTTTTGTTGGTACATGAAAAAATAGGCCATCCAAATTTTATTCGTTCTTCACTTCTTTTTCTTATTTTGCTTGGTACAAAAGTGAATAGGTCACACACATTTATCTCTTCGTTTGTTTAAATAGTATAACATGGTCTAGAAATTCTGAGCTAGTTAAAAATTGATTGCTTTGTTTATTTGTGTAGCTCTTTTCTGTTTGGTACAAATTCTAAGTCGGTTAAAAAATGGTCTCGTTGGCACAAAAAGAAATAGGACAGCCCCAATAAATGGCAGAAAAAAGTATAGAATGCTGATTCTGCTTAGTACAAACTGAATAGGTCGCCCAAATTTATTCCTACTTCGGTTTCTTTTTTGTCGCTGGTGCTCCATTTTTTTTGTTGGTACATAAGAAAATAGTCCATCCAAATTTTATTCGTTCTTCACTTCTTTTCTTATTTTGCTAGGTACAAAACTAAATATTCTATCCAAATTTATTCCTTCATTTATTTGATTAATGGCCCTTCACTTTTTCCAGTTGGTACATAAGGAAATAATCCAATCAATTTTTTCTGGTTCGAACAAAACTAAACACTCCATCCAAATTTGAGTATTACAAAATGAAATGAAATTCTGAGTTAGTTAGAAAATAGTCCTTCTTGATACAAAATTGGAAAGCTCACTCAACTGACAGTCGTTTGTTTAAATAGTAACTTCTGAGCCGGTTAAATTTATCCGATTGTTTGTTTATTTAAATAGTACAAAATGATTTAAAATACGCCGTTATTTCTCATTGGTGCAAAATTGAATAGGTCACTCAAATTCGCCCCTTCGTTTGTTTAAATATTAGAACATGGTCTAGAAAAAATGGCATTTCTCATTGGTACAATATTCCTTCGTTTATTTAATTAGTCAAGAAGAGTTAAAACAGACCTTAGCACAAAAAGGCACATAAATTCTGAGGTAGTTGAAATGGCATTTCTCGTTGATAGAAAATTGAGTAGGTTCCCTTTGTTTCTTTAAATTCTCAGCTAGCTAAAATGACATATCTTTGCTTTCTTTTCGTTAGTCCATCCAAATTATTTTGAATAACCCAAAAATGTACAGAAATTCTGAGCTAGTTAAAAATGGCGTTTTTTGATTTTTTTTCTCGTTAGTACAATAGCAAATAAGTCACTAAAATTTATTCATTCTTCACTTTTTCTGCTTGGAACAAAAAATTGAATAGGTCACAGAAATCTCTTGCTGGCTACGTTTACGAGTTATTAAGGCTTAAATATTTGACCTCGAAAGTCAGTACTTTTTTAACATGTACTAGTTGATGACCTATTACTAGATTTCGAAACCGCACCTCAATATGTGAATCCATTTTCGAGTCATTAGGTTTTAAGTACTTTGACCTTTGACCGCGATGGTCATTATTTTGGAACTTGTAGTAGTTGATGACCAATTACTAAATGTGGCAACAGCACCTCAATATGTGGCTCCGTTCGTTTGTTTAAATAGTACACTTCTGAGCCGGTTAAATTTATCCGATTGTTTGTTTATTTAAATAGTACAAAATGATTTAAAATACGCCGTTATTTCTCATTGGTGCAAAATTGAATAGGTCACTCAAATTCACCCCTTCGTTTGTTTAAATATTAGAACATGGTCTAGAAAAAATGGCATTTCTCATTGGTACAATATTCCTTCGTTTATTTAATTAGTCAAGAAGAGTTAAAACAGACCTTAGCACAAAAAGGCACATAAATTCTGAGGTAGTTGAAATGGCATTTCTCGTTGATAGAAAATTGAGTAGGTTCCCTTTGTTTCTTTAAATTCTCAGCTAGCTAAAATGACATATCTTTGCTTTCTTTTCGTTAGTCCATCCAAATTATTTTGAATAACCCCAAAATGTACAGAAATTCTGAGCTAGTTAAAAATGGCGTTTTTTGATTTTTTTTCTCGTTAGTACAATAGCAAATAAGTCACTAAAATTTATTCATTCTTCACTTTTTCTGCTTGGAACAAAAAATTGAATAGGTCACAGAAATCTCTTGCTGGCTACGTTTACGAGTTATTAAGGCTTAAATATTTGACCTCGAAAGTCAGTACTTTTTTAACATGTACTAGTTGATGACCTATTACTAGATTTCGAAACCGCACCTCAATATGTGAATCCATTTTCGAGTCATTAGGTTTTAAGTACTTTGACCTTTGACCGCGATGGTCATTATTTTGGAACTTGTAGTAGTTGATGACCAATTACTAAATGTGGCAACAGCACCTCAATATGTGGCTCCGTTCGTTTGTTTAAATAGTACACTTCTGATCAGGTTAAATTTATCCAATTGTTTGTTTATTTAAATAGTACAAAATGATTTAAAATACGCCGTTATTTCTCATTGGTGCAAAATTGAATAGGTCACTCAAATTCACCCCTTCGTTTGATTAAATATTAGAACATGGTCCAGAAAAAATGGCATTTCTCATTGGTACAATATTCCTTCGTTTATTTAATTAGTCAAGAAGAGTTAAAACAGACCTTAGCACATAAAGGCACATAAATTCTGAGGTAGTTGAAATGGCATTTCTCGGTGCTAGAAAATTGAGTAGGTTCCCTTTGTTTCTTTAAATTCTCAGCTAGCTAGAATGGCATATCTTTGCTTTCTTTTTCGTTAGTCCATCCAAATTATTTTGAATAACCCAAAAATGTACAGAAATTCTGAGCTAGTTAAAAATGGCGTTGTTTTGATTTTTTCTCGTTAGTACAATAGCAAATAAGTCACTAAAATTTATTCATTCTTCACTTTTTCTGCTTGGAACAAAAAAAATTGAATAGGTCACAGAAATCTCCTGCTGCCTATGTTTACGAGTTATTAAGGCTTAAATATTTGACCTCGAAAGTCAGTACTTTTTTAACATGTACTAGTTGATGACCTATTACTAGATTTCGAAACCGCACCTCAATATGTGAATCCATTTTCGAGTCATTAGGTTTTAAGTACTTTGACCTTTGACCACGATGGACATTATTTTGGAACTTGTAGTAGTTGATGACCAATTACAAAATGTGGCAACAGCACCTCAATATGTGGCTCCGTTTTCGAGTTATTAGGTTTTAAGTATTTTGACCTTTGACCTCGATGGTCATTATTTTAGAACTTGCAGTGGTTGATGACCAATTACTAAATGAGGAAACGTCATCTCAATATGTGGCTCCGTTTTCGAGTTATTAGGTTTTAAGTATGTTGACCTTTGACCTCGATGATCATTATTTTGGAACTTGTAGTAATTGATGACCAATTACTAGATTTGGAAATACGACCTCAATATGTGGCTCCGTTTACGACTTATTAGGTTTTAAGAATGTTGACCTTTGACCTCGATGATCAGTATTTTGGAACTTGTAGTAGTTGGTGGCCGATTACTAAATGTGGAAACACCACCTCAAAATGTGGGTCAGTTTTCGTGTTATTAGGTTTTAAGTATGTTGACCTTTGACCTCGATGATCATTATTTTGGAACTTGTAGCAACTGTTGACCAGTTACTAAATGTGTAAACACCACCTCAATATGTGGCTCAGTTTTCGTGTTATTAGGTTTTAAGTATGTTGACCTTTGACCTCGATGATCATTATTTTGGAACTTGTAGTACTTGCTGGCCGATTACTAGATTTCGAAACACCACCTCAATATGTGGCTCAGTTTTCATGTTATTAGGTTTTAAGTGTGTTGACCTTTGACCTCGATGATCGTTATTTTGGAACTTGTAGTAGTTGATGACCAGTTACTAGATTTGGAAACAGCACCTCAATGTGTGGCTCAGTTTTCGAGTTATTAGGTTTTAAGTATGTTGACCTTTGACCTTGATGATCAGTATTTTGGAACTTGTAGTAGTTGGTGGCCGATTTCTAAATGTGGAAATACCACCTCAATATGTGGCTCAGTTTTCGTGTTATTAGGTTTTAAGTATGTTGACCTTTGATCTCGATGGTAATTATTTTTGGAACTTTTAGTAGTTAATGTCCAATTGCTAAATTTGGAAACACCACCTCAATATGTTGCTTCATTTATGAGTGATTGGGTTTTAAGTGTCATTCAAAGGGCGTATCCCACAAACTATAACACCCAGGTAGAAATAGATATGATATTCGTAATCAGCATGTCCGAAAACCCCCATATGCCGAGTTTCATCCAAATTTGATAAAATTGTCATAGGAAGGGCGTATCCCACGTAAACTATAAGACCCCGGTAGAAATAAATATAATATCCGTAATCAGCATGGTTGAAAACCCCCATATGCCGAGTTTCATCCAAATAGGTTAAAATTGTCATAGAAAGGGCGTATGCCACATAAACTATAGAACCCAGGTAAAAATAAGTATGATATTCGTACTCAGCATGGACGAAAACCCCCACATGCCGAGTTTCATCCAAATCGGTTAAAATTCTCATAGAAAGGGCGTATGCCACATAAACTATAGGACCCAGGTAAAAATAAGTATGATATTCGTACTCAGCATGGTCGAAAACCCTCATATGCTGAGTTTCATCCAAATCGGTTCAAAGAGCGTATGGAATCGCTATGTTACATAGGTAGTCATTGTCTTAAAATAGGGGTTGAAAAAAAATCTTATGTAATTTCTGCTATGGTAAAATAGGGGTTAGAACGAGTACACCCCTTAAAATGTACTCATAAAAGGGAATGAATTTGATGTATTCTCTGGTCTGCTGTGTGTTCGTAGTCTCAGTGTAATTTCTGCTATGTTCAATTAGAGGTGGGGAAAATGAATACACCCCCTGTGCTATGTCCGCTATGTTTCGTAGTCTCTGTTATGGTAAAATAAGGGTTGGAAAATAAGCCATACTCTTATATTAGATCTGCTGTGTAATCTGTACTATGTTATAATAAGGGTTGGAAAATATGCTCATAAAAGAGAACGAGTACACCCCTAAAATGCTGTGTGTTCATAGTCTCAGTGTAATTTCTGCTATGTTAAAATAGGAGTTGGAAAATAAGCCATGCTCTTTTATTAGCTGTGCTATGTATTATCTGTTCTGCTGTGTGTTCATAGTCTCAGTGTAATTTCTGCTATGTTAAAATAAGGGTTGAAAAATATGCTCATAAAAGGGAATGAATACACCCTTGTTATGTTAGGTAGTCTTATGTTCTGCTGTGTGTTCGTAATCATATATGTTATCTGCTATGTTAAAATAGGGGTTGAAAAAAATGCTCATAAAAGAGAACGACTATACAATTGTTATGTTATGTGTTATCTGATCTGCTGTGTGTTACGTAGTCTTGTGTGTTATCTGCCTTGCTATGTGTTCGTAATCTTATGTGTTATCTCATATGTTAAAATAGGGGTTGAAAAATATGCTCATAAAAGAGAATGAATACACCCTTATTATGTTATGTATTCTTATCTGTTATCTGCTCTGCTGTGTGTTACGTAGTCTGATGTTCGTAGGGGTTGGAAAATATGCTCATAAAAGAGAACGAGTACACCCCTTAAAAAGTGCTCATAAAAGGGAATGAGTACACCCCCTAAAAAGTGCTCATAAAAGGGAATGAATACACCCCTAACATAGAGGTCGTAAAAGACCATGGGTTGACGGGGCGTGGGTCATAGCGTATCGTGAGACAGTGGAAAATTGAGTCCTTGCTCTCAGGAGACCATGGAAAAAAAGGCGATTTTTCAGCTACCGGGGGTCAAGTGACGCCCACCTACTGCCGTATTCAATTGATTCTACTGCCGTCAGCGCAGTAGATACTCCTAAAATGGAGGTCGTAAAAGAGCGTGACCAATCAGCGTGAGGGGGCGTGGCCAGTGTCAACCAATCAGTGTGAAGGGGGCGTGGCCGGAGCCAACCAATCAGCGTGAAGGGGCGTGGCCGGGGGCGTGCCCAGTCAATCAGCGTTGAGGGGCGTGGCCAGGGGGCGGGGTCATGTGACCTGCGCCAGCCAATCAGCGTCAAGGGTTTGCGCATGCGCAGTAGGAAAAAAACAGCGCCAAGTGACAACACTCTACTGGCGATGAAGAAAATGTCGCTTTAGAGGGATAAATTGTTGAGGTATTTTGAATTTGGCTAATCAGAGTGCTCCTTTAAGCCGCATATATCCGATGATAACCGTTCGGGATAAGATAAAATCTGTTCGCCATGTAATTTTATAACAAAATGACGACTGTCTATTTACTTTATTTTATAGTTCTTCCATATTCACTTTCAAATGATCGGCGACAGTTGTCATCTAATAAAGTTGATGCTTTTGTTGCTTCTAGTACACAATCCCTTAGAAAAAGAAGCAATAAATGCATCAAATGTGGAAGATGAAATTTTACGTATACCTGGATTTGTTTAAGTATTTCTTTCTACTGTGTTTGTCTGAGCTTCAATTCATAAGCCTTTATAATTAGATGCCCCATATATTTGACAATCACTTAGAAAACAGCACCGAAGATTCCACACTTGTGGTAATTTAACACACAGGTTGTGTGTCATTTCAACTACCGGCATTTGACACACAACTCCAAATGGAGAGTGAGTTGTTCTAACCACTTGTTTGTGTTATATTTTAACACAATCGTGTTAACATAGGCATGTCGTTGAAATAACACGACGACTTTTTACAGTGTGCAGTTTAGTTCATCACATAAGTTTGAAACATAATGTAGTGTAATTGTTGAAAGAAAATGATTTTTGGAACATTTTTATAAAATATCTAATAACAGTACAACAGATAATATATGTTGTAACAAAACGTTACTGGAAAAGTTTCTACAGTTTAGTTTATCAGAAAAGTTAGAAAAAACATTATGCAGTATAATTTATACAATGAAAGAGTTTCAGGAATGTAGTTGGGAAACACGGAGACTGAATCGTAGAGTTACGACAGCACGAGGTTTTTCAGTTTCTAACACAATTCTCAGCTTTTGGCTTAAATATTCATCTTAAAATACTTTGTTCTTTAATACTTTCAGTGTGTTATTCCCTCTGATTAAGCTATTATACAGGGTGTTTAATAAGTAATGGTCATAAATTAAACCGTAGATAGTACACGCCAAAACTAACAAAAAAGTCTTAGTAAACATGTGTCCGCAAACGCTTCGTAACGGGGATAGGGGCTGTCGAAAGTGTGAGAAAATGAAGTTTAGAGACGAATATCTCAAAAAGTATGAATCGGACAGAGGGCGGTCCAATGAATGACTATCGAAGTCAGACCTACGCTATACAGAAATGCATGGTTGATAACTCTGCAATGCGCGCGCAAGGGATTCCCCAAAGAAACGGAGGGATTCCCGGAAAATTGTCCAAGGAAAGGGGGATCGAGATGAACATCGAGGGCGATTCTATCCACCAGTAATTCATAAATCGTGGTACCAGGTCGAAAGCTCGAAAAGATACAAAATGGCGGACAATGTTTACGTGCCGTGTGTGGTTGCATAACCAGCAGGAAATGAGAGTGACAATCGAAGAAAGGTGGTGGTGCATGTTGTAAACTACTTCAGAGCACATTCCTAAGACGAATGCACATGTACAGAGTAGTCCTTTACTGTACCAATACCAAGGTAAAACAAACGATGCGCGAAAATGAATGGAATGGCCGAAAGGAACACTGGTAGAACATGGAAGCCAGCTGGAAATACTGAATCGGGGTTGCAACACACGTTGAGCTCACCTTGGGTGCATGATGTTGCGGGTTCAAATCCGCTGAAGTGCCCACTGAATGCAGTGGTTCTGATCCCAGATTTTCCAAATCGTAGGTACCGTCCTTCAAAGCTCCTAAGCTCGTTTAAAACAACAACAACTCAATCAATCGAGCGCCTGTAGGTTGCTCATTATTTGGTTCATCCCCTGTACGCATACGTAAAGAAAAAAAAACTGTGCACGCAGTTCTTGTGAAGCAGCTGGTAAGCCAGAAAATATGGAATGGAAGAACACTACATTGTTTCGATTACAGACGTGAATTGGAAACATGCTTGCCTTTCCACGTTTGTTTATTATGTTGCCTAAAGGGTTGTGCTACAGGTCTACATGCTTTCGTCGTACCGGAGTAGTCGCTTGGGAGAATGATTCAGAGTGTAGTGGTTCGTTGTCTTCACTTGTCTTACTCACCTACAGTGAATGTAGTAGTTCTGTGTGTTGAAGAGGTGTCAAATACGCGTACCTTTACAGTGTTGTGGATGTACTTACTTCACCGTATTGCGGGGAACAGTGCAATAGTTTCAGTAGTGTTGGAAAGCCACGGGGATACAATTGTGCAGTGTTAATTAGTGCTATTAGTATGTTGCTAAATTATTGCTTACCTTGCCATTGATACAATGTACAGTAATATTGAGTATGCTGACATGCACTTTATGTACGGGAAAGCATACAGGAATGCGATAGAGGCCGCTAGGTTATATCGCGATACTTTCCCTACGAGAAAGCAACCAGATCAGCAACCACACTTCGATTGCCTCTCTCATTTCCTGCTGGTTATGCAACCACACACGGCACGTAAACTTTGTCCGCCATTTTGTATCTTTTGAAGCTTTCGATCTGGTACCACGATTTATGAATTACTGGTGGATAGAATCGCCCTCGATGTTCATCTCGATCCCCCTTTCCTTGGACAATTTTCCGGGAATCCCTCCGTTTCTTTGGGGAATCCCTTGCGCGCGCATTGCAGAGTTATCAACCATGCATTTCTGTATACTGTAGGTCTAACTTCGATAGTCATTCATTGGACCGCCCTCTGTCCGATTCATACTTTTTGAGATATTCGTCTCTAAACTTCATTTTCCCACACTTTCGACAGCCCCTATCTCCGTTACGAAGCGTTTGTGGACATATGTTTACTAAGACTTTTTTGTTAGTTTTGGCGTGTACTATCTACGGTTTAATTTATGACCATTACTTATTAAACACCCTATATTTCGCAATCTGGGACCGCGGTAGCTCAGTGTTATAGCGTTCACATCTGTTGTATGGGGGCGTTGGTTCGATCCCAGCTCGGGCCAAGTGAACTTTGTGGTAAACAAACACCGTGTTCGTGGGTTTCCTCGGGGTTCTCCCGTTTCCTCCCATTTTTTAATTTTACCCTTTCTTCCATTTCTCATTATCACCTCCTTTAGCCTAGCTTGTGTATGCGTGGAACATAAAACTGAAAGTAATCATTTTCGACAATGAGAAAAGAATTTTAACTGAATGATAACATGAAGTCAACGTTTTTAGTTTACATTTAAATTCATCGTGCATATTGTTTTGGCAAAACAACTAAATCCCAGAGTTCATATATTTATAGAAACAAGGCTACTGATTCGAAAACCATTTTCACACACTGCGTTATGATATTAGCTTTTATTATAGCACATAACAAATCAAACAAATATACTCCTTAAAATGTGTGCATGTAGTTTACACAAGGTGGATCTGCAATTATATATTGTTTATTCCTCGTTGCTATGACAACCAATTCAAATCGTCGAATCACTACTATAACAAAATAGCATCGTATAACAACCCAAAAGAAATTACATCTATATCCTTTTTTATATTATTCTTCTTCCTTTCTTGATCAGCTTGCGCATAATTTAAAAGTATGAAATGAAATGAAATATATGAGTTTTACGTCCCACAGTTATGCCGGTTAGGCTACAGGTGATGATGAGAGATGAATGAAATGATGGAATGAAGAAAGTGGGAGGAAACGGGAGAATTCCGAGAAAACCCACGCACACGGTGTTTGTCCACCACAAAGAATTTAAAGTATATTCTGTCCACAAATATAAATAAAGATATAATAAAGATGTTGAAATACAAGTATCGTTGTATGTGGTGCCTGGATTATAGGACCTTTTTTTAAATAAAATAAAAAGAAATCCTGGGCCGTTAACTATTACATACTTGAGTTTCTGAATGACCCTCGTATATATAAAAATTACAATTCACATAATCATATATCATATTTTACTTTTATAACAATATTATTTTCATATTTTATCTTAACCTCTTAATTAATTTTAATTTCATTTTAATTTCATTTTAATTTCATTTTAAATATATATCTCGTCGTTGATAACAAAAAGGTACATTCAGATAATGGCATAGAAGTTATTTAATTTTAAGGTCCTTTTGTGGCCACTAATACATAGTATAGGTTGAAGGTTAACAAAATTTATATTATTTTAGCGGGCAGAACTGAAAGGATTGTAAAAAGGATATGATATTTACATAAATGCTATTTTACACAAAAATACAAATCAAATACAAATCAAATATATGAAATAGTTAAACAAAATATAAATTAAGATTAAAATATCGACAATATTCAGAACAAAACACAATAATTAACATTACAACAAAAATTAACACAAGTAAAGAGATTATCATATTAAGAATAAGTTCAAAGATTGTGTGTTATCCATATTAACTTTAGTCACAATCTCAGAAGGAACTAATGTTTTAACTAATTGCATCCATTTACTTTTAGTATACTTTGTAGGACGCCATAACTTAAGTTCATCAATATTGCATAAACCCAAAAGTTTTCCAGTCTTCTCGTCCATTAGTTCAAAAACTTTAGGATTAACTTGTCTTATACATAGATAGGGTCTTATATGCTGAACCTTTACCACATTAAGAATTAGCATAGTTATCAGAACATTGATAAGCATTATTCATATTCTAAATCTCTTGTTATATATTATGAAATTCTTATCGGTGATATTTATTTGACTTGTAATTTCGTTCTCATATCTCTAAAATGAATGATCAATTTATATAACAACATAATCTAATCAGAATGTTTGTAGAATTCAAATAAAGTAGAAATAAGAAACGAAATCATAGAGATATTTACAGTGAAACAAAGCAAAAATCAATTGAATACGGCTTTCTCGGACGCCCTAACTTTAGCTTAAGTTACATGACCAGCAAATTCATTTAATTTGCATTGAAAGTCATAAAACAAAATACAGTCTTGTGCGTTATTTACTTCTACAGCTCCTTGCTTACTATTTTGAGAATTTGTGCTATCTATGGAATTTCTACGATGTTCAATTCGAGGGAAATTAAATCTAATGTCTATCTGGTTCCTTAGTGTAAGTAATGGTAGTACACTAGGATTAGGTTCAGTTACACGATTACTATTACTGTTGCTACTAGGATTAGTTTCGGTTACATTGCCGGTATACGTGTGACATGCTCTTACTCCAGCTTGACTAGACTTCAACTTAACATTCTGAAAATAGCCTGGGTCGCCACCACGTTGATATAAACGTGGACAAGTTCGAATCTGACTATATATTACACGATCAGAAGAATCAGATAAGTGCAGAGGTAATAAGAGCAAGCACAGCTTGATTACGGCCACATCTCACAGGACATTAAACAAGATGACTTATTAATTTCCATGGAGACTCTAATATTGATTGCATTATTATTATTCTGTTTTGTGCACAAGTATAATTACAAGAGTTTGAATCAAATAGAAACATATTTATAGAATTATTTTCCAAATCGTCCAAATTGTTATTTTACATACGGTATATCGAAAGTTTATTGTATTTATTTTTAAAGTAACAATACTTCTTTCATTTCCTTAACAGTGTGCTATAAGTATGAACGTCCTTAATTACATATTATACAATGTTTAGCAGTATAAGGGCCTGGTTCGTATTTTAGGTTAATCTTCTAAATAACTCAACGTGTTTTATCACTTTCTTAATTGACTTTTAATATTTGACCATGATAAGTATATATAATTAACTTTTCTGCACATATAATAAAATATATATAGACCTTCATACACACTTCTTTACTCGTTAAGATGTCTACGTATATGTACCATTATTTATAAAAAAAACTAAAAAAAAACTAAACTCTATGGCCTATGGAACCCGGTGGTTCAGTGCCGCGTTCACAAAAGCTCTCCACTGACTTCTATCCTTAGCTAATTGCATCCAGTTTCTACTTTGTATTCCTATCTCTGCGAGATCCATCTTAATATTATCCTCCCATCTGCGCCTAGGTCTTCCTAATGGTCGTTTTCCTATGGGTCTACCAGTCAAGACTTGAAAGCGTTTCTACTTTCTTCCATTCTAGCTACATGACCTGCCCACCTAAGCCTCCTAGACTTGACGACCCTAACAATGTTGGGTAAACCGTATAAAATATGTAGTTCCTCGTTATGAAGCTTTCGCCATTCCCCATTCTCGTTCCTCTTGGGTCCGAATATTCTTCTCAGGATCCTGTTCTCAAATACTTTCAGTCTATGTTCTTCCCTCATAGTAAGCGACAATGTTTCGCAACCATACAGAACAACAGGCATGATTATCGTTTTATATATTTTAAGCTTCAAATTCCTCGACAGAATTCGCGACGACAAGAGATTTTGAACCGAATAGTAACACGAATTCCCTGCTTTTAGTCGACATTTAATTTCTTCGTGAATATGATTTTCGTCTGTTAATATTGATCCTAAATATTTGAAAGTATCCACTTTGTCAAAAGCATTATTTAATATTTTAACGCCTCCACAATTTGCCGTATTACGGTCCCGACGCACTTCCATGTATTTAGTTTTATCTGCATTTGCTTCTAAACCCATGTCCCTGCAAGCGTTTAATAAGATCTCTGCATTTCTTTCTATTGTTCTCCTATCATCACCTATTAAATTTACGTCATCAGCATATGCCATAACCTGGTGAATACCTTTCAACTCTAGGCCCTGGTTGCTATCTTTGATTTTCCTTATGACGTATTCCAGCACAAAGTTAAATAATAATGGCGCAACGCATCTCCTTGTTTCAGGCCATTTTCGACGTGGAAGCCCGTGGACCAAAATTTTCCTACCCGGACTTTACTTTGGGATTCACTTAAACATATTTTAATTAATCTAATTAGCTTTCTCGGTACTCCAAGTTCTGTAAGAACGTTGTATAATGTTTCTCTCCTAACCGAGTCGTATGCCTTTCTAAAATCAATAAATAGTTGATGTACCGGGGTATTGTATTCCCTCTTTTTTTCGAGTATTTGGCGAATGGTAAATATTTGGTCGATAGTTGATCGATTTCGTCTAAATCCGCACTGATAATCTCCAATAATTTCATCTGCGTATGGGGTCAGTCTTGCTAACAGAATATTTGAAAGGATTTTATAGGATGTTGACAGAAGAGAAATGCCTCGATAATTACTACAGTCAGTTTTGTCGCCTTTCTTGTGAATTGGAACAATGATTGATTCTTTCCACTCTTGTGGCAATTCTTCCTTGTTTCAGATAAGGAGAATGAGTTTGTGTATCTTGCTCCACAATTTTTCGCCTCCAGCTAAAATTAACTCAGCCGGAATTTCATCTACACCCGGAGATTTGTGTTTCTTTAATTTCTTTATAGCGGCTTCCACTTCTATTCGATTGGGTTCTGGAATATACGGTTCTGCGGTGTGTATATCCTTTTCTCCACGCACATTAGTTTTTGGCTGCGTGTTCAGCAAATCGTCAAAGAAATCTTTCCATCTATTTAAGAGGCTATCCGTATCAGTAAGAACTGTTCCGTCAGATTTCTTTGATATATAAGCACGATGTTGATAGCCTTTCTTAAATTCGCTGATCCCCTTATACATGTCCCGAATATTTTTATTTTTACTATTATCTTCAAGTTCCTTAATTTTAACTTTCAAAAAATCCCGTTTCTTTGTTCTAAAAGTTTTGGAAGTTTCCCGCCTGATATCTGCGAAATTTTGTGTAGTTATTTCATTCGGATTTTGTAGCCACCGTAATTTTGCCTGTTTTCTCTTCTCTGCTAGTTTAATGCATTCCTGGTCGAACCATGGTTTGTTCCTACGTATTTCCGCGTGTCCCAATTTTTCTATTGCTGAACTTTTAATGCTATCTCTAATTTCAATCCAAGTATCCTCAACACTAGTGCACTTCGAGTCTTCTAAGACCGAGAATCTATTCGAAACTTCAATCTGGTATTTCTCTCTTACCTGGCTCTCTTCTAATTTCTTTAAATTAAATCTCTCCGTTTTCGAACATTGAATATTACCTTTATTCAACGATAAATAAATAAATAAATAAATAATCTCTCCCGTATTATCGCTACTACCAGGTAGTGATCAGTGTCACAATCAGCCCCTCTAAACGACCGGTCGTCAATTATGCTAGATTGTCTTCTTCTATCTACTAAAACGTGATCAATTTGATTATGTGTTTTTCCGTCTGGTGATGTCCAAGTGTATTTATGAACGTCGCGATGTGAGAATTTTGTACTCTTCACGATTAGGTTTTCGGATGTTGAAAAGTTCACGAGTCTAACACCGTTGTCATTACTTTCCTTATGCAAACTTTCGTTCCCTATAATCGGTTTGAAAATATCCTCTCGTCCTATCTTCGCATTGAAATCCCCTAATAGAATCGTCATATGGTATCGCTGGAGTTGGTCAAATATCCGTTCCACTTCTTCGTAAAAACTATCTTTTATATCGTCACCCTTATCTTCAGTTGGAGCATGTACATTTAAGACAATAATATCACACCACCGTCCCTTAAGAGTAATAAAAGAAAGTCTGTCAGTAACAAATTCAACCCGTTGAATTGCTGGTAATATTCGTTTGTGAACGAAAAACCCTGTTCCTAACTGGTGATTTTTATTTCCTTCCCCGTAAAAGAACGTAAAATTTCCGGAATTCTCAGATCCATTTCCTTCCCACCTAACTTCCTGAACTCCTACTACGTCCATCCTGTATTTCTCTAACTCACTCGTTACGGATTTTAACGCGCCTGCCCTATAAAGACTTCTAATATTCCATGTCCCAAATCTCATGTCCATTTTCTTTTGCTGATGTCGTGCCAAGTTATCAGTCCTTGTCCGAGGCTTTTGTGAATGTTTCTGAACAAGTACCTTTTTTTACAGGATGAGGGTGTTAGCCTTACCCAAACCCCCAAGCTGGAGGACCACTCCTAATCGTCTGTCCGCAGTATATTCGCAGCTAACCTCTATATCTAGAGGCCTTCTCCTCGATCCGCAACCTGAGGACGCGCCATGCCGTGGTGACAGGAACCCACGTTACACGGTAATTTTTTTTATTTTTATTTTTATTTATTTTTTTATTTTATTTTATTTATTTTTTTTTGCATTCCACTTGAAAGTTACTCCTCTCTATATAATCCTGACTGGAAAGCCATGCTTAACTCCAATCAATTAATCAATATTTATACGAATATTGTTTTAGTTTACTATTTTCACTATCAATATTATATACACTTCATTTCCAAAATCAAACTCTCGAAAATGTATATTAGACGAGTGCAGACTCGCAAATAAATTATCATTTATCATATATATTGCTCTCTATTTGAAATTCTATTTAATCGAATCCGACAGGAATACAGACAGAAACGTCGAAAACACCTGGAAAGAGGGAGAAAAAAAGCGTTGTACACTGCGGGGACTCAAACTAAGCTCGAATGGTGTTTTACAAGGCGAACGCCTTAGACCACTCGGCTATGATAACAACTAGTGATTGTAACAAAGGCTTCGAGTAGCAGTTCTTCTTACAGAATAACATGTATTTTGTAATTTCTAAAATTTAAGCCTAATTTACTTTGATGTAATATATCTATTAATTTGTTTTATGAACACGTTATTTGTTACTTTGACGAATGAAGTATGTTGTTGATATAGATTCTATTACACATTCTTTCATAAATACTACAGAGAGTATCAGGGTTATTTATGATCTTCCATGGAAATTGACTGGTGCATGCGCAGTACGCAGAGGAAGGCGAGGAAGGAAATGGTAACAGACTTAGAATGTTTTGCTCGCAAGCAGTAGTTGTCAACCGGGGGCGCGTTTCCTCCTCCTGAGGAGGCGTGAAGGGTTTACGAAGTTCCTTTGTTTTGTTAAATTTTTTGAATGATTATGCACAATATCCAGCCACATCTACACATTTGGAAGTGATAAATCCTAGTATAAATTAACCGTCTTCCACACACGGTGCTTGTTGGTCCAAGATTAAATACTGCAATAATTAAATACTGATAAATACTGAGAGTCATCGAAACGTTTCAACAGAATATAAAAGTTTCGATGGGAGGGGTTACAAACCCCTCAGTTCCATGACTCTTAGATACGTCTCTGCCTGAACTGTAAGTTTCAAGTTAGAATCGAATATTAGAGAAATATTTTTGGTTCATTATACTTTTTCAGAAATAAAATGTCCACAATTACAATGACAGGAAATGTTAAGTAGTTTATTGTAAATCTTTGCACTTTCATTTTCCCTCTTTCATCTCAACTAAGCCTGAAAAGTAACAACAGGAGGTTAAGATTTCGAAATATTACATATATTTTAGTAATGTATTGCTTCACTTTATTTTATGTTTTGTATGGAAGGAAAGGTCTTCTTAGGAAACTCCTCGTTGCTTTATTTTTAACCAATACAAAACATTGGTTCCATCGCTTTGAAGTATAAGGAACAGCTAAAATGTATTTTACTCTTGTCATTGCGTAAAGAATTACCAGGTTAATGTTTGTCCAATTTCTCACTAATCAACTGGACTCATGAAAAATTAATATTGCCATTACTATACTATATGAAGAATAAAGAACGTAAATTACACTACATTGTTCTCGAATTCGAACTCAGCTAAAGAAGTGACAATAAACAAAATAAGCTTTATTCATTCGAATTGAGATAATACTTCGAGAAGGTGATAATGAGAAATGAATGAAAAGGTGAAATGAAGAAAATGGCAGGGCCCCAAGGAAACCCACGAACACGGTGTTTGTTTACCACAAAATTCACTTGGCCCGAGCTGGGATCGAACCAACGCCCCCATGCACCAGAGGTGAACGCTCTAACACTGAGCAACCGCAGCCCCAGGTTGCGAAATATGATAGCTTACTCAGAGAGAATAACACACTGAAAGTATTTAACAACAAAGTATTTTAAGATGAATATTTAAACCAGAAGCTGAGAATTCTGTTAGAAACTGAAAAACCTCGTGCTGTCGTAACTCTACGATTCAGTCACCGTGTTTCCAACTACATTCCTGAAACTCTTTTATTGTATAAATTATACTGCATAATGTTTTTTTCTAACTTTTCTGATAAACTGTAGAAACTTTTCCAGTAACGTTTTGTTACAACAGCGTGTATTAACTGTTGTACTGTTATTAGATTTTTTATTAAAATAAGTTCCAAAAACCATTTTTCTTTCAACAATTACACTACATTATTTTCAAACTTTTGTGATGAACTAAACTGCACACTGTAAAAAGTCGTCGTGTTACTTCAACGACATGTCTATGTTAACACGACTGTGTTAAAATATAACACAAACAAGTGGTTAGAACAACTCACTCTCCATTTGGAGTTGTGTGTCAAATGCCGGTAGTTGATATGACACACAACCTGTGTGTTAAATTACCAGAATTGTAGAATCTTCGGTGTTGTTTTCTAAGTGATTGTCAAATATGTGGGGCATCTAATTATAAAGGCTTATGAATTGAAGCCCAGACAAACACAGTAGAAAGAAATACTTAAACAAATCCAGGTATACGCAAAATTTCATCTCCCACATTTGATGCATTTATTGCTTCTTTTTCTAAGCGAATAATGTTATTACGAAGAGAAACACACAGAGCGAGGGAAGAGCTTTACAAAAGAAAATGCGAGAACATAGAAGAATTAGAAAGAGTTGGGAAATATGAGGAAATGTACAAGGAGGTGAAATCTATGGAATTTCGGAGGAAACAAAAGGGTATTATGATGGCATTAGAAAATAAGAATGGGAAGGTAGTCTGTGAGAGAAATGAGGTCATAGGAAGGTGGAAAAAATACGTTGAAGACTTATATGAGAGTAGGGATAGACCGTGTAGCCTAAATGTTGAAGTAGAAAATGAAGTAGGCGAGGATGATAAAGGATTTAGTATTCTTAGGGATGAATTTGGAAAGGCTATATCCGAGATTAGGAATAGAAAGACAACCGGAATAGATAACATACCAATCGAATTCATTAAAAATATAGGACACAAGGGAAAGAAAGAATTGTTCCAACTATGCAATGAAATATATGAAACAGGAGAATGGCCAAAAGACTTTCTGAAAACGATCATGATACCGATGGCTAAGAAATCGAATCCAAAGTGATGTGAGGATTATAGAACTATTAGTCTCATATCTCATGCAGCTAAAATTCTGCTCCGAATACTGAACAGAAGGTTATATGAAAGAACAAATAAAGAAGTTGAAGAGGAGCAGTTCGGGTTCAAAAGAAGCAAGGGCACAAGAGTTGCACTTGGATTATTAAGGGCGATCGGTGAAAGATTTATAGAAAAAGGGAAAGAGGTGTATGATATATTTATTGATTTAGAAAAGGCTTTTGACCGCGTGAATTGGGAATTGTTGTTGGGAGTTCTAACGAAGATAGGGTTGGAATGGAAAGAAAGAAGACTCATAAGAAACTTATATATGAACCAACAAGTAAGTGTTAGGATAGGGGAAGAACTGACGGAAGAGAGCGCAATTAGAAGGGAAGTTCGACAAGGATGCTGCCTCTCGCCAACACTATTTAATGTTTATCTAGAAGAGATAGTGAAAAATAGTTTACATGATGATGATGGCATTTCGGTAGGAGGTAGAATGATTAGATGCATAAGATTTGCAGACGATATGGCGCTTGTTGCAGAATCTGAAAAGAAAATCAATAAAATGTTAGAAAAAGTGAGAAAGGGCTTTGAAGAATATGGGATGAAAATAAATGTTAGAAAGACAAAAGCCATGGTGATTGGAACGAAGCGGTTTGTGTCAAATATAAAAGTAGGAGGGGAGAAAATAAAACAAGTGAATAGTTTTCGATATCTGGGTAGTATTCTTAGTAATAACATGAAGTGCGAACGTAAAATAAAAGCAAGGATAGGAATGGCGAAAGAAGCCTTTAGGAAGAAGAAAAGTCTGTTTTGTGGGACCTTGAATAAAGAGTTGAGAAAAAGACTCATAAAACACTTCGTGTGGAGTGTTGTACTGTATGGGGCGGAAACGTAGACATTACTAAAGGTGATGAAAATCGACTGGAAGCCTTCGAAATGTGGGTGTGGAGAACAATGGAAAAAATTAGTTGGGTCGAGCGGAAAACGAATGAGACAGTGTTAGAAATGGTGGGTGAGAAAACAACACTTTTAGATATTATTAGGAAGAGGAAGAGAAACTGGTTGGAACATTGCCTAAGAAGAAATTGTATGGGGTATGGTGGACGTCCTAGAGGGTATGGTGGCGGGAAAGAGAGGAAGGGAGCAAAGAAGACTACAAGTAATGGATGATATAAAAACAGAAAGATCATACGTAAAGACGAAGAAGTTAGCGGAGGACCGTGGAGCATGGAAGCTCAGCTGCGGCAAGTGACCTGAAAATAAAGGCAGAATACCTATAATTATGATTTCTAAGCGATTGTGTACTAGAAGTAACAAACGCATCAACTTTATTAGATGACAACTGTCGCCGATCATTTGAAAGTGAATATGGAAGAACTATAAAATAAAGTAAATAGACAATCGTCATTTTGTTATAAAATTACATGCGAGCAGATTTTATCTTATCCCGAAAGGTTATCGTCGAATATATGCGGCTTAAAGGAGCACTCTGATTAGCCAAATTCAAAATACCTCAACAATTTATCCCTCTAAAGCGACATTTTCTTCATCGCCTCCGTGACCAAGTCGAAAGAGCACACGGCTAGTAATCGAAAGGTTGGTGGTCCGTGCCCTCCACCCCAATGCAGTATTTTTTTTACTTGTTTAAAGTGTCTTTTAAGACTCAGCATAATGTAAACACATTAGGCATATAGACGATTTAACATATTTTGAGAGAGTAATTTTGTAATTCATTAACGCTTAAAGCCCTGCTCAACACCGGTTATGTGTTAAAGACGTAACACACTCCCTGTGTTTAACGCCAACACCGCGGGGTATATGTTAAAATAACAGCGAATAGTGGTAATCATGCTGGAACCACTGCCCTGTGTTAAAATTGAGTTGAATTAACACAACCATTTTTTACTCTGCGAGAACTTTTCCAGTAGCATTTTGTTAAAACATTATATATTAATTTTTGTTCTATTATTAGATTTTTTTATTAAACTAACTTCCCAAACACTTTTTTCTTGCAAAAATTAAACTTCATAACGTTTCTAACTTTTGTGATAAACTAAACTGAAACATTACACTGTAAAAAATGGTTGTGTTAATTCAACTCAATTTTGACACGGGGCAGTAGTTCTAGCGTGACTACCACTATGCGGTGTTGATTCAACACAGACCTTTCGATGTTAGCGTTTAACACAGCCCTTCATAAGTTTCTAACACACAACTGGTGTTGAACGGTGTTAAATTCGGATCTGTGTTAGTATTTTCGGTGTTGATTCAACATCATGTCAGGATCGCTGATGTGGAAAAAGTGCTGAGTGTTACTTGTGGCGGTGTTGCACCAACACGAAGAAAGTAACACAGTATGTAGTGTGTTAATTATTTTGTGTTAATATAGCACCACGTCAAGTATCAATATAACACATTTCCTGTATTATTTCAACACACCATCTATGCCATAACCAAGGTCAGTCAACACACCATCTGTCATAATTCAAGGTCAATACCATAAAAGTAACACCATGTTGGTGTTAATTTAACATCCTCCTGTATTAAAATTCAAGGTCAGAGCACCAAATTACCAGTTTTTTGGTGTTAGTTTGGCTCCGTTTTTGTGTTAATATGACAACTATTGCGGTGTTGTAATAACTCCGTGTGTGGTATTGATGTAACCCTTTTTCTGTGTTGGAAAAACTTGTGGTGTGCATGCTTCCACACGAATACTACTACCGTGATGTATTTTTTTTACTTGTATAGTAAATGGTTGTACATGACTTGCATGTAAGCACTATCGTGGTCAGGAGTAAATAACCATTGTTTCAGTTTCATTTAAGATCATCATACGGAACTGGTGTACAGTATTCTAGGGAGTGTGTGAACCTTTACTACGTTATAAAAGATCATACTTAAATCGGTGTATCCATTCCGCACTACTCGTAAAAGAAATTTTACAAATGATTATTTATTCCTCACCATGATAGTGCATTAAGTATCAGTGCAGAAATACAACAATTTATTTACTATTCACGTAAAAAAAAAATACATTATCGAACTTGGTGAGGCTTGAATATTCGCAAAGAAGTGGTGGATTAAAATTGTAAACAGTGAAATTCTATACAGAATTACCATTTTAACGCCCCTTTCCGGTTAGCGTACGCGCCTTTGGCGTGGGAGACCCGGGTTCGATTCCCGGCGGGAGCTCATGTGGTTCGGATTCCACGTTAAACAGTAGGTCCACGTCTCATATAGCCTCGTTGCTGAACGGGACGTTAAACTCAAACTCAACTCAACTCAACGCCCCTTTCTCAAAGCTGGCCTTCGAATTAAAAAAAAAAGTTTATGGAAAGTGTGAATGACCCTATGGCAGTAAAGGGCCAAACTGTATGTGAAGAGCCCCTAAAGAGGATTCACTTGAGTAGAGCATTGGACCTAGCCTACTATTTTATTGTGTTAGTGGGATGTACTTCAGAGCCGCCACTATACAATGCTCAATTAATTAATACAGTGTTTATATTTTCTTCATTGAGTACAGGGCTGAGTACTGACCTTTGAGAATAAGATAAAAAGATAGAATGCAGGAGCTATGAAGCTGATATTCGATAATCAGAAGCAAGAGAGTAGCGTTAATGGTCACATAAAATTTAAAAAAAAAATGAAAATAAAAAGAATATACTGTACTGCCAATGATACCGATATTGTGCACAAGCTCTATTTTTTTTAATATAGGTATCTCCCTTACTATATAGCTCCTGTGTCAATACCTGAGTTCTAATTTCACTTCCTGTACCCCTTGGAAAGTGGCAATACATATGGGAAACACTGAGAATCCCTTCATAGAATTTCAACTGAAAAAAAGAAAACAGGACATGGTACATTTAGAAAAAAATCAGTGTATTCACCAGTTCCAGAACCATGGGGAAATTCAGGTATGAACAAGCCATTTTCGCTTACAAGTAGACCTCACCACTTCGCCGTTGCGTTAGCAAAAGGAAACAACTACTGTCCTAATGTAGGGTTGAATATAAGACTCTAACAGAAATTTTAGCTGCTACTGAGCACTAGAAATATGGGAAAACGAAATAGAAACATGAATGTAGGAAAGCCATCTACAATATAATTTGATAGTTGCAAGACCGATATTTTTTCGAAATAGATGGAGGAGCGATAGTTATGACTTCAGCTATGTAAATCGAGTTAGGAGGGATGTTTTTATGCCATTCCAGATCATGACCGCCATCTTGAAATCCGCCATATTGGATCGACGTCAACTTTTTTAAATAGAAGGAGGGCCATGTGAGGTATCAAACAACAATGATTTTTTCCACACAATCGCATACACTAATCAGTTTGTCAATGTCTAGAACGGTTTACAACTTACAGTTCTTTGAATGTTGAAAAATTCGTTGTTTGTAGCAGATAACAGATACTACAGTGACAATGAACATAGCTCCAGAGACAGACAGAAAAAAATTACGGCAATGCAAGAAATGCAAGACCTCAGCATTCGTAAAGTGGTTCTGACCTCGCCACTTCGTGTGTGCGTTTGTACATTCAAACAAACTATAGGCAGTAGGGGCAGCACGATGAAGAGAATAGCAATATTGGTTGCCAATGGCATTCCTGGTCATAGCAGCTACGGTATAACGTAGGAGCTTACGTGCATCGTGTATCATTCTACAGCGACAAACTCTTTTGTAAGAAGACAAGTGCAGGAAATATTTGTTCTCATTGTCAGTTCTACCCGTGAACTCGGAATTGTTTGAGAAATAGTTATTTCGTTTATTGCATTGTGCCTGTAATTCTATGAGGTAGGTGCGTGTGTGTGTGTGTTAGGGAGAATGAGTGCAGGCAACAAATATAGACTAAAAACAACATGATATGGTATTAAATAAGGCAAACATTGCCATGTACCTCTTGCAGCAGTTGCAGATATTACGTTTCAACTACAAAGCAACAAATATATCAGAACAGGAAAGAGCAATCACAGATAACATAATTGGATTCCTAACGAATGAAGAACGGAATTCGGAATGAAATACACTCTGGATATTCTAGAGGAGGCACATCATGAGATAAACAATCAAGAAGCTAGTGTGGAAGCGGCAGGGGGTAATCACACAACAGATTCCGAAGATGCTAACAGGACACCAAGTGTCCAAAAAACTACGTCAGACGCATCACTTCCATCACCAGCGAAACGCAAGAAAGGCGCTTCACTCTCGGTTGAGAAGAGGAAACAAATTATTAACTAGATGACACAACATCCAAACCACGGTAAAAAGACAATATGTAACCGATTTCGCATTAGCGAGTGGACCTACGATCGTGTTAAGAAAACAAATAAAAGGCTATAACGCGAAGTCAAGCGTTCCCTTTTACAGGAGGCATTGTACGTGCTGTTTATCCATGCACGTGAAGTACTTTTCCAAACGGTATCAGACAGTGATCTTCAGCGAATGGCATGCTACGTTGCGCGTGATATTGGGTATGAACAGTTTAAAGCCTCGAATGCCTGGCTACTGAACTTCAAACGACATTATAATATCGGGCTACGGAAAGTGACCTTTAAAACAAGACTTCATCATGCGTGCCAGCTATACCTAAAGCAGACAGATAAAAACTATGTTCACAGCATCAAACAGACGTTGCCTAATTTTGAGTTTAAATATGTCTGCAATGCTAACCAAACTGGTTTTCAATTTGAAATTCATCGCCCGAGAACTTTGGATATAAAAGGCAAAAGGAAAATCGAGGCCCTTGCAATAAATGTAAATGCTATGATACATTCCTACAATCATGCCTTTAATTAATTTAAGGGAGAGTTAGTTGGTAAGCCGTTCATTGTTCTCCAGGAAAAGAACGGACTAGTGGCTGTAAGATTGCAGTATATACTGATGATCCAATCGAATGGTTCGAGGTGCCGAAGAAGTACGCTTTCAATATTTCCGGCATTAACTTTTGTGATATTTCTGACGCTTCATTTTTTATTAGGTGCTTATGGTGCTATGCAAAATTCTCTTTTGACCATTTTATGAATGCTGAGGACTTGCATTTTTTGCATTGCCGTAATTTTGTCCTGTAAGAATGCTATCTCTGGAGCTATGTTCCTTGTTACTATAGTTATCTGTTATCTGCTTCAAAAAAACGAATTTTTCAACATTGAAAGAACTGTAAGTTGTAAACCGTTCTAGATATGGACAAACTAATTAGTGTATGCGATTGGGTGGAAAAAGTGATTGTTGTTTGATATCTCACATGGCTCTCTTTCCGTTTAAAAAAAAAATACGTCGATCCAATATGGCGGATTTCAAAATGGCGGTCATGATCTGAAATGCCATAAAAACATCCCTCCTAACTTGATTTACACAGTTAAAGTCATAGCTATTGTTCCTCCATCTATTTCGAAAAAATATCGGTCTTGCAACTATCAAATTATATTGTAGATGGCTTTCCTACATTCATGTTTCTATTTCGTTTTCCCATATTTCTGGTGCTCATTAGCAGCTAAAATTTTTGTCAATATCTTATATTCAACCCTACTCTAGTACAGTAGTTGTTTCCTTTTGCTAACGCAACGGCGAAGTGGTGAGGTCTACTTGTTAGATATTATTTAATAGCAAAATTTAGAGGAAAAAAAGAAACGATTGTTATAATTCTTCCTGGATCACTTTTATATACTTCATTTCACCCTTTTTTCCACTGTGCACAATCTTAATAGTTTTATGTCCCTGTTCCTCAAAAGGAAAAGTCAAAGTTCACTAAAAACCACATATATTTTTAAAGTCAGGGTTATAGTCCCTTCTTAGTCCTCTGCAAACACCGTCTATTTGGTACACTCCGCATCAAAAAAATTGCGACAGCTAACGCCGTGCAGCTAGGCCACCCAATATACGCCTTCTTATCCCATAATCGTGTCTGGTAAAGACATTCCCTCTCTCCCCTCCTTTCCTCTCTCCCATACTAAAATCAGCAAAAAAGAAGAGTGCAATTCTTATTTCAAAATATACATATATTAGTATACACAAAATAAAACAATCAAAGCGAGACGAAACAAGATTCATAAAATAATGTAGGGAGAGACTTAAAAATACACAATAAATAGTTGAAAGCGATGTATGCCTGCTAGACAGACATAAAGAAGTGAGACAGAGAGAAGAGAGGGGAGAGAAGAAGAAGAAGAAGAAGAAAAACTGAACACAGATAAAAATATGGAATTTAAAAGTATTAAAAAAAGAACCTAACATTATAAAGTTCCGTTTCCAGAAATTGTAACGGTTAGAGATCTAAATCTCTATTCCGTAGTTAAAAAAAAAAGGAAGGGCCTCTCGAGAGTTCGGATAATTTGGTTTAGTTTCCTACCCTGTAGTGCTTTCAGCTACTGTCGAGAGGGAGCTTAGTATCGTTCTCCGTATGCTTGGTTGTCAGCGCCAAAGGTCATTTTTAGAACTACTCGTTCTACCTTTGAAAGCTCCGGGTTGGGCTAAATATAATAGTTCGGAATGGGTAAGGTGCAACATCACCTAATAAGCGAAGTAAAAATCGGCGGAGAAAATGTCTTTACAATGTTTGAGAAATCCAAGTGTAATTAATCGTGAAGTTATTACCAGAATTGTTATATAGAGCAAATCCTTATATGAAAGTTAAAATATCTCCTCTCCTTTTTGGAAGATCTCCTATTATTCAATTTATACAGTAAATTGGTAAGTTCTTTAAATACATATATATATTTAAGGTTAATATTTTTTGTATCTATTTTGCGTCACACGTCACACTGCGTCCATGTCGCGAACGATCCTTTTGGGATTAGGCTCCTGTCTCATTTCCTTTTCCGTTTCTATAAAGCCACAGACATGGTGTTTATCCACCATAAAGTTATATGGCATGAGGAGGGATCTATCTTACGTATACATAAAAGTCGGGAACAGTACTACAAGTACCGTATTATTGTTGAATAAGCTTGCGCACAGCGTTACACAAAATATTTATTTACTGCTGCACGTGGAGACGGGTTTGAGTCCGTTGAGGAATATTGACCGCAGTAGTTCTTAGCCCACTTTAGCCCAAATTGCAAGCCCCGTCGTTAGGAGCCTAGATGTTCGTTTCAGTCTTTCGTAGCAATTCTTTAGTACTGGTAATAGTCTTTGTTTTAGTGTATTGTTTTCACTCTTTTCTTCGTTATATCCAAATAAATATCATAATTCCTCTTATTTGGAATGTCAAGATGAAAATTGGAACGTTCCGACATACCTGCAAAAAATAAAAAAGTGGTAGCGTTGGGCTTCGAACCCATACTCATGGACACCAAAAGTATAACAAGCAAGTGCCTGAAACCCCGTGACCATGATGGTTAGTCTTAGGAAGACTCAATTTATTCAAGTTCTGTACCGCCCCATTATAGCAAGCTTGTGAGGATTATTTTCGTTCCTTATTCTAGAGAAGGGGTAAATGTGGAGATAAGTTTGATGCTAAGGGACTTCAGTCAGTAAGCTTGTTCTTCAGAAAATATAGGAGAAGGTACGCTTTCGCGGAAAAGAGACATATGAGGTCAAAACCAATCCTAAGGTACTTTTTTGAGTAGGAATCAATACAATGCGCCTGCGTTGTTTTCACAACGTCACAAGCGACTGCAAATTATCGTTAGTTGATAATATGCATTGTGGTGTGCTGGGACTCTGGGAGCATGGCGCGTCATTACGACAGTGCTGTTAAACATGGCGCGTCATTACGACATGCAAACGTGAGTGTTACTGATGCAGGTCTGGAATATGGCGTCGATCGTGCTACTGCGTACAGATGGTAGAAACGTCATCAACAAAGTGGAAATGTAGCCCGGATCTGGCCGGCCCCGAGTTTCTTCTGCGGTTCAAGAGCGCTCTCTAACTGAAGAACGCCGTCGGCATCCTTTCATGTCTGCCCGAAACTAAAAGAGGCATCGGTGTTTCCAGGTGATGTAAACACTGTTCGGCGCCGCCTTAGAAATGCAAATCTGAGGTTGTTCCGGGCTGCAAGGAAAGAACAACTGTCAGATAGCCACATGGTCGATCGACGGGCGTTTGCAGAAGAAAATATCGGTCGTATGTGGGTCAGCGTTGTCTTTACAGACAAGAAAGTTTTTTTTTTACTGCAAATGATGGTCCTCGGCGCGTCTATCGTCCACCTGGAACACGATATGAACCACGATACATGACCCGTTCACGTCGAATGGGACATGTTACCATTCATTGTTGGGGTTGGATATGTAAAGATGCCGGTGGTGGTGGTATCTACCGCATTAATGGTCGACTTAATGGTCAGAAATATTTGGAACTACTGGAGGATGCGCTTCGTGACATACGAGCTCGATTAGCTGACGAAATCGTACACTTACAACAGGATCATAGCTCTGTACACGATTCCAATCTTGTTCAGGCATATCTACAACGGGAACCACATATCGAACTGGTCGATTCGGTACCTCGCGCAGAGGATTTGAATCCAATAGAAAACGTTTGGAGTGCCGTTGTAAGAGAACTTCAAGAAAATTGGCCGCAGGATTCACCACGCACTGGAGATGAATTATGGGAGCTGGTTCAACATACATGGACGGACTGTACACGGCGAAACTATATTGCTCGCCTGGTTGGTTCCATCCCATACCGACTTCAAGCAGTTTTACAAGTTAATGGCGATTACACTCGCTATTAAATAAACATACCTCCCAACAATTCACCTATAACAGCTACCTAATTCATTTAGCGCATTTGAATATTGTATTTTGGCAAAACATGATCTATGGCCTGTAATGTATATAACTCCATGTATATTGCTACTAAACACTTATTTCAATGTTCTCTTTAGTCGAGTGAAAAAACAAAACTAACAAATAAAAGTAATAAAAAATAGAAAGCAAAAATAAAAATAATTAAAATAAAAAAACAAAAAATAATAAAAATAAAAAACAAAAAAATAATTAAAAAATAAAATATTGCATTATACAGGTTCTGGGGAACTTTCTTTATGGTTGTATGTTTAAAGTTATTGCAAATGATGATTTGTCATGATTACAATACAAATTTCCAAACGTTACAATTTGTGTTGCGTTCAGTTTATCATAATGCACAAAGTATATTAAAAGTTGTATTTGTGGTTTATCTTTTCTATTTGCTATTGAGCTCGTTTCGTTCAGGCCGGTTTACGTTAATATAAAATACAATGAATGATCTCATCCCAATGTGAAAATACTAACGCAAAATTGGATTTGTTAATACAAGAGACAAAATATATTCATTGCATAATTCGACATGACAAAAAGTACACCTTGTTCATAAAGCTTGGCCGCACTCTTTATTGCTTTCAACTTCAGTTATCTTCAAAAAAAAAAAAAATAAACCAGGTTCGAACCTCCAAGCCAACCTTTGGAATCGGGAAAAATTTTGCGGATGTTTTCTTTTTTTCTTTCAAAAATATAATAAGACTTGTTACCAAGTGTAGATAAAGAGCAACATTGATTGAAATACTTAATGATACAATATTTCGAAACCTTTTATTAATGTTAGCACATGCTTGTTTGTCATTTAGTACTCCATACGTAATGGAGTAGTGAGATTCGTAAAGGAATCTTTCCATATGTAAAAGAGTACTCAAAGTTAAGACATAGAACATATGTCTCTTTTCCGCGAAAGTGTACCTTCTTCTATATTTTCTGAAGAACAAGCTTACTGACTGAAGTCTCGTAGCAACAAACTTATCTCCACATTTACCCCTTCTCTAGAATAAGGAACGAAAATAATCCTCACAAGCTTGCTATAATGGGGCGGTACAGAACTTGAATAAATTGAGTCTTCCTAAGACTAACCATCATGGTCACGGGGTTTCAGGCACTTGCTTGTTGTACTTTTGGTGTCCATGAGTGTGGGTTCGAAGCCCAACGCTATCACCTTTTATTTTTTGCAGGTATGTCGGAACTTTCCAATTTTCATCTTGACATTCCAAATAAGAGGAATTATGATGACATTTATTTGGATATATTTTTAAAACGAAGAAAAGAGTGAAACCAATACACTAAAACAAACACTATTACCAGTACTAAAGAATTGCTACGAAAGACTGAAATGAACATCTAGGCTCCTAACGACGGGGCTTGCAATTTGGGCTAAAGTGGGCTAAGAACTACTGCGGTCAATATTCCTCAACGGACTCAAACCCGTCTCCACGTGCAGCAAGGCGTAAGTAAATATTTTGTGTAACGCTGTGCGCAAGCTTATTCGACAATAATACGGTACTTGTAGTACTGTTCCCGACTTTTATGTATACGTAAGATAGACCCCTCCTCATGCCATATAACTTTATGGTGGATAAACACCATGTCTGTGGCTTTTATAGAAACGGAAAAGGAAATGAGACAGGAGCCTAATCCCAAAAGGATCGTTCGCGAGATGGACGCAGTGTGACGTGCTTGTGCGTGGCGACGAAACTATAGGACCATATTAATATTATTGTTCGTTGAAATGACATCTTATGCAATGAAGATTAAAATGTATTATTATTATTATTATTATTATTATTATTATTATTATTATTATTATTATTATTATTATTATTATTATTATTAGCGTACTTTTGAATGTGCACTGGGAAATTACTGCATAACTTGTTATTATTTCTGAAATCTTTCCTGGATTTCTGGATCATATGTTATTTAGTTTATTAGTGGGCACTACCTTGTCTCCAGGTCATCGAATAAATGAATTTCGGCGTGTACTGTTGTGTAAATAGCATTACAGAAAGAATCTAGTTCGTTCCAAACATCATGGCTGAACTTAGTAATATTTGGCTTATGGTTTCAGCTGCCAAGATAGTGTAGGGGTAACGTGTGGGACTCATGAGTAGTGCAGCTAGGCAACATAGGTTCAAACCTGCTTCAGGGCAACCTTTGTTTCGATCGTGAGGAATCGAAGATTGACTTTTCATACTAAATGAGGAATCGTTAAGAAGGTGGAAGCAGACACCTGTATCACGATGGAGACAATTTACGAATGTTGGTTGGGGATGGGTAAACAACATTTACAGGAATTACCAGGACGGATCGAACCTATTCAATGATCTGAAGTATCCTCTTTTCATATTATTGGTCTTAGAAAGAAACACTACACCATTTGTTAAAGATGTTTTGGGTACAGTAATCTGTGGAGTAACAGTAGCATGCTGGACTTGCAACTGGGAAACTCCGGTTCTGTTCCCCATCAAGTAAAATCTTTTTCTCATAAAATAATGGCTACGAACAGAGATTCATCTGCCGTTGGAGAACTTACAAAGCATCACTTATGATAATATGAGTAAAGAGTGTATGCGTTCTTTGTCATACAGTATAATGATAAGTAGTGTTCATTTATAAATTCGTCTTTCGCTCTATGTCTAGTCATCTTTATCTTCGTCTCCTATTTATTACTTCTCTCTCTCTCTTATTGCTTCTCTCTCTCGTAAATCTGTTCTTTGTTCTCTAGATTACCGTGTCTCAATCGAATCACCGGGTCAGTACGTGTTCGAATCTTCGACGCAGTGTCTATAACCAACCCACATCACCCAACTGATGCAATGACCCACTTAAGCTCTGGCGCGTTCATTCTATCTGTTCGAATTAGAACGTTATATTCACAATAGGTGAAATCGAGAGAGGATGTTCAGAACAGATAAATCTTCAGAGATGACTAGAAAATGGCCCCTTTTCTGCTGATTCAAGAGAAGATTTTATTTATATTAGTTTGGCACAAAGTTCGTTTCCATCCTATAATTCAATGTATTTTATTTACGTTTCAATGTGAAACTTCCAAGGTGTGTTACGTTTATAAAAAACATCCAATTTTTGTTTTGAACATTTGTAACTTTTCATTATGGTACAGTTTAGACTGCTAGTATTGACTCTTTCTAATAGAAATTTAGTAGTAAAATAGCACTCATTCATTTATCCTTTTCTTTTCCTTTTTAATTTTTATTCAGTTTGTATTAGTAGTCCGGAATGGAGGTATTACTGGGTTTATTATCATGTATTTCGTATCAGTACGTTCAATGAACACCACCGAATTTGCTCCCGAAACACGTGAAACAAAGCATGTGTGTTAAACTACTGGCATTATTCTATAAGAGCTCTACAATTTCACAGGAAATTGAGTATTTAATTTCACCTCCAAGTTTGGTATTCATTTTGAAAGTGACTTAATGATTGTTTCCTGTATCTTCTATGTATTCGAATAGTCCTGAAGAAATATACAGGGTGTTTCAGATAAAACGTCCAGTGCTTATAAATCGGAAACGGCTGAGAATAAAAAGATGAAACAAAAACAGAGATAGGAAAATGTCATAGGGCACATCACATGGTGTTGTTGTGGTGACCCCCAGGGCCCTCCTTCAAGGAGGCCCAGGGGCCAACTTCAAATTTTCAAATGGGAACATGTATTGAATCATACCTCATTCAATAGTCCTTGAAATACGAAACAACTTTTGTATGAAACAATTTTCGATTTGAGGCATCGTTTTCGAAATGGCCGCAAAAAGTCCTGTATCAGTTTGAAGTTGGCACCTGGGCCCCCTTCAAGGAGTTTCCTGAGGGTCACAACAACAACACCACTTGATATGCTTTATCATCGTTTCTATCTCAGTTTTTGTTTCATGTCTCTATTCTCAGCCGTTTCTGATTTAGGCCTATAAGCACTGGACGTTTTATCTGATACAGGACCCACTTTCTGCGTCCATTTTGAAAACGGTGGCCCAAATCGAAAATTGTTTCCTACAAAAGTTGTTTCGTTTTTCAAGTACTATTGAATGAGGTATGATTCAATACGTGTTCCCATTTAAAATTTTGGAGTTGGCCCCTGGGCCTCCTTGAAAGAGGGCCCTGGGGGTCTCCACAACCACACCATGTGATGTGCCCTATGACATTTTCCTATCTCAGTTTTCGTTTTATCTTTTTATTCTCAGCCATTTCGGATTTATAAGCACTGGACGTTTTATCTGATATACGACCCACTTTTTGCGACCATTTAAAAACGGTGGCCCAAATCGAAAATTGTTTCCTACAAAAGTTGTTTCGTTATTCAAGTACTATTGAATGAGGTATGATTCAATACATGTTCCCATTTGAAAATTTGAAGTTGGCCCCTGGGCCTCCTTGAAGGAGGGCCCTGGGGGCCACCACAACAACACCATGTGATGCGCCCTATGACATTTTCCTATCTCAGTTTTTGTTTCATCTTTTTATTCTCAGCCGTTTCGGATTTATAAACATTGGACGTTTTATCTGAAACACCCTGTATAATCCAAACGTTACTTCTATATTCCTATTGGATTTCTGGAAACGTAACTTTATAATGTTAGGTTCTTTTTTTAATACTTTTAAATTCCATATTTTTATCTGTGTTCAGTTTTTCTTCTTCTTCTTCTTCTTCTCTCCCCTCTCTTCTCTCTATCTCACTTCTTTATGTCTGTCTAGCAGGCATACATCGCTTTCAACTGTTTATTGTGTGTTTTTAAGTCTCTCCCTACATTGTCTTATGAATATTGTTTTGTCTCGCTTTGATTGTTTTATTTTGTGTATACTAATATATGTATATTTTGAAATAAGAATTGCACTCATCTTTTTTGCTGATTTTAGTATGGGAGAGAGGAAAGGAGGAGAGAGAGGGAATGTTTTTACCAGACACGATTATGGGATAAGAAGGTGTATATTGGGTGGCCTAGCTGCACGGCGTTAGCTGTCGCAATTTTTTTGATTTTTTACAAGATGTTCCTTAGAACTTTTAATTGTCTATGATGAACTAACAGCTTCGTTCTCCTTGGCGTTAACTATTCTTTTTACACTGTGTGTGATCCGTCGAAGATGTGTTATGTGAAGCAACACATTATTCTCCCCAAAACCAAGGGAGCTGCATTCCCTGAAAATGTCTGGTAGGCGTTAGTCCTTCAACTGCAAGCAAGGTTGGGCACCTTTTTTTTTAAAAAAAAAAATCTTCAATTAACTCCGATAATACACACTAAACTTAGCACTGGAAAAAAATAGCACTGGTTCACCGTATTTCGTTTCTGTTTACTGTTCTTAATTTGCAGAAGCGGCGATTTAATATTTCAGAACACGTACTGTTTTATTTTTTTTACACGAATTATCTTACTTTACGTGTTAACTATTCTCTGGCTCAAGCACCTCTCCCCTTCGAAGACTGTCCTTCTCCAGATCTCACCGTAATTTTTTAAAGTTCAAAACCGGAGAAGTGCTCCGCCTCTCATATCCACTCCAACCGTTTTTTCTCCCCTTCTTCCAAACAATTTGTCCAGAGCCACTCCACAGGCAGATTCCAACCTTGCTTTCGATGGTCACTGTCCTTGAGGCGTTGTTAACGAATTTGGTTTCTGATGTGTTATATTTAAAAAATAAATAAATAAAGCAAACCCTTTCAAGTTCGTATTGATATATAACATATTTCAATTTATGTTCCTATTTTCTTTTCCTAGACCATAATAATATCAAACACTCTGTTAACTTTTACTATATAAATTAAAACAATATTAAAAATAATAACTACAGGAAAGAAGAAAACGGCTGGTTCATTCAACTTCCTTCTGTCTCTCCTCCTACATGGATCAACAAAAACTTCGCTCTCTCAGCGTATATGCGTGTGTGTGTCTCGTCTGTTAGCAGTCTGTTAAAACAGAACCAAGAAAGTTTTTAAATAAAATGTGAGCACGTACCACATTGCGTTAAAATAAAAAATAGAATGATAGACTAGCTATAAGGTATGGTGTCCCTATAACGTAATTTACCTGAAATCAATATTTATTGTTCAAAACTGTGTAAATTTTCCAACGTGTAGTAAGTACAAGATTTTCTTCTGCACCGAACCCTGCTCCCCCCTCCACCGAATTAGCATGAAGGGCTCTATACAGAGATTTTGAAGAAATAGCGAGATTAACCGCTCTTGTAGGGAATCGCGTTCAAGATCCAACTTAGTTTTATTCGCAATAACTCCCAAGAATAATATTTTATAGCTAACTCATACAAAATTAACATATTACATTAAACTTGTTTTGTGATTACATAATAACAAAAATAAAAATTTAAATGCAGATATGCAAATAGGATAATTTTCATATTAAAATATAAATAAACTACTGAGTGCAGACTGCGCTTCACAAAAGGAGAAAAGCAGTATTAACAATTTGAAAAGTAGGTGTCATAGTAGCCTTTACAATTTAACGTGCTAATTTTTACTATATTTATGGCCTTTTGGCAACTACGACTCAGACCAGGAAAGAGCAGGGGAAAGGATTCACAAAGGGGCGGCCAGGGCCTATATTGAAGATGCCATCCTGGCATTTGCCTAGTGTGATAGAGAAACCTCAGTCAGCATCGTCTGCCGCTAGGATCGAACACAATGTGCTAAGTTTTCTACAGAATTCTTGTTCATCTGAGATATTTGAGAGCAAGCCTATGACGTCACAATTTGCAGGTTATCAAAATTTCTCTGCTGAAAATAGATCATCTACAACAGCACAAACTCACGAAAGGAAAGTGGAGTTTTGAAACAATTAAAATAGAACAGTTCACATAAAGACAACACAAAGATTCAAATTTCAACAAATAAGCAATGGAGTAGAGTTATAGTCATTAACCCTACATACCAGTGGCGGCCGGTGGATTGTAATTTCGGGTGTTGCAGTACGAACGATGAGAGACAGAAGATATAAAATTGACTCATTGACTAATCAGCATAACTTTAGGTGCAAATGCTATGTGACATGATAAATAAAATTCTGTTTTTAAAAAATAAAAAATGCAGAACATTTTAACCGATTAAACACCTTAATTAATTAGTAAGTTCATAATCCTCTCTTTGATTGGAGCAAATCTTTAATATATGATGGTTGAATTCTGGTATTCTTATTGTCAGGTCTTTTTCGATGGAAAGCATAACCAATGGTGATAACGTTTCTTGGGACATTCAATTCCTTGAAAGTGTCAATTCTTTTTCATGTAGAAAAATACTTTTCGTCTTTTACTGACACTATAGGTACAGTCAATATTAATTTCAGAAGCTTTGCAGATTCACTAAATATTTTTTCTAGATTATTGCGAACGGTTCATTCTAGCAAACTCAGTCCCTGACAGTGATCCGAATTCCTCTTCTGCGTTGACTGAAGAGAGTTCGTAGCAGAGATTAGTGTTATAAAAAAAATGTACATTGAACACACTTTATTCACAGTTTACCCAGGAAAATTTAAAATAAATTGAGGAAATGTATCTGGTGCTAACAACACTACTGCCATAAGATCCTGTAAATTTAAACTTGATTTTTTTTTTCGAACACCCTCCTGAATTGCCCTTTGCTTGTTTTGTCTAAGCCTTAATTGCAAATTTTTCCTCAGTTGAAAGCTGGTCAATGTTTTTGTAAGTTATTTACAGAAGTCATGGTATACAATTCATTCAGAATTTGTAGGCTATTGACAGAATTAAAGCACACACAATAAAATTAAATCTAATTATTAAAAACCAAACCAGCTGATACAAAAGAGGTACTGGTATATGAATTCCGAATGTCACATATTCACACATCAACAAACACATACATGTGCGTAAAAGAAAAACTACATCCAAATCACCCATCTTGGTTGTTACGCAATGCACGATGAACACTATATATTTCCACATGAGGCGAAACAACGCTTACCAATGTGATATATTCTGGAAAGGAAACCTCGAAACCCGCCAGATGAAGGATCAGCATGTAACAGAAGCCAAAAATCAAAGAACATCAAAACAAACAGCACTGCCAGCTCTACACCCAGAAATGTTAACTGAAAGGAGACCAAAGTATTTGAGGGAGGTCCAATACGTCTACATAATATGGAATCTGTCTTATACTGCACCCGAAAATACATAAGTAATTCTTACTTACTGTCACCTATAATTTTAGAAAAAATGATAGAATGATTATTTTTATAAGAAGAGTTCATGATGAGGCGTAAAATAAAATATTTAGCCTACACCAATCGTTTCTCTGTTAAACAAGTATAGTTCGTTAAGAAAGTCTACAAATGTTAGTCAAGTTTCGAAAGTTTTGGGAGGTCCGGACCCGGTGGACCCCCCTCGTGGCTACGCCCCTGAGCATTGCTAACTAGTCTCAAATTCAATGTGGCATTCCCCATCATACAGTTTTATGTGGAAAATATCAAGAGTACAAAATATACTTACTTTATAAAAGAAATATGTTTATACTAAAATACTATCCACAGAAGGGGGGGCGATTCTACATACTGACTTATTAATATTTGATTCACACATTACTGTAGAAGAAGCCTTCATTATCAATATAAGCTAAGAATTAACTTGTAAATGCGGGTCTACTTTCATTTGTTTTCTCCTCTACTAGATATTTTCTTTCTTATTTTGTATTCTGCAATCACTTTTTTTAAATTGTCATTATATTGATTTGCTTCAGTATGGTCCCGTAATTTAAAAATATGAATTCATAAAAACAAATTCCATTTGTTAATTGCTAGTGAAAGAAAATTCAGAAATCTTATTTAGCGCGAAAAACCTTCTCGTTCACTGGAAACCGTGCTGTGTTGCAGGAGCACTGCAACGACCAGTCCCTTTAACTTCTGAGAGAGGGGAAAGGAGACTTAACATTTGCTCCAATTGCCGCGCTGAAGGAATCTGGTCCTTGTATGCTCGCTGCAACACAATATGAATTAGAGACTCTGTGACGGATTATTTTTCGCTTTTTAAAATGGATTAACGGAACGGACAGTAACAGAAGTAAAAAAAATATGTTATTTAAAGTGTATATATGCGAGTATTAAAAAGTATTTTTCTGTTCTTTACTACTATTGATAATAATATTTTTTCTTGAAATACTTTGGTCGCTGCGCAACGCTGCAACACTAACTTTAGCCACCATTGCTACATACACCACAAACTTTTCACAACACTCTACATTTTTTGCCGTCTCAAGATCAAATTTAGGGCATGAGAAAATACAAATCTAACACGTACACAAGAAATTGAGACTTCTGTCAATATGACCCAACTGTGAAATGTTATTCAAATGAAATGATGTACTGCAATGGTGAAATTTACTACTCAAGCCCTAAATCTTGTTATTTCGTTATTTCGTTTCAATATTATGGAGTACACAAATCACCTTTTCAATCAAATTTAAATAAAAATTTGTGAAACACAAAATATATGTAACTTCCGAACAGCTGTTGTAAAATAAAGATTACAAGTAAATATAAAATGAACACTATTACAAAATGTGTTTTAATTCCTTCATACGATTTGCAGAACGTTTCGGAATATAAACAAAAATAAATATTTTTCAAACTTAATTAACAAATACAGAAAGGTAAAAGGTAACAAAGCATATAAGAAAACAGGTGAATTATTATTTTACGAAGATTTCCTCACACAACGTATAATAAGCATTTTTGTTCTTTTGTGAATACGATCAACATTGTGTCTAATCTTTGGAAAACCCATACCAATAAATCTTATCTTATACATTTTATAAAATATACAAAGCAGACATTAATGTTTTCTTTATAAATGAACAAAGGTAATTTACGACTACCATGATGTCTAGCAAAATAACTTTCGCCCCTGCACTTCTGCTAATGAGCCTCTGTGATACTTCTAACCATTGCATAGGAACACTAATGTTAAGACGCTTAGTAAAACAAATACTTCGATATATTTCAAAGTCAGTCATATCCCACTGTCAGTCATAAAGTTAACATGAAATAAGTGAGTCAGCTGTTTGATTGTATACTATGCAATCTTCAATTCTTTTCAGTATGTAGGATCTATCATACAGCAACAGGAAAAATACGTTGCTATGTGTAGTGGATGATGTGCTACTAACAAAAAAAATCTTAAAACGGTACAAAATTGTAATGAGATGAAAATAGTGTTTTTTTTTCTACGAACCCATCTTTTGTATGTTTATTATTGAAATATAATTTTTATCCAGCTTGCCCACATACAAATTTAATTACGGTTGACTCCAAATCATGTGCACCCCCTTACATCGATATTTTGTGTATGTGGTCGGGTGCATCTATGGTATTATAATGGGTGAGACTTTGTTCTACGTATTGACACTACGTACTGACATACACAAATCACTATGTAGCGTTCATCTCGTCTTTCCTTGATTGTTGATGACTGTCCAAGAAATAGATAGCAGTATTTGATTGCTATAATAGGTAATTTCTTTTCACTATTAATTGATTTACTTATACTCTATTGAAAGGAACGATGTTCGAAGTGGAAATAAGGAATTTCTATTACGCAAATAAGAAAGATGACAGGAATACATTTCAAGAAAAATAAAAGTAATGTTCGTCTAGTAGAAAAGGCTATACATACGATGTTAACCTTCTTAAGGCTATCAGTAACTGGTGTATTGATAACGGTCTTATTATAAATCCCTTAAAATGTACTTATACTGTTCTAGGTTCCGCTAATCATCTTAATAAAATTGCTTCTGACAAATTAGAATTACAAATAATGGACTCAAGCATTAGCTATTCACCTTGTGTTAAAAGTCTTGGAGTACAAATTGACGATAAACTTTCTATGAATAATCACGTCTCTAGTGTTGCGGGCCGGCGGTATGCGTTTCCGTAGACCGGCACCCAGACAAGAGAGTTTAGTAATTAACCAAAATACTCCTAATTGGTCAACAAAGTTTCTGCAAAATTACCAATTATAACTTGAACGGCAAATTTATACTGGAACAGGAACTGAGCTAACAACCAATCTGAAGATTTTAGCTTTTACAAGGTAGCGATGGTCTCGACCAAGAAGTAACTTCTAACTAGAGAACGGTGGAATCGTTATCTCGACGAAAACTTGATAGTTATTCACCCTTTGGGATATCACTTGAAAGAAAACTCGGAAATAAAGTTCCTTGTAGTAAGCCTGCAGTTTATTGTTCCTAATGTTATTACAAGTCCACGAGATTGGGACGATAAGTGTGACTATATGTGTGTTAAAGAGTTCCAATCGATAATAAACTGCACAGAGAAACACAAAATAAAATAAAACTTCAATAGACTGGGAGGGCACGAGTCAGTCCTAGTAGGATAGGTCCAAAGGTGTAACTATTTGATCGTATGCGTATGTTTAGGCCAGCTAGGCAATGAACCTACAGTCTGTCAAAACACATCAAATAGGGGAATAACAAAGCTTCGACCGTCAACTTCCTAAGCTCGCCAGCAGTTTCTGGGTGCACAGGTCCCGGCTGGAGCTAGCTTTCAGAAGTAGATTGCCAAGTTCGAAGGAGATAACTTTGACCGTCAGTTTCCTAAGCCGACCAGCAATTAAGGGCAGACCCCTGGCTCTCGTCAAGCTTTTAGAAACAGAGTGCCAAGTTAGCCACTAGGATAAGGTATGGATGGTAAGCAAGAGAGTAGGAAGGCCTCCGGAGAAGCCCAGAGAGTAAGAGGCAGAACGACGGCTAGGACAACTAGGAGCTTACTCGGAAATCCTGGGCTAAATCGTGACTAAGACATTGCGGACTCCGTCTAGATAGCACGAATTTGATGGGCCTCAGGAAAGGGACGTTGTCCGACGATCGAGCCAAAAACACGAGCTTTTAAGTGGCTCGATCGGCTTTGCGCACGGCACCAATTTACCTTTCAAGTGCACAATTGTAACGTGTGCAGACATTACACTCGGACCGTGAGGTCAGAAGTTGGACATGCGTGCTAGTCCGAAAGTTCCCTGGGGAGGAACCCAAAAGTAGCTAGCAGCCTGAAAAGAAAGCTAATTGGTGTGCACACGACACTAAGGGCAAAGTCAGCTGAGAAAAGTGCTTCTCCGAGGGGCGGAGAGAAAAGCGATTGGAACACGTCATGGTCCTAACACCAAGATTGGTTTACAATAGGGTGCCTGGGCGGCGCTAAATGGGAAGAGAAGATTATGTTGATGCGCATGCGTGTATATGTACTTCGTGTACTTGGACGTGTTATCCCCAAACTCTGGAAGAGTTGTGTACATCGAGATATATATTATTCATACATTGAATCACTTAAAATATAAAACATAAATGGTTTTAAATACTAAAGAACAAAGATTTTATATTTGTTTGAACCAAGCACCTTCTTACTGTAATTTATCTTTAGACCCTTCTAACATAACATATATAAACATTTGCAGTTTGAGAACAGAAAAATAATCTTGTTTTTAGAAGCAAAAATGAAAAGATTTTAAACATACAGATCACATGGACTTCGTTAAAAGTTTTCTACCACTAATAATAATAATAATAATATAACTAATACAAGACTACATATATGTCAGACACAGAGCCAGACATGTCCCTGTTAGAGAGGGAATGTAATCTACCAGATGGTTGACCCCGGAGGACAAGCAGGGGGAACTCGGATTCTAAGAACAGGCAGACGAAAAGTCTTTCGTTTTAACTAAGAGAAAAGAACAACACTCAACACGAATTTGTATTTTAAAAGAAGTAAATGAAATACGAATTCTGTTGCAGTTTAAAAATGCAAAAAAAAGAAAAATAAAGCAAAAAAAGAATTTGCGAATCTGCGTACACTACACTACTCTGTGCTTAAAAGCTCTAGGAATACTAAGAAACTTGTACAAAATAAGAAGCTGTCTGTCCAAAGATACCAAGCTACTCCTGACACAAACGCTGATACTTTCTTTGTTTGATTATTGTGATGTTGTGTGTGGTCTAGTGATGGGCAAAACAATTCATTTCGGAGAATCGATTCATTTACTTTGATTCACTAAAATGATTCGATCATTTAATTCGTTCATATGAATTGGTCGTCCGGGCATTCCTTTTGCGCAAGTGAATTGGTTGGGATGATTCGCTCATTTAATCAGTTAGGTTTCCGCGCATCTCTTTTGCGCAAATGAATTATTCGATCATATGAATTGAGTGGGAATTATTCGATCATATGAATCGCTTGGACTATTGCACTTCTTTTCTGCGCAACTTCATAAATTTTTTGTGAGGAAGTACAACCTCGTGTATCATATTTGCCACATGACACGGCCATCGTTGCATTGGGGTGAGTGGAGTGGCTCGGGAAGCTTCTTAAGCTTCAGTGCAATTATGAAGTTTCAATAATATGCTGATGCTCTCTTTCCATTGTTGTTATTTTTGCATCATGCTTTCATATTAGAGCTTGAGACAAACACTAAAAGTGTTGCAATCTTCACATTTTTTTCTGCCAACTTCAGTTTTTCGAGGAAATATTTTGTTGAAATATACTCCATAAGATTTTCGCGGGATATGAGCAGTTATAACAATTTATTTTCAACTAATTATTGTCGTACATATTAATATGGGGAAAAATATAGAGCTCTGTATAGGCGACATTCATGCTTTTGGTTTTTAATACAGAAAGCATTATACAATGAGTGTAGTGTTATTTTCATTTCTAGTGGGTATTATTTGCACAGGCCATAAACATTGTAAAGTACACATCATGTTAATGGATTTCTTTTGTTGTTGTAAGTCAGAGTTATACCCTGTAGGGTAAAGAAGATGTGGATGATTAATTAAAGTAAATTGTTATCTCGCAGTCCATTCTATTCTATCCTAGGGATCACCGTGGCTCACTGATAAAACTCTTGCCTCCTTTGCGCGGAGTCTCTGGTTTGATCCATTGCTAAGTAAGTTTGTGGTGCACATCATCATGTTCGTGGGTTTTATCGGGTACTTCCCTTTCCTTCCACACTCTCATTCCAACTATTCTTCCATCGTCATTTACTTGCCTTAATCATTCGTTTTCCTTAGGTTAATGGACATAAACATGGAACGTTAAACTGCAAGATTTCTATATTATTCTATTATATTCTAAAATATGTTCTATTTTATTATTGACTGGAAAAGATACTGATCTTCGAGGTAGAGAGAAAGAGGGAGTTTACACATGAACATATATTTAATACTATTGTGATAATTTTAAAAGATTTAGCTCGGGGAGACATTGAATAAACGCAAAATTTTAAAGTTTTACGTTCCATGATTGTCATCGTGTAGACTAAAGGAAACGATAATGATGAGAATGAATGAAATGGTAAAATGAAGGAAGTGAGCGAAAACAAGAGAACCCCGAGAAAACCCCACACATATGGTGTTTGCCCACCATAAATCCCATTTAGCGCAAATAGGAGAAAGCCAGGGACCCCATCCAAAAAAAGTGAATGCTTTACCACTGAGCCACCACATCAATAAATAAGAGATGAACATAAATTTTGTGAAAATACTGGTAACCCCAGTTGAACCCAATCTGAGAAATGCTCCGGGGGAAACTTCTTATCTCGGCAGATTTTCTCCCCAGCCACCCCTGGAATCATCAGTGTTTGTCTACATTCTTAACAGAAAACCGTTAGTTAAATTTCAGTTGAGTAGATTTTCAGTTTAACGTCCGGTTCAGCAACGAGGCTATATGAGGCGTGGACCTACTGATTAACATGAAATCCGAACCACATTAGCTTCCGCCGGGAATCGATCCCGGGTCTCCCACATCTTGTTTACATGGAAGCTCAAAAAACTATTTGTGTCTTCATGTATGTTTCAATAAAAGTAAAGCGAAAAGTAGGTACCACTAAGCTTCGTTCCATGTAGACAAGTGTTTTTACTGAAATATGCTATACACTGTCTTCCCAGAAAAAACCTTTATTCGTCTTTCTACATATACATTTTTAAAATCAATTATGTACAGTACAAATAATTTACAGCGCATTTTTTCTATGTAAGTACTGTATTTACATTGAATATAATATAGTACTTTGAGTTGATTATAAAACATTAAAATTGACCTTTTTGCCTACTGCAGTTGAAAGTGATGAAAATAATTTTATTCAATGCACGTACAGAATCGTAATAAAATGGATAAATGTTCATCAAGAGTATGTTGGTATTAACTACGAAATCGTATTGCATCAAATTGAACAACACTGCCAGTACTTCACGACAAGAAGCAAGCAACAACTGAAAGTAATCTCACAACGCGGCTTCCTTTCTTCCTAGGATAGAACCCTACCACGCAGAAAGAAAAAAAATTGCACGCATCTACAAAAGCAGGAAGAAAAGGCTCGCGTATGGTATTTTATTCTTTTTCACTCCCCGTGAACTGCAAGCGCATTTGCAGAAGCAACCTCACCAATTGTCTCACACAAGCTGGCATGGCAGTTTGTGGTTCTCAATTCATTTCGATCACGGCAAACAATTCAGTGAAGTACAAATGATTCATTAGAAGAATCGATTCATTTGTGAAAAGAATCATAATTCATTTGATTCACGCCATGATTCGTTCATAATGATCGAATCGTTCATGATCGACACATAACTAGTATGACCCGTTTCTAACAAAAAGCAATGCCATCCTGATCCAAAAGGTACAAAATTCATGCATCCGCTTCTGTTACAACATACGAAAATTCTATCATATTTTGCCTATTCTGAACAGCAATAGCATGCTGACAATGTCCAGAAGACGACATTTGCATTATTGCCCTCTCATTTATAAAATTCTTAAAACAACACGTAACGCGTATTTATACAAGAAACTCACTGCTAGGTCAACTATTGACACTCACTTAACACGCAAAAGAAATGTTTGATATTACACAACATAGACTCAAGCAAACCACTGCGGCATTTTCAGTATTAACACCAAGGTCATGGAATGCTCTACCAAATGTAGTAAAAGAAGCTAACAAATTTAATTCTTTCAAGAAAATGTTAAAAATGTATTTACTCACCCAACAAAATTTAAGTTCAGGTACCCATGATTTGTATTCTATCACTTGTACTACGTAAATGAAATCAGACTTGACTTGGTATCCTCGTCGCCAAAAGTGCCTTTACATCGCCGTGACGGGTATGTGACAGCGCAGTACTCCGAGGAAGGGATGGTTGCATAAGAAATTGTTATTATTTTGAGTAGGGAAATAACGTAGTATAGAGAGTAAAGGCATAGATTTGAAGCATCAGCGAACTGTCATCTCTGAAAAGATTCGTGAACGTGAATATGTTTCGCTGTCGTCAAGCAAGGGCCGCAATAAATGTAAATAAGATTCTTATTATTAAATAAAACACAATAGTATTTATTCTATGGTATAGCACAATATAATAAAGTAGTTAAGCAACATGATAATCACTAACGCCTGCAGGATTTTTTCCAACGGGAAGGGGGGAGGTAAAAGACCGATATAGAGTTTTTCGATTTATTGCCCTATATATATTAAAAGTCATATGATTTATCATTGATAGCGTATATCCTCTTACTTTTTAAAATCGCCACTGTAGCCTGTTAGTCAGAACATTCATCTCCAGATATAATGTAGAGAAAAGGAAGGAGATATGAAAAGTGGCGTAAGTAATTTTACTGCGCCCTGGATCATCGATTTACTGATACCCGCCCCTGTCCCACGCATTTCAGTTGCTGTGTTATATTTATATATAATATATATATATATAATTATATATATATATATATATATATATATATATATATATATATATATATATATATATATATATATATATATATATATATATGATTCCATGTCAAAAGGGCCCGACAAAAGGGCAAGGATAGAAAGGCCGAAGTCAAAATGGCCCGTCAGAAAGACCCCGCGACAAAAGAGCAAGTTCAAAAGTGGCCCGCAACAAAAGTGCCGAGTCGAAACTCGTCAAAAGCTTTCCCTCGTCAAAAGGGACCGGGTCAAAAGATCGTCGCGGAAAGAGAGCCCGAGTCAAAAGGGACATATGTCAAAAACCCGAGTCAAAGAGGACCCCGCCTCAAAAAAGGACAGGTCAAATGGTCCTCACCAGTAAAGAGGACGAGTCAAAAGGGCCCTATGTCAAAAAGCCCAGGTCGAAAAGGACCCCGCCTTAAAAGGGCACTGGTCAAAACGGTCCCGCGTCAAAAGGGCCCGGTAAATACAATTCCACGGCTAAAAATCCTGAAATCAAGAGTGGAAATCAGGAGAAAGAAAGAGATATGACCAGTGGCGTAACTAATTTTGCTGCGCCCTGAATAATCGATTTACTCATACCCGCCATCTGTCCCACGCATTTCAGCTTCTGTGTTATGTGGTTCCATATCAGAATAGCCCGACAAAAGGGCGAGAATGGAAAGGCCCGAGTCAAGACGGACCCGGTCAAAAAGGCCCCACGACAAAAGTGCTCGAGTCGAAAGGGTCCTATGTCAAAAAAAGCCCAGGTCAAAGAAAACTCCGCACCAAAACGGCCCGGGTCAACGGCCCTGCGTAAAAAGAGGCCGAATCAAAGAAGCCCTGCGTCAAAAAGGTCCCTGTGAAAAAGGCCCAGCGACAAAAGGCCCGGTAGATACAATTCCACGTCTCAAAAGCCTGAGATCAGGAGTGCAAATCACCAGAAGGAGAGAGATATGCCCAGTTGCGTCTGAAGGGCACGGACAAAAGGGCGAAGACAGAAATGCCTGAGTAAAAAGGGACCGGCGACAAAAGGGTTCGAGTCAAAAGAGACCCAATGTCAAAAGTGCCCGAATCAAAAGTTCGACGCGACAAAAAGGCCCTATCTCAAAAATGCCCGGGTAAAAAAGGACACCTCAAAAGGACACGACTTAAGACGGTTCCGTGTCAAAATGGCCCTAGTCAAAGGGCCACGCGACAAAAAGCCCCGAGTCAAAAAGGCGCCGCGTTAAAAGAGGCCGAATCAAAGAAGCCCTGCGTCAAAAAGGTCCCTGTCAAAAAGGCCCAGCGACAAAAGGCCCGGTAAATACAATTCCACGGCTCAAAGTTCTGAGATCAGGAGTGCAAATCACGAGAAGAAGAGAGATATGATCAGTTGCGTAACAAATTTTACTGCGCTCTGTATCGTTGATCACCTATTTACTCATACCTTCCCCATGCCACCACGCATTTCAGCTGCTGAATATTCTATGTCAGAAGAGCACGGACAAAAGGGCGAGGAACGAAATGCCCGAGTCAAAAGTGCCCCACGACAAAACTGCCCGAGTCAAAAACGGCTCCGCGTCTAAAGGGCTCGTGTCAAAAGGGCTCGGCACCAAAGGACCTGAGTCAAAAGGGTCCAAATTAAAATGGTACCTGGTCAAAAGAACCCGTACTCGGTGACAAGAAAGCCCACGTCAAAGAAGCCCTGGTCAAAAGGGCCGGAGTCAAAATGGCCCCGCGTCAATGGGGTTCGAGTCGAAAGTGCCCCACGTAAAATAGGTCCCAGTGAAAAAGTATCCGCGTCAAAAGGGGCCAGACGAGTGGACCGAAACTTTTCAAACTTTGGTCACGGGTAGCTTGGTCTAGGGCCCCAGATCAAGACGAAGAGCTTTTATTCTAATTTCGAACTAGGGGATCTCAGGGGGACGTTCACCGGGACCGGCCTGGGGACCAGACAAGTTGACGGCCGAGAGTTACCAAATTTTGATCAAAGATACCTTGGTCCAGGTCCCACGCCAAGGCAAAGTGTTTTTGACAAAATTCGAACCAGGGGGTCTCAGGGGGGCGTCTACCGGGACATGTAAAAGTACTAGAAAATGACCGATATCAGTGTCGATTTCATAGTTTTCGCGGTCGCTGAGATCAATGGTGAAACTCCGATCGCATTAACTTCCAAATTCTCCCTATTCAGCTGCGGGCCGTGAGTCAACGGGGGGGGGGGGTACCGAAACGTAAAAGTAATCCAAAATGCCCGATATTAGTGTCAAATCCATAGTTTTCGCGGTTGTTGATATCAATGGTGACACTACCATTAGCGATGAGACAATTTCATCCACCGTTGTATGCGGGCCTTGGGTCACCAGAGGGGGGAATTCTGAGACATGTAAAAATAATCGAAAATGACCGATATTAATGTCAAATCCATAGTTTTCGGGGTCGCTGGGCTCAATGGTGAAACTTAAAACCGCGTTTACTTTCACATTTAGCCCCCATCAGCTAAGGAACGGGGGCATTATAAAGGGGAAAAGTAAAAATAATCCACAATGACCGATGTCAAATCCGTAGTTTTCGCGGCCGCTGAGATCAATGGTGATACTTTCATTAGCGATTTTTTAAAAAATTTAGCTACCATTGTATGCAGGCCGGGAGTCACCGGGGGTGGGGATTAGGAGACATGTTAAAGTAATACAAAATGACCGATATTAGTGTCAAATCCATAGTTTTCGCTGTCGCTGAGATGAATGCTGATACTTCCACAGCCGTTGACTTCCAAATACAGCCCCCATCGGCTGCGAACCAGAGGCGTTGTTTTTTCAAAATTGGAACCAGATGATCATAGGGGCTTTTACCGGGATATGTAAAAAGTAGTAGAAAATGGCAGATGTTAGTGTCACATTCATAGTTTTCGCGGTATTGGTTGGGGGCCAGAGGTTTTTTCTCACAACTCGAACCAAGGGGGTCTGAGGGGGCGTTCACCGGGACATGTAAAAGTAGCAGTAAATGACCAATATTTATGTCGAATCCATATTTATCGGGGTTGCTTAGATGTATAGTGACACCGCCGATAGTGTTTACGTTCAAATTCAGCCCCCATCGGTCTTCCCAATGAAAACACATGTATGTTGTTGGATACACAAAATATGTCCAATTTTAGAAATGTTTCTTAATTGTTCTCCCGTTGTTCAGTTTGTTTACATTGATATTTTATCTGATCCGTGCGAAGAACGGGCATACCAGCTAGTACGAAATGGTAAAGTGTCTTTTATGAACCAAATTACAATGAATTCAATTATATAGATAATTATTATAATTATAATACATAATTATTTCCTTGTTGAATTATAGATACTTTTCAGTGGAAAGAAGAATAAAATTTGGAAGTCCCAAATCAACGTATAGTAGACCAACGTAAAGGAAAAATGTATAACATTTTCCATGTAATTAAGCTTACAAACTTAAAAATTCCATGTAATTAAGCTAAATTTCCATTTTTGTGTCGCTTTGTGCGCCTATTTCCTAGTTTTCTGCTTCACCGAAAATGGCTCAATGTTATCCTACAAATATGGCGGAACAAGTTAATGCTGTCCCGTCAGGAACGATTTCGAGGTCATTTCCTTCACATCGTCTTGTGCGTGTTTTCTACCGTTTTGTAAGCCTATGTCCACGTTTTGTAAATCAATGGTAGTGTGTCAAAATGGGCATTCAATGTGGGAAGAAAAATGACCCACTCTCCCACCAAGATCGAATTTCGAGGTCGAATTTTTCGCATTGTTTAGTGCATGTATTTACCGTTTCTGCGCATATTTTCACGTTTTGTGCGCCAACGAAAGTGGGTCAAAGACGACCTACAAATATGGCAGAAAAAGACATTCATTCCACTTTCAAGGTCCATTTTGACCCACTTGCACTGATGCACAAATCATGCATAAAAATGTGAAGGAAACGACCTCGACATTCGATGGTGACGGAACAGCATTAAGTTATTCCGCTATACTTGTAGACCATTTTGACCCATTTTCGTTGTCGCACTAAAGTGGAAACAGGAGCACAAAACGGTACAAGGCAGGCACTATACGATGCGAAAGAAACGACCTCCAAATTCGATAGTGGCGGAACAATGGCTCTATTTCCTCACACCTTGATGGATTATTTTGACGCATTTCTGGTGATGCTCAAAACGTGGAAGTAGGCGAACAGAACGGTACAAAATACACATTAAACGATGTGAAGGAAACGTCCTCCAAATTCGTTTGTAGCGGAACATTAACTTATTTCATTATATTCGTAGGTCCATTTTGACCTACTTCCGGCGACGCACAAAACGTACAAAACAGGCACTAAAAGATGCGAAAGAACCAACCCCGAAATTCGATAGTGGTGGAACAATTAGCCATTTAAGTCCCACTTTAAAGGCCCGTTTAACTCACCTCGGGTGATGCACAAGACGAGAAATAGGCGCAGAAAGCTTTCAAAAAAAATGCACTAAATGATGCGAAAGTAACGATCTAGAAATTCAATAGTGTCGGAACAGTTTGTCATTTTTGTCACACTTTGAAGGCCCATTTTGACACACTTCTGGTGACGCGCAAAACGTGGAAATAAGGGCACAAAACGGCACGAAACATTCACTAGCCGATGTGAAAAGAAGGACCACGAAATTCGGTAGTGGCGGAGCAGTGGGTCATTTTTATCCCACCTTCGAGGCCCATTTTGACCGTCTGCCAGTGACGCACAAAACGACGAAATAGGCGCACAAAAGGGTACGGGATGTGAAATTAACGACCTCGAAATTCGACAATGGTGGAACTCTTGGTCATTTTCATCCCATCTTGGAAGCCGATTTTGACCCACTTCCGGTGACGCACAAAACGTGGAAATAGGGGCACGAAACGGCACGAAAATTCTGTAGTCGATGCGAAAGGAAGGACCTCGAAATTCGGTAGTGGCGGAGCAGTGGGTCATTTTCGTCCCACCTTTGAAGCAAATTTTGACCGTCTTCCAGTGACGTACAAAACGTCGAAATAGACGCACAAAAGGTTACGCGATGTAAAATTAGCGACCTCGAATTTCGATAGTGGCGGAACTCTTGATCATTTTCGTCCCATCTTGGAAGCCTATTTTGACCCACTTCCGGTGACGCACAAAACGTGAAAATACGGGGACTCATTTTAACCCACTTCCCATGACGCATAAAACGTGGAAGTAGACGCACAAAACGGCACAAAACGATGTAAAGGAAACGAACTCGAAATTCATTGGTGGCAGAACAGCAATAACTTGTTCCGCCATGTTTGTAGGCCCATTTTGACCCACTTCCGGTGATGCACAAAATAAGGGAATAAGCGCATAAAGCGACACAAAACTCGCACAAAAGATGGAAAACAAAGTACCTCGAAATTCGTTGGTCGCGGAAAAAGTTAATGACGCGGTGAGCACCAATATAGACCTAAGTATATACTGTAGTTCTTACCAGGGGGCGCGGTGGCTCAGCGTTCACCTCCGGTGCTTGAGGTCCCTTGTTCGATCCCAGCTCGCGCCGTGTGGACTTTGTGGTGGACAAACACCGTGCTCGCGGGTTTTGTAGGGGTTTCCCCTTTCCTACCACTTTCTTCATTACATTATTTCATTCATTTCCCATCATCACCGTCTCCTTTAGCCTAACCGGCATAACCGTGGGACGTAAAACTAAAGATTTCATTTAATTTTTTTGTAGTTCTTACCATCAAGGCTGAGAACTGCACGGTCCAATTTTTTAGCCAAAGTAGAAGCCCAACCGGGATAGTGATGTCAACCGGCTCGGCTCGGTTCAACTGAGCGTACAGCTTAAGCTGGCTTGGTTGGGATGACCCATCGACTGGGCTCAATTGAGCCAATGGCTTGAACCGGCTCGGTAGAAACGAGTCATCGACTCGGCTCGGTTGAAACGATTCCATAGGCTGGGTTCGAGTCAGCTTAAATGAGCTGATGGTTCGAACCGGCTCGGTTGGGGTAAGCAATCAGCTCGGCTTGGTTCGGCTTGTGTGAGCCATCGGCTCGAGCTGGCTCGGTTGGATGATCTGTTGGCTCGGCTCACTTCTCGGTTCGGCTCGATAAGTGAATGATCTCTGAGCGAGCCGCTTGAGTCGTTGACAACTCTAAACCCGGGTCGAGCAATTTTGAACATTTTTGACTGGAGTCCTATAACTTTTAACAATTTTCGGCTCGAGTCCGAATACTTGCTCATCCTGAACTCAAACCTAGAACCTCGTGACCGATGTCCTTGCCTCCTGAAGATTTCTTGACGACCGAGATCTACAGTCAACTAATGTTTAGTATTGAGATAAAAGCAGCCTATATTCCATGTTTATACAGGTACACGGTGTTATAATAATAATGAGTTATAGTAGTACTAGTAGTATCATTGATAGTTATATTGTCTATGTAGGATACTTGAAGATAGTAGTACTTGGAACTACACAAAGGATTTAGCTCGAATTGGCTCGACTCGACTGGAAACTCGATCCGAATTCGAGTCGAGTTGGGGGAAATGTTTCGAGCCGAGTACTCGAGTCGAGCTCAAAGATGTCTGCTTCGAGTCAAGTCGAGTTTTAAAGAAAACTCGCTCGAGCTCGCTCGTGCCCATTCCTATTGTATGCATGACGGGCATATAGAGTTCTTTCGAGGGGGATAGAACCATAAACATAATATATTTTAAAAAATTCTTAGTTTCACGGCTTTCTTCCCAGGGGGGCGAAGGGATGGTAGTTATCCAGCATTTCTTATAAGTACCTTATTTGAAATATGTAAAACAGGAACAAGTGGACAACACAATATACACACATCTTCTTATCTTCAGTTTTAATTGCTGAGTTCAATTGCAATTAACAATTACAATTAACAAAACAAGTTTCAATTGTCAATTGCAATTAACAATTAAATGTTTCAATTGCGCCCTTTGCAATTGACAATTAACAATTAAAAAGTTTCAATTGCCTGGTGACCAATTAACAATTAACAATTGACGAAAATTTAATTGCAAATTTTATGATTGAATTCAATTGCAATTGAAATTAATTGTCAATTACAAATTGAAATCATTAGCAATTGAAATCAATTGCAATTAATTTTCAGAGCAATTACTTTAAATTGATTGATCAATTGCAATTGATTTCAATTGATTTTGCCCAACACTGGTCTGTGATTCCTTTTCCTGATTGGGGGCGCGGTGGCTCAGTGGTAGAGCGTTCACCTCCGGTGCTTGGGATCCCTGGTTCGATCCCAGCTCGCGCCGTGTGGACTTTGTGGTGGACAAACACCGTGCTCTTGGGTTTTCTCGGGGTTCTCCCGTTTCCTCCCACTTTCTTTATTCCACCATTTTCACTCATTTCTCATTATCACCGTCTCCTTTAGCCTAACTGGCATAACCGTGGGACGTAAAACTCAAAGATTTCATTTCATTTTTTAAAGATTTCATTTCCTTTTTTTCCTTTTCCTGATCGCACCAAATATTAGGCGTCACTTGGCAACGTCGCATAGCAGATACGTAGACTACAACTTTCGTGCCACAACATGTACTGTGGTTGTCCTTATTCATCAAAGTAAAGCCCGGCATGTAAGTCTTGCAGGCCGAGTATACCTTTTTAATGTTTTTATATACAGTCGTCTTTGGTTCTTTCCAAAACTATTTTCCTTGCCAACGAAATATCTCAGTATCATACGTAAACACACAGTGCAATTGCTTTGGCATACTCACTCCCTAAGGGTGTCACGCGATAGTGTACTTATCAAAATGCGACGGTGGCCTTGATCTTGAAAACATTCAACTTCAGAGCTGCTCGCTGTTCTACATAGCGTGTGCCAAACCAAGGCGCTTTAACTTATTAATTGAAAGCGTCCTGGCGAAACACTGCTCATAGTTGGAGTCCCTTTCCAGCACAGTAAAAGAGCGCAAGGACGAAAAATGAAAAGAAAAGAAAAAAGAACGAAAGAATACGGAGAACTGTTCCTTATGCAAAGAGCGTTTGAAAACATTTCAAAAGGTACGCTATGACTATTATCAGTTAATTGTCAACAACCGATATCGGGGACAGATCCAGGAATTTTTGATGGGGAGGGGTGCAGGTCTGAAAAATAAATTTGAGACATTTTTCTATATGTGGTTCGCTAACCAAAAATGTGAGCTGGAGTGCTTTCTAATACGTATTTATCGCCCTTCTGGAGGCAGCATTTAGGAAAGCCATGTTGTTCAACACGAGAGAATCCAGGATTACCGTAAAAAAATAAAACTTTTTATTACCATCTATTTATTATTGCATTATTTTATTTTATTATTATCATTATTTTTCTTAAATTAGATTATGTAGAGTAAACTATTTTTAATTTAATTTCCTATTAACATAATTCATATTAACTCTTCACTAATATCGTTATTTTTATACTGCATAAGTACTATCGTGGGGTCAGATTTAACCCCATTATTTATTTTGAAATTAAACTATGTTAAAACGTATTACCATTAGCAGTTGATTGTGAACCTTTTACTAGTCCTATACGTTAATGGATTTAACTAGTTTTGGGGACAAAAAATATTTTCAAAACATTTTTTGACTAATTGTCTTTTAGTAATAGATTATTACAAAGCGAAACAACATACTTAAATGAAATTAAGTTTTTTGTTATCCGAAAATAACAAAGTATGAAAATAAACTTATTTTCATATAAGGAAAGCATTCAATTATTAGTGCTGAGAAAATGTAACTTGTTATTTAAAAAAAACTGACAATTGATGTTTTTTTGTTTCATCAGTTGCTTGGCTATAGTCCCGTACCCACATGGGGACAAGGGGGCCGGGCTCCTCTAAAGGTTTACTGTCCCCCTAAAATTTTCACGGTAGGCTTGCAAATGAACTACTATAATATAGTGATGAACTATCATATGGTTGGATCACCCCCTTAACTTCTACCGCCCCCCTCATATTTTTGGGCTGGCTACGGGCCTGCTTGGCTACCTATCAATACACACAATGTTTAGTCTTAAGGGACCTTCCACATATTACATAACGCTATTTTTGACCAATTTTTACCCCCTCCCTTCCCCTTGTCACACACTGAGAAAAAAAATTGTAGGTGGCATACTTAAAAAGATAGGTTACATGCGTAATTCCTGTAGTTTTTGGACTTAACGTACAACAGACGTATAACTGAAAACGCATGTTTTATAATACTTTCCGCATAAGAGTTCCATCTATACGTACTTTCCGTATGAAATAATATAGGCAGACAGGATCCCACATATAAATGGACGTATATAAAATATAGCTGAGGAATGTAACATAAGTATCTGCATGTGATATACGGAAGACTGTTAGATGTAGGACATCCTGCAACGGCATGATGTAACATGTAAGGACAGTGAGTATGTACCATATGCATAACGTATGCTCCATACTGACTTCTGTAGTAAGCAAGAGGATTCTGTATATTTGTACAATATACCGCTGTCCGGAAAACGGATTTTTCTCAGTGCACTTCGTAACGCAAGGCTGAATCCCTCCCCCGTTCATTACATAACACCTTTGTATTTTTGTTTTTCACCAATCTTGCTTATTTTGGGAGTTATTATAATAAAACACTATTTTTAATGTGAGAACTTTTATTACACAATGCTTTTATTCTGAATATATTTGTAGTGTTTTTCGCCAATAAATCAAATACCGGTACGTATTAGAAAATGGTAGAATGGTAATCATATTTTAACCCCATAAGATTGCTTAATTAACAGTCCTAATTCTTCAAAACTGCATACTGTTGTTTTCCCAAGGAGATCACACCTATCCTTTTCGGTCAGATGATGACAATGAGGAAATACTGACAAGGAAGATGAAGGTGGAACAGGATCTAAAGAACTAACATTGACCTCTTTTTCAGGGATCCAGGATGCTTCGTGCATTTGAAGTTCGCCAGTGTCGACGATGCAAAGTTCTCTTCCTCGTCGACCACAGATTCGAAGTGGCTGTGAATGTAGAGGAGGAGGGACATCTCGTTTGTGAACAAGCTTTCGAGCGTCTTTTTTGGACTTCGGACTTAAGTTTACCTCTTTTCATATTCTTCTTGTCCTATCAGTGCGAGAATGCGAATAAACTCAATTTCTTCAGAAATATTCAAATTCAAAAATAAAAAAAAATAGTACGAATTAGGTTTTTAATATCCTATTTTGATCTACAAATCCTGGATCGTTCCATCGCGGAAAATATAATTTCACGAAAAAGAATTGCTTCTGTTTCCCATGCAAAACATCTTAGAAGAATAGAGTGAGTAATGATTCAAATCAAAGGTTTCAGATAACATTCTTAAAAATAGCAATACGAGTGAGAACATGAGGGCATTTTCAGGCGGTGGTTACGATCATTAACAACTAACTCCGAAAAAGCATGTTCCCTAAATCCAATGCTGCGATAGCCAGAAAACGGAGTTTTATTGTATTGTAATACATGCAGGTTTCGCCACCATTTATGCTGGTGTCTAGTGCGTCTTCGAATCTCTTCTGTATGATTCCATGGTGTTTGGGGTCGCTGAGATGAACAGTAACACTTTCGATGCCGTTTAAATTAAAATTTTGCCATGCAACTTGGGGAAGGGGAGATGTATATAAAAATGATCGAAAATGACCGATATTTGTGTCGAATCCATAGTTTGTGGAGTCCGTAAGTTGACGGTGACAGTTTTGGTTCTATTTATATCCAAAATGAAACGTATTCTCCCCGTATGAAGACGAGTATTCTAGCTAATTTATAAAAAAAGAAAAGACTGAATAAAATTATTTGTTTAAAAGATTGCATATAAATCTGAGAATAAAAATAAAAATTACAGCAGAAAAAAGTGTAACGTAACAAAGACCTAAATCCCCTCCTCCCCCCTTGTCAGGCTTCGTAACGCAAGGCCGAACCCTCTCCCCCTTTGCCGCGTTACATAATATGTGGACGACCCCTAAATGTGTCTTAATCACATACCCGTTAGATACAGAACAAATAAAGACATTTTAGTTGTTCTACTGACAGTCAGTACATATAGTGTTTTCTCTTGAATGACCCTTGTGCACATTTCGGTTGCACACAGAACAAATCCAAGGACTTTTTTTTTTGTCATCAATTCGAGGACAAATAGCACATCTCCTTTTAGCTGGAGAATCTGTCTGCGGACGGTCTTCATTGATGTTCCCACCAGTTAGTCGTAACAATGACTGCCGAAGCCTACGAGAAAGTGTCTCGCATTCGCCCCTTAATTTTAGGTGATCCTGAATGAAAGTCATCCGAATACTCCTCATGAAGTCTCGCCTCTGAAGCCTTCTTGGTTCTTTGGAAAGATGGTAAAAAACAAGAATATTTAAGCATGCAACGTCCAATATTCTGTAGAAAATTGCAAGAAACCACCTTCTGCACGATCTGCTAGTTCGAAGTTCTGCACACACCTCCGTAACACTTCCCAAGAAAACCACAGAAAAAATATAATGCAGAAAACAGATAGCGCAAGTACTATCCTGGAGAAAATTTCGACCCCAGAGGTCCGAAAACATCGAAACAACAAAGCGCATGGACACGAACACCTAGTATCTACGAGATCTCAAGATCAACTGAAAATTGCCTCCATTAAGTTTTACGTCCCACGATTATGCCGGCTAGGATAAAGGAGACAGTGATTATGAGAAATAAATGAAATGGTGGAATGAAGAAAGTGGAAAGAAATGGGAGGACACCGAGAAAACCCACGCACACGGTGCTTATCCAGCACAAGGTTCTCTTTGCGTGGGCTCGGATCGAACCCAGGACCCCATGCACCAGAGGTGAACGCTCTACGACTGAGCCACCGCGGCCCCCTAGCAAGGTCAACTGAAAATAGTCGACTGAAACCTCAGTGAAACAAAATATATATATTTTGTCCACAGCTAGAATTGTGCTAGGTCAAATTTGACCCACGATAGTAGTTACGAGTTAAGTATGTAGTGATAACTTAGGAAAAAGATAAGTAAAAACTTAGATTTCTTAATAAAAATAACTTTGTATACTGTTTGTATATATATATATATATATATATATATATATATATATATATATATATATATATATATATATATATATATATATATATATATATAACGCAGCAGCTGAATATAACGCAGTAGTATAAATATCACGAGGGAGCCGCGGTGGCTCAGTGGTAGAGCGTTCACCTCTGGTGCTTGGGGTCCCGGGTTCGATCCCAGACCCCGCCAAGTTAAATTTGTGGTGGACAAACACCGTGTTCGTGGGTTTTCTCGGGGTTCTCCCGTTTCCTCCCACTTTCTTCATTCAACCATTTCATTCATTATTCATCACCACAGTCTCCTTTAGCCTAACCGGCATAACCGTGGGACGTAAAACTCAAAGATTTCATTTCATTTCATTGGGGATATCACAAACGTGTTAGGGCATGAAAAGTGGAAGGGCATCGCGAACGAATCTTGTGTATGCAACTTCTACTAGGAGAACTTATAAGAGTAAGACGGAAAAGAAAGACAGGTAACATACTGTATATAATAAAGTTAGAAGTTCATATTACAGTAAGTTAAATAATGAAATACAAAGTGTGAGTTTTGAATATATATCCTAACATAATACATATTTATTTTTACATAATATCTAACGAGAAGTTAAATCCCAAAACTTCCGTTGCATACTCCACAGTGTAAAGACAAAAAAAGTGTGATTATAATGTGACAACTTTGTATATATAATTCCACATTATGTAATAATTACGAACATCCAAATATGTGGATTCTGTCAAAGTATTCCAATGAGAATGTTTTTTTCTTTCTTTTCAGTTCCACACTCAAATTCATTATGATGATTTGCCGCTGTTCGCGCTAATTGTTAAAAGTGTTGGTTACATCATGTAATTTTTATTGACTTAAGCCACAATCTTAATAAAGTCCGCGTTAATCACTGATACTTGTATATACAGTACAACCCCTCAAATCCGAACTAATTGGGGCTGAAGCCTGTTCGGGTTTCGGGGGGTTCGGATTACCCGGGAAATAATATTACGTACTTATTTCGTCACTGAATTGGCGGTAAAACAACGACTGAGGTTAGACAGGGTGGCCCAGTGGTCAAAAGGGCAGTGACCTTGACTGGCGGGTGTACACTTAATGTCCAAAATGATTGTCGCATATCTATAACTGTCTTCTTGTAAGAATATAATTAGATAATAATTTTGAATAAGCATTAAGTCTAAAAATATTAAAACCTTAAAAAAAACTAAATTTGTGTCATTGAATCTATTTTTTTTTCATTTTCCAGCTGTAGTTATTTTTTTCTCTCCTGAGAACGTGTTCGGATTTGCCGGGTTTTCGGATTTCCGGGGTTCGGATTTGAGAGGTTGTACTGTATATATATATATATATATATATGTTATTATCGTAGCCGTAACTATTGCTCTAGCGACTAGCGCATGAGCCTTTTCTGTATGACAGCTCGAGTTCGAGTTCCACTTTAAACTGTAGATCTACCATCTACGTCTCATATAATCTCGGTTCTCAAGAAGAAAGCTAAAATTCACGTTTTGTTTGATTTGGTTTCTTCTCTCTCCCAATTACATAGGGCTGATCTCAAAAGAGATTTGTAGTACTCTCTTCAATTGCCATCAAGCAACATAAAAATTAGCAGAGTATTTCTTCTGAATCGAGACCAGAAACTACTTTACGAGACAAGAGGAGAGGGGAAAACTTTTAAGATTATCGAGACGAAAGAGAAATAGTCGTCTTCGAAAATCGAGACGAGACGAGAATTCTATAAAAATTGACGAGACGACAAAATCTTATTTCTCGTCTTTCTCATGAGGAACATACTACATTTGGGATTGAAATATGGTTCTCACATCAAATTTAAAGGCTGTACTACTGAGCCATCAATCTTCTTCCTCCTTAGTGACACGGAAGACTTGATTTGAACGTTTGTGTACTGTTCCGCACGAGACGAGACGAGAAATAAAGTTTTCTCCTGTCGTCTCTAAAATTAAGCGTTGGATTCTCGTCTCGTTTTGATTCTCGAAGAATTATTTTTCTTCTCGTTTTATAAATTTATGCCTTAGCTTTCTTCTTAATTTTATCTAGAAATTATGAGAATGCTTCCGAGTTACGAGAGTTCCACTAAGAGTGTAATATATCAATATTTAAATCATATTTATTATTGAAGTATATTATGTAATAACTTGTGTATCTTAAAATGTTGATAATTACTCTTCATTGTCCAGGCTCTTGGGTTTTCTCGGGATTCTCCCGTTTCCTACCTTTCTTCATTCTAGCATTTCATTCATTTCTCATCATCATCGTCTCCTCTATCCTAACCGGCATAAGCGTAGGACGTAAAACTGAAAGATTTCATTTTACTCTTCTTTGTGTTCGTACAACCACTGTTATAATTTATGAACTTTTACTATGAATCATGTAATACTAAAACACTGGTATCTAAGACTTCAGTGAATTGTTGCCCATAAGACTTGTCTCAAAAATGAGACAAGAATTGTCGTTTCTCGTCTCGTCTCTAACTTGGACATACACTTCTTGTCTTAACTCTTATATGAATATACACTTCTCGTCTCGTTTCCGAGACGACGCTAGAAATTTCTGTATCCTGCACATTACTTTTTTGCTTCTCCAAATACTAAATTTCTCAATTACCTTTCATGCCACTTGTTTTCATTTGCTTGATTCATCAAGTATTTAAAAGTTAAACTGAATTTAAATATTTCTCTTTGAAGTATAATCTCTTTCTAATCAGATATGTTTTATTTAAACGAAAAATTCTCTATGCGATTTAGCATGATGCAAAGATTTTAGAAGAACCCGTAGTTATAAATCCTACTAACCTATTATCCTCTTGAAATTTTTGTCAGAAATATAATTTCTAACATTTTTTTATATAATACGTATGTTTTCTATTACCATTATTCTGCAGACAATAACAATTTTAATGTGATAGGATTTAAGTTATATATATATCTTCTTAGCACTTAGTGCGTATCATTCAAAATTACTATATACATGGTGTTTCAAAACAACACCGAGAACGTTCGGGAGCTGATTCCTAAGATAAGACAAGACAAAAAGTATAGACCAACCTGTGTGCACAAATGCTTCCTTTGAGTTATAGACTGCCGAAAACGCGAAAAAAATGAAATTTAAAGATCCAAAACTATGGGACCTACCGTAGTCGGGTCAAGACTTAACTTAGGATCTAATATGTGCACTATCCAAATATCCATGTTTCAGAATCCTGCGGTAATTCCGCGACATTTTTTATAGAGGTTGTTGGTGAGTGTTTCAAATTATATGCCCGTAGCCAAATTCCTTCTATAAAATTTGTTGCGGAAGTACCGCACGATTCTGAAACATGTATTTTTGGATAGAGTACACGCTAGTTCCTAAATGAAGTCTTGACCCGACTAGGTCCCATAGGTTTGGGGCTATGGACCATTAAAGTTCATTTTTTTATGTTTTCGACAGCCTATAACTCCGAAAGGAAGCATTTGTGCACCTAGGTTGGTCTATACTTTTTGTCTTATCTTGGTGTCAGGAATCACCTTCCAAACGTTGTCGGTGTTGTTTTGAAACATCCTGTGTATATATATATATCATGATTTACAAAAATGTCTGTAAAACGGCTTGTTTCTTTAAAAAAAACTCTCGTGTTGAGCTAGGTGTCTCCACCAAGCACATTGTGCGCCTGCCTATCACTACTTTGTGTGACGTCACTCGCTACGGTGAAGGGCTTCTCTCGAGGTTGTCTTGCCTTACCCCAATGAAAATCAAACAATATTTTCGCAAACAGCCACAGCTGGGGGACATAGAGTGGCACAGAACGCACACAGCTCGCTGTATAGCTGCAAATACTTAGAACTATGAGACGTGAGACCCATGGACAACTATAGTTGCTCTCTTGTTACAAGGCGTTCAGTCAGGGAGACAACTTTGGTCTTGGTTGCCTCGCACCTACCAAGGTCAGTTTCTGCGACGGAAAGAAACAACAGCAACATAAAACTACTCCCTTCTGTTTACTTTTTACGAATATTTGTCACCTTCGTGGGTACGGGTCACGTACTGCGTAGATTTAAATTATATGTTTGTCAAGAATATATTCCCTATAAAGATATGAGTACTGAGAAGGAAAAAAAACATGTACAGACACTCACTTTAATATTCGGCCACCCCACATTGTTGTCATTTATGTCTAAGGACTCATTAATGTAAATACATAGGGATTTTTAAGCGATGACAGGGAACAACTATCATGTCTCGTGTACTATTTCCTAATATGTAAAAGTTGTAAATGCATACTATGCCTAACTAACTGCTATGTTTCTACGAACTGCCTTCATATTATGCCACTTTAATATTCGGCCACTAAAGTGACTTGATGATCTTACTGCTGTATCTCCAGTTTACAGAACAATATGAGTGGGGGAAGGAACGTCGTATGTACAACTCTTTTCTCGTCTTCGTGTTAGAAAGTGTGAATGGGTATTGGCTTTGCAGTATAACACTTCCAATGGGGCGAAAAAGTTGTAACACAATCTTTGAGCAGAGCCAGCTGGTCATTTTTCGTCATAAAAGGGGGATTCCAATAGGTATATTGCCCGTCTCTTGAATATACCACGAAGTACAGTTGGTGATATCTTGCGATGTTATAAGAACGAAGACACGATAGAATCCGTGAAGCAGAAGGGTCGGCTTAGCAAGCTAAATGAACAAGACAAACGTGTGATTGTGAAAAAAGTGAAGAAAAACCCAAAATTAAGTGCACTGAAGATTGCAGCGGAATTGTTGCAAGGGTGTGGAAAGGATGTACACCCAGAGACTATTCGGAAATTACTGAGAAACGAAGGATACCACGGAAAGGTAGCTACAAAGAAACCATGTGTCAACAAAGTGTGCAGATAGAAACAACTTCAGTTCGCTAAAATATATGTGCAAAAGGAACCAGAATGATGGAAAGACGTTATTTTTGCTGAGGAAAGCAAATTCAACATTTTAAAGACAGATAGCAGGGTTATAGTGTGGCGAAAGGCGAATGAAGAACTAAGTAAACTGAATTTACAAGCAACAGTCAAATATGGTGGTGGTATCATAATGGTTTTGAGTTGCATATCTGTTGTCGGTGTGGATTAACTCAGGTTTATAAATGCTAAAATGACAAAAGAACAATGCCTGAGCATTCTAAAAGAGACTTTAAACAAGAATGCGGACAAATTTGGAATCCGCGAGACTTTTAAATTTTATCACGACAACGACAAAAAATATAAGGCGTATGTTGTACGTGAGTGGCTTCTGTACAACTGCCCCAAAGTTATCGAAACTCCACCACAAAGTCCGGACCTCAATCCCATTGAAAATTTGTGGGATGAACTCGATCCTGGAGTTGGGAAAGTGGCGGTAACATCAAAGGAGGAACTTGAGAGAAGGTTAACAGAAGAATGTGCCAATATTGCTGCTGAATATACCGCAAAAATAACTGGAAATATGCAAAATCACTTGAAGGAGGTGGTACACAATAAAGAGTATCCAATTAGGTATTAAAACCTTTTTCTTGCATCGAAGAAAGCGACAAGAAAGTTCCACATTATGAGCTGGCCGAATATTAAAGTGATTATAATTTTTGTGTTTGAAAAGAAATGTTCTGATTTTTCTACGTAAGAGTTAAAATTTTATAGTTTAATTTTTGTAAAAAGTTGCAGAAAATATAGAGGTTTCACATAGCATAAACAATATTATCACTCTACTTTACTGTAGTTCATAATATAAGATAGAATGCCAGTACAATGTGGTGGCCGAATATTAAAGTGAGTCTCTGTAGCTATTTTTGTTCTCCTTTTTCTATTAGCCAGTGGAAGTGTGTATGGCTGTTTGAACACCCTTCTTGTAATTGGTTAGGATTCACTTCGTCTTTTTAGTTAACCTTTGGGTATGAATAACACCGGGACAACTCGTGGTTATGGTAGTGGCGTATTTTCGCGCCCGAAGGATTACGGAATTATAAGTAATGTAGACTCCGATGCTTTTGAAACGGACAATGAAGGTAATTTGTAGGAAGATTCTAGCATCAATTTATGTGACACGCATCAACCTCTATCTATTTCGAAATACTGGGTGATAACAATAAAAATAAGTAACTACTCCTGAGAAGTCCTGCTCGTGAATCGGAGTAACTACAGCTGGAGTAATCTCCTCTCTCAATTTCGTATCAATAAAACCAGCCACTACTCAGGTCTAGACTGCTCCAGATTTATGAACGTTTACTCGCGTTTCTTCTGCGCGTAGTAGTGAGTCGTATCAATAAAAGAAGTGATTACTCATTTCTGCCATCCGTCGCGCAGTAATTTCGTTGTTTTTAACCTATGGCGTAGTATCCTAAACGCCATGGAACGGGCAGGTAGCAGCAACAGTTTCAGTCAAAGTGCATTTGTATTATAAAAGAGTTTCCAATGGTACTTTCAAAGTCACAGCTACCAGAAAGTAAACGAAGAAAAGCCGAAACTTTGAAGGTAATTACAGTGACATGCAACGAAATATCAAATACATCTACGACTGAGATACAAATTCAAAAGAGAATCTTTAATATTCGAGCGAGAATAAAACAAAAATAAAAAAGAAAAAAATAAAAAAAACGGGATAGAAGAAAGTAATACTGAAACCATGGGAATGAACCTATTTGAGCTGATGGATGTTGATTCGAATCCAGCAATATCAAGATTAACACGACAAGCGCATATCACGTGTTGTCCAAGGTCTTTGTAGATTGTTTGGCTTTAAGAACGAAATCATACACTTGACTCCTTTGTTTTCTTTTTAAAAAAGTCCAGCCACTCACGTCATAAAGCACGTCCATCTGATTGCGTTTTCCACACCATACCTGTTCCCTTTCGCCTTGACATAAACAAAATACATTCTCATGTATACACCCTTTCTATCAACGTTGAGTTGAGTTGATTATTAGTTTAACGTCCTTTTCAGTAGCGTGCCTATATGAGACGGAACCCACTGATTAACGTGGAATCCGAACCACATGAGCTCCTGCCGGGAATCGAACGCGGGTCTCCTATACCAAAGGCATGTACGCTAACCGCTTAGCCACGAAATAGCTCTTCCTATTAACGTATTACTCTCCAAAATACTAGGTTTCTTTAATGCCACTTGTGTATAGTCAAGTGCTCCGATAGCACCAGGAAATGTATATTGTTCTTGCCACTCTGCCTTTGCTGTTTGCATATTACGCACACTTCCGGAAAATATCCATTTTCAGGTAGTCATAGACACAGTACTTTGAGCCACACCAGAATCCCCTGACATTCCGACCTGGAATCCCGGATCACTCACGTAACGCAAGAAAACCAAGGGCACCGATTTCTCTGTAAATTTGGGGGGGGCATTCAGATGAAGACGGTATATATATCAGGATTTTAAGACAAATTGCACTCTAATTATGCCAAATATTGTATATTCATAAATACAATAGGGGGGCCCACATAAGCTTTGGGGGGTCCGGGCCCCCTGGCCCCCACAGGATCGGCGCCCTTGAAGAAAACCCGCATCTTTTCATCATTACGTAGTGCACCACCTCAAATTTCGGTTGATTCTCCATGAAAAATGTGCTAACCACTCTACATTTTCTTTCATAAACTTATAATGCTTTTTGTAATCTCCATTTCTAACATTTCTATGCAGTTTATAAGTTTTTCTACGTAGTAAAACAATCATATTCTCTGCCATATTTCGCACGGAGTCACCTATATAGCTTGCTCCACAAATTTGGAGAAGTTACTAGCATCACAGAGGAGTCTTTGATTTTTATTGATATCAAACGCGAAATAGTTACTCGGCTCGAGAATAGAGGTGTGGTTTCTCCAGAAGGGCGGGGCTTCTTCGAGGTCAGCCGAGGCGAGTAGTGCTCAGTTCTCTTTTTATTGATACCAATGCGAGTAACTACTACAAATTAGGGAATAATGAGTAACTTCGCCGTTTTATTGATATCACCCAATGGGTGATATCAATAAAAATAAGTAACTACTCCTGAGAAGTCCTGCTCGAGAATCGGAGTAACTACACCTGGAGTAATCTTCTCCCTCAATTTCGTATCAATAAAACAAGCCACTAATCAGATCTAGTCTGCTCCAGATTTATGAACGTTTACTCGCGCTTCCTCTCCACGTAGCACTGAATCGTATCAATAAAAGAAGTGATTACTCATTTCTGCCATTCATCGCGCAGTCATTTCGTTGTTTTTAACCTATGGCGTAGTATCTTAAAAGCCATGAAACGGGCAAGTAACAACGATAGCTTCAATCAAAGTGCATTTGTGGATATTGTAAAAGAGTTTCCAGTGGTACTTTCAAAGTCACAACTATCAGAAAGTAAACGAAGGAAAGCCGTAACTTTGAAGGTAATTACAGTGAAATGCAACGAAATATCAAATACATCTACGACTGAGACACAAATTCAAAAGAGAATCTTTAATATTCGAGCGAGAATAAAACAAAAATAAAAAAGAAGAAAAAATTTAAAAAAACGGGAAAGAAGAAAGTAATACTGAAACCATGGGAATGAACCTATTTGAGCTGATGGATGTTGATTGGAATCCAGCAATATCAAGATTAACACGACAAGCTCATATCACGTGTTGTCCAAGGTCTTTGTAGATTGTTTGGCTTTAAGAACGAAATCAGACACTTGACTCCTTTGTTTTCTTTTTTAAAAAGTCCAGCCACCCACGTCATAAATCACGTCCATCTGATTGCGTTTTCCACACCATACGTGTCCCCTTTCGCCTTGACATAAACAAAATACATTCTCATGTATACACCCTTTCTATCAACGTTGAGTTGAGTTGATTATTAGTTTAACGTCCTTTTCAGTAGCGTGCCTATATGAGACAGAACCCACTGATTAACGTGGAATCCAAACCACATGAGCTCCTGCCGGGAATCGAATGCGGGTCTCCTATGTCAAAGGCATGTACGCTGACCGCTTAGCCACGAAATAGCTCTTCCTATTAACGTATTACTCTCCAAAATACTGGGTTTCTTTAATGCCACTTGTGTATAGTCAAGTGCTCCGATAGCACCCGGAAATGTATATTGTTCTTGCCACTCTGCCTTTGCTGTTTGTGTATTACGCACACTTCCGGAAAATATCCATTTTCAGGTAGTCATAGACACAGTACTTTGAGCCACACCAGAATCCCCTGACATTCCGACCTGGAATCCCGGATCACTCACGTAACGCAAGAAACCAAGGGCACCGATTTCTCTGTAAATTTGGGGGGGGAGGGCATTCAGATGCAGAAGATATATATATCAGGATTTTAAGACAAATTGCACTCTAATTATGCCAAATATTGTATATTCATAAATACAATAGGGGGCCCACATGAGCTTTGGCGGGCCCGGGCCCCCACAGGATCGGCGCCCTTGAAGAAAACCGGCATCTTTTCATCATTACGTAGTCCACCGCCCCGAATTTCGGTTTATTCTCCTTAAAAAATGTTATGCTAATCACTACATTTTCTTTCATAAACTTATAATGCTTTTTGTAATCTCCATTTCCAACATTTCTATGCAGTTTACAAGTTTTTTTACGTAGCGAAACAATCATATACTCTGCCATATTTCGCACGGAGTCACCTATTTAGCTTGCTCTACAAATTTGGAGAAGTTACTAGCATCACAGAGGAGTCTTTGATTTTTATTGATATCAAACGCGTGGTATTTACTCGGCTCGAGAATAGAGGTGTGGTTACTTCAAAAGGGCGGGGCTTCTCCGAGGTCAGCCGAGACGACTAGTGCTCAGTTCTCTTTTTTATTGATACCAATGAGAGTAACTACTTCAAAATTGGGCGTAATGAGTAACTTCTCCGTTTTATTGATATCACCCACTGTGTGGTATACAATATACGGAATTCAAGATGGCTGCCATGATGTACACTAAATCATTTAACACTGTTTCTACACCAATGCCAAATTGTAACATTTTAGTTTACTCCGTTCATACGTCTCTTTGTTATTGCCCTGTCACAATACATTTTTTCTATTAGATACATATGTCAAACATAGCATTCCCTGTAACAAACAGATGATGTGTAAAAAATGAGTTCACATTCTCATTTGGGAGAATATTCAAGCCTAGGTTGAAGTGTAAAATCATAACCTTTTACATTTAAAACAATATTGTGTGATATGCAATATGGCGGAATTCACGTACTGCGCAGATTTAAATGGTACGCTGTGTCAAGTATATATTCCCTATAAAGATATGAGTACTCAGAAGGAAACATCCACTCCAAATCAGTACGTCTACGCATGTCGTTATTATTGTTCTGTCCCAATGACCTGTATACAGATCCACATATGTCTTCTCACAGCAACATTATACTAATCTTTTCCACAGAATATTTTTCATTCTATACTTTGATCCAGGGGTAGAAATGAAATTTTAGAACTAAGGGGAAAGTCAATAATAGATAGAGTTTGATTAGGCTATGTATCAAGAATACAAACTCAGACAGTCGGAAGTGCAAACAAACTTTAATGGAGAACGACTTAAGCAATAGCGATTGTTGCAGAACAATCAACAGCCAAACAAAACTAATTTCACCATTCAAATTTCCTATTTGTTACTAATAACTACAGATATTTTTCCTTCTTTTGCACAAACACTTCAACTTACTAAGGGGATACTTTCCCCTTGTGCATGCCTGATTTCCACTGTTGCTTTCATCTCAGGCTTTTTACACGTGGACCGTATTTACCGGGCAATTTTGACGTTGGGCCCTTTTGACTCGTGTCTTTTTGTCGCGGGGCCCTTTCGCCCGGACCTTTTCCACGCTGGGCCGTTTTGACTCAGGCCCTTTTGAGGCGGGGCCCTTTTGACCCTGGCTCTTTTGACGAAGGGCCCTTATAACTCGAGCCCTTTTGACCCGGGCAATTTTGACGCGGGGCCGTTTCTACTCAAGGCCTTTTGTCGCGAGGCCCTTTTACCCGAGCCCTTTTAACATGCGCTCTTGTAACTCGGGGCCGTTTCTACTCGGGCCCGTTTGACGCAGGGCCCTTTTGACTCTTGTCTTTTTTCTCGCAGGACCCTTTTCACCCGAGACCCTTTGACGCAGGGCCGGTTTGACTTGGACACTTTTGTTGCGGAGACTTTTGAGCCGGACCTTTTGGCTAAGGCCTTCTTGTAGCGGGGCCCGTTTTGACATGGGTCCATTTGACATAAGGCCCTTTGAGTCGGGGTCCTTTTGACTCGGGATCTTTCAACGCAGGGCCCTTTTAACTAGAGTCCTTTTGACCCGGGCCCTTTTGATGGGGTCGTTTAAAGGGGGGCCTTTTTTCGCGGAGACCCTTTCACCCGGGCCCTTTAGACTCGAGCCCTTTGGTCGTCGAGATCTTTTGACCCCGGGCCGTTTAGACTCAGGCACTTCCGCATAGACTCCTTTTATCCGGGCCCTTTTGACCAGGGCTCTTTTCACGCAGAGCCGTTTTTACTCGGGCCCGTTTGACGCAGGGCCGTTTCGACTCGGGTCTTTTTGTCGCGGGACCTTCTGACCCGAGCCTTTTTGACTCGGGCCTCTTTGTAGCGTACTCCTTTTGGTACGGTCCATTTGACGTGGGGCCTTTTTGACTTCACCCCTCTTAGCACGGGGCCCTTTTGAATCTGGTTATTTTGTCGCGGAGAACATTGGACCAAGGCCTTTTTCACGCTGGGCTGTTTTGAAACGGGACCTTTTGAGGCGGGGTCCATTTGACCCGGGCTCTTTTGACGCAGTGCCCTTTAAACTCGAGACCTTTTGAGCCGGATCATTTTGACCAGGGGTTGTTTTGACTCGTGCCTTTTGTCGCGGAGACATTTTGACCCATGCCTTTTTGACGCGGAGCCGTTCTCACTCTGGCACTTTTGAGCGGGCCCTCTTGACCGGGCCTCTTTTGACCCAGGGCCACTTTGTCGCGGGCCCTTTTGACCCGGCTCCTTTTGACGCGGGGCAGTTTGGACTCGGGCTCTTTTGGCACAGGGCCTTTTGTCGTGAAGATCTCATGACCCGGGGCCGTTTTTAGTCGGGGCCTTTTGTCGCGGGTGGCCATTTATCCGGGTTCTTTTGACCGGATACCTTTTGACCTGAGTTCTTTTCACGCGGGGCCGTTTTTACTCGGGAAAGTTTGACGCAGGACCCTTTTGACTCGGGTCTTTTTTGTCGCAGGACCCTTTTGAGCCGGATCCATTTGACGCGGGGCCGTTTTGACTCGTTCACTTTTGTTGCGATCTTTCGACCAGGTCCCTTTTGACTCGGGCTCTTTTGTAGCGGGTCTCATTTTGACACGGGTCCATTTGACGCAGGGCCCGTTTTGCCTTGAGCCCTTTCCTCGCCCTTTTGACATAGAACCATATATATAACGCAGCAGCTGAAATTCCTGGGGCAGGTGGCGGGTATGAGTAAATTGATTATTAATCGATCCCTGGCGCAGTAAAATTAGTTACGCTACTGGTCATATCTCTTTCTTTCTCTTCTCTCTACATCGTATCGTTACAGTGAATCTGTTGCATATCATCTGCATAAGAGACAATTTTACATATTATAACAACAGACAGGTCCAAATTCATTAGCTTAAACGAAATTTCCCCCCTCCCTAGGGAGGCTCTCTCCTTGGGTGGTGAAGACAAAAGGGAATAAACACGGATCGCGTCATGGATCGGCGACCGATGCACTCGAATAGTTCCTACACAGAAATGCTTGATCAAATGGATCAAGAACAAAGGGATATACCAAGTTTAAGACCACAAGGTAGGCCTAATCTATCGAGAACGAACATAATGGATAAATCGACTAAGGAAGAAGGAAGAATATCATCGCAGAACGACAAAAGAGTGAAAGATTCACCAGGCAACAAGGACAATAAGAAAAGGAAAGACGGCACCCCAACAAAGAAACAGAACAACATGGAAGATGATGATAACGATGACAGCCAAATTTTAAGTGATGGAGAGGAGACGAAAGATGAATCAGCCAAAATACAAGAGGAAGATTTAATAAAGGAGTATGAAACAGCTTTAAGTTTTGTTGAACAAGCTGTCAAGAAAAGTAAAGCAAGTTCGGCAATCACACGTACAATTAACAGGAAGCTGATTGGTTGGGTAATAAAACAGTCAAAGGTAGAAGGGTTAAATAACCACCTAAAGATGGAACATAAAAAACTCAAAGAGGAAAACGAAAAATTGAAGGAAGACATTGAGAAACTTAAACAACAAAAAGGAACAAGTGCAGAAGAAAGACCACTGTACGCAACTATCGCAGGAAGAGAACAGGCGCCAAAACAGACTACCAAGAGAACGCAAATGATTGAAAACACAAAAAACAAACAGAAGCCTACCATCTTCTTGAAAGCAAAAGAAAATGAAAATATTACCACAGTTAAGGCGAACTTTGTCAGATTAGTAAATCCCGCTAAAGAAAAAATAAAAATAACAGCAATGAAAGAAACGAAAAATACATTAATTGTGGAAACTGCCTCAAATGCAGACATGGCTAAGATAACGAATAACAGAAACCTACATCAGATGGTTAAAGTCGAAAAGCCAAAAAAGAAAAAAACGTTGTTGATAATATATGATGTTCCAGCGGAATACACCAACGAAGAGCTGGTAGAAACATTAATTGAACAGAACTTTGAGGAAGAAGAAATAGAAAAAGCGAAAGAGGAAATAAAACCACGCTTTAGAACGGGACCCAAGAACAAAAGCAAATGCCATCTCGTAATCGAAACGAGCGCCGGCATAAGAAGGAAGCTGATTGGAGAAGGTAAAATATATCTTTATGTATGAGGTCCACGGAGTCAAAGACTTTGTAACTATCCCAAGGTGTTTGTTTTGTTTCGACTATGGTCACGTGAGTAAACATTGCAAGGAGGAGAAAAAAATCTGCATACAGTGCGGAAAACATGGACACGAACGTTCAAATTGCATTGAAAAAGACAAGGCAAAGATCTGTATACCGTGCAACAAAAGAAAAAAGAAATATGAGGCTAAATCAGAGAAGGACTGCGCGACCTACAAAATGTTTTACGAGCGCACCATCGCAAGGATAGACTATGATGGATAAGTATCCTGAAAGATTTATTTATAAACAACAAGGAAAAAACACAAAAAGTAAAAAGAAAAGTCGGTCCAATATAATAAGAGATAAAATTAGGTCTGAAAATAGAAGCAAGAATTTATTAAAATCAAAATTTGAAGATTGGCTAGAAAAATCAACACCAATAAGCAGCGCAGAAAAGGATATTATAATAGAAGGGGGATATATCGATCTTGAAGATACGAATACGTGTGTAATGCATCTCATTAATCCTGATTTGACAACATTCCCAAAAGGTTTTGCTGAGAAAGTGGTTAAAACTCATGAAAACTTTAAAATAGACAAAATGTATTATGTGGATATTAAAGAGGGAGACAAAGTCATCAGAGTAAATTACTCCTCGAATAAGTTTCGCACCAACTTCATCCATATAAGATCAAATAAAGAATCGGCTCTGGAAGACCTAGAAATAGTGTTAAGATTTATTTTAACCCTGGAGATAAGTAAAGATAAAATAAGAAAAGAAATTCTAGTCCCAGCACTTGCGATGGGGTTATGGAGCAAAAAGCCGCAAGAAGTACTCCAGAGATTATTCAAAACAATAAAAAATACACAAAAACTAACTCTAAAAATGAAAATAATGGACTCAAGACTCCTCAGTAGCTCAAAACTGGCACTTGAATATTACGAAAAAGAATGTAGCGAGACGGTTTGTCATTGGTACAATGAGAATGAAGTTAGAAAAGACTTAGAACACCCACACACAAAGATAATGAAAGAAAGTATTAAAGAGATGGAAAAGAAAACAGATTGGGATGCATCTGACAAGATGGACAGACTACTGATAGGAAGGGTTGAGTTGAGTTGATTTTAGTTTAGCGTCCCTTTCAGCAGCAAGGCTATATGAGACGTGGACCTACTGATTAACGTGGAATCCGAACCACATGAGCTCCCGCCGGGAATCGAACCCGTAATAGGAAGGGAAAAATATGAGAACAAAACCGGACACGGAAAAACTATATAAAAACATTGAAACGCAGATGATCCTTGGAAGATTAGAAGAATCTAAATTGCTAACTACGGCATTGAGACACCTAGTGCGACAACATATTGAACTCGGAAAAACCATTGTCTTCCCGCAGTTGGAAGACGTGGATGAAATAGAACTAAAGGCAAATGGGATAACATCTGATCCATACAATCTTTTAGAACATGTCAACAAAGTATACAAAAGAAGAGAAATGACACTGGACTTGCAAAAGGTGTATAGAGAGTTCGCTAAACAATATGGGAGAATCGTCTATGACCATAAAGCAGAGTGGCCACATTGCCACGTCAAAATTTTTAATCCTTGACCATCAAAATGGTTGAATTAACTGCAAACAATACGATTAAAATCATGCAGATAAGCGCAGGAAACTCAATAACGGTCATGGACGAGATTCAAGAATTAGCAGAAAAAGAGGAGATAGATATTATTCTCATACAGGAACCCTACACCAAAAACAATAAATTAACGGTGATGGGATCAATGGAAGTTATCTATGCAGGAGAGAAACCTAAAACTAACGCAGGTGATAAGCCAGGCACGGGGGAGAAACCGAACAAAAATAACACAGGAGAGAAACCAATGGCAGTTATAGTAAATAGAAACAAGAATTTCAAAACATTAAATTTAATTTAATTTAGAGATCCGTGGACAATTAGCATCGAACTTAAAACAGAAATGGGAAATTATAAAATCATAAATTGCTACTGTCAGTTTAGTCTGGACATCGAATCTTTTTTAATAAATTTGACAAAAATATGCGAAACACATAAAAAAGACGAAATACTTATTTGTATGGATGCAAATGCCAAATCACCAATCTGGAATAGTAGGATTACGGATGAAAAAGGGAAAAAGCTAGAAGAAATGATCGCGCAAAATGAGCTAGTGGTTATAAACGAAGAAGGACATCCGCCAACATTTAGAAACACGCAAGGTGGGGAATCGAATATAGACGTAACATTATCAACATTACAACTAAGTAACAGAATATGCAACTGGAGGGTCTTAGATACGCACACGCTAAGTGAGCACAATGTTATTATGTTCGCGATTGACGGTACAAATGTGAAAGAAAATATGAAAGCACAAGAAAACACACTAGTCTACAACACCAAAAGAATAAACTGGGAAAAATTTTGGAGAAACATAAACTTACCGAATATAAATGATGATCATGATGTGGATGATTTGTCAGTAAAAATAGAAGCCGAAATAATAAACGCTATCAAAAGTTCAACAAAAACAAAATCACAATATGACAAACCGATTAAAACAAAAAAATTTGGAATGGGGAGTTGCAAAATCTGAAAACGAAAACCAGAAAAGCAAGGAAATTATACCAAGCCACGTGGGATGCCGAACTCAAAGAAAGAAGATTAGAAAAATATAGAAAAATTAAAAGCAAATATCAAGATAAATTAAAAGAAACAAAATTAAAAAGTTGGAAAGCATTTTTAAGGGAAAACATAAATCTAGACATATGGGGCGAACCATATAAAATAATTAGTAACAAAGTAAACAAGCCAACAACACTTTCTACCCTCAAAATGGACAATGGAGAACATACCAAGGGTTGGGAAAATACAGTAAATTATTTAATGACAAAGCTTTTACCGACTGACGACCCAACTAAAGACAACGATGAACATAGGCAGGTACGAAATCAGATGAAAATACCACCTAGAAATGATGAACAAATAGAAAAAACTACCAACGAAGAGATAATAGCATACATAAAAATGCTGAAAAACAAGAAAGCCGCAGGACCGGATAATATAAAATCAGAAATATACAAGGATCAAGTGGAGAAATGGGCACCATACTTATCAAGACTGTACAACTTGTGTCTAAAACAGAGAAGGGTACCTAAAAACTGGAAGAAAGCCAATTTAGTCATAACCAAAAAGAATGACGACAAAATGAACGACGATCCAAAAGCTTACAGACCAATATGTCTCCTAAATACAATTGGCAAACTCTTCGAAAGAGTTATCGTAAAAAGATTAAACAAATACAGAAATGTAGAAAATGATAGGCTACAACATGGTTTTCGGAAAGGAAGAAGTACTGAGACTGCAATAAGGAGACTTTTGGAACTAATTGAAAAGGGTAAGACGGAGAAATATCAGGTAGTAATATACGTAGATATAAGTGGGGCCTTTGATAACCTATGGTGGCCATCACTATTTAAGCAATTTAAAGAAATGGGGGTACCAAAGTCTCTGTATGAATTGATGATAGATTACTGTACCGATAGGAACACAACATACATAGCACAAAATAAAAATATAACTACATACAATACAAAAGGATGCCCACAAGGATCCATATCTGGCCCTACATTGTGGGATATTGTAATAGATCCATGTTTGAAATGTCTTAATCGACTTGAAGAAACAGAAGGAGTAGTTGGTTATGCTGATGACATAGCGATAGTGTTGTCGGCATCTTCAAGACACGAAGTAGAAAGAAAGGGAAACATAATACTAGAAAAGCTACAAAAATGGTGTTCAACAAATAATTTAACACTTTCCGGAACAAAAACAAAGTATACAATTTTTGGACAGAAAATTCAAAGAGGTTCTATTCTAAAGATATCCAACAAAAAGATAGACAGAGTTAAAGAGTTTAAGTACCTGGGAGTATGGATAGATGAAAAATTAAATTACGGAAAACATATAGAGGAGATTACGAATAAGAGCAAAAAAGTAGCACACAAATTACTAACAATAGCAAGAAGAGACTACCAAATCCCTAAGAGGATATTGCAAACTTACAACAAAACAGTGATCATGCCAGTACTTAGCTATTGTGCCAGTGTGTGGTGCCACAGACTTTTTATGAACATAAAACTAAGACAAACAATAAATCGGGCACAAAGAGGGGTACTTATAAGAACCCTAAATGTAATAAAAACCATGTCAACGGAGGCTCTACAGGTACTGGCGCAGGAAGAACCGATACATTTCCAGGTACTAAGACAGGCCTATAAAATGTGGACGAAAAATAATGAAAATGCAAAAATTTTAGAAATACTAGGAATTCCAAATAACGAAGCAGAGTTAGATAAAATTATTGAAAGAAAATGGCAACAAGAATGGGAAAACTCAAGTAAAGGACAGAAAATAAAAGAAAACATACCGACGATACAAATAAAGAAAGAGATGCCAAACCTAAATAAGGAGACCATGGAGACACTTTCTGGCCATGGACCATTTAAGTCACATTTATACAGGATCACAATAGAAGAAAATCAGACATGTATCTGCGGAATGGCTCAGACACCCGAACATGTAACATGGACTTGTGCACACTTTATAACTAGAGAAGATATAATAAATATTAGAGACGAACTCAAAAATGAAACATGGGAAAACATCAGACAGGATAAAATAAAGCTACAGAAGTTCCAAGAATTGACAAAACACGTAGTGGGAAACATGTGGAACAGAAGAATTGAAAACAGAAGAAGGAGAGGACAGAACACAAACTAGTTTTAGAGAAAATATAACATACAGAATTCTGCTTACAAATAATAAATGCATTTTATAAAATTCCTGGAATGAAAACCGGAATAGGAAGACGCTACTCTTGTTTTGTGTTTAGTGTTTAGTGTCAGTGCTAGTGTCATATTGTTAATTGTGTGTCCTATATGTGAATGTTTGGTGCGATCTCAAGAAATAAACAAATAATAACATAAAAAGAAGTAATAAAAGACAGGAAAAACTCTGAAGAAATTTGTAGAAACCAATATTTGTTTCGCACTGTGTCTCTTGTTGTTATATTGTTATTAATGTATATTCTTTTTAATTTACTTTCAGGTGGCGGTAGAGGAAGCAGCCCAAAATAGTGCAAAAAAATTTTTTTTAATGAATGACAAATGATAAAAAAAAGAAGATTTATCTTTTATATATTTGTAATATTCTTTTACAGGTTTGTCCGTTTTTTGTAAAAAAAGGAAAATAATAATAATAAAAATGAAATAAAAAATAAAAAAAGGTACATTAAAGGGCATGGTTTAAAGTATTAGATGCCATGCTAGTAAAATATGCTTCACCTCAACCTGCTGAGGAATAATAGCCGAAAAAAGAGATAAACGAAAATAAAAGTAAAGAGAGAAAATAAAGGCAAAGTTGCGATTGCCCTATAATAAGTCCAAAAGTAATTGGCAACGGCAGGGGAATGTGGATGCCTTAAAACAAACAAACAAAAAAAAAAAACATCGTATCTGGAGATGAATGTTCTGACTAATAGGCTACAGCGGCGATTTTAAAAAGTAAGAAGATATATGCTACCAATTATAAATGTTATGAATTTAAACAATATATATAGGGCAATAAATCGAAAAACTCTATATGGGCCTTTTGCCCCCCCCCCCTCCCGTTGGAAAAAATCCTGCTGCTGTTAGTGATTATCATGTTGCTTAGTTACTGTATTATATTGTGCTATACACACAATAAATACTTCTGTGTTTTATTTAATAATAAGAACCTTATTTATGTTTATTACGGCCCTTGCTTGACAACAGCGAAACATATTCACGCTCAGTGTAAATAGATTCCATTCTCAAATAAGGTCAGTGAAGCGAATGAAATAACTCACGCACAAATTTAGGACTTAGAAAAGTGTCCTGCGAACATGTAGGAAATTTCTGAAGAGTAAAAAGCGCTAGTAGCAATTGTTAGCAGTTATTAATTTAACATATAAGACAATAAATTGAAAAACTGAGAATACGAATCTTTTCAGAGATGGCAGTGTACTGACGGTTCAAATCTGTGCCTTTACTCCCTATACCTACGTTATTTCCCTAGTCAAAATAAAAACTCTTCAAAATTAATCACAATTTCTTATGCAACCATCTCTTCCTTGGTGTACTGCGCCGTCACGGCGATGTAAAGGCACTTTTGGCGACGAGGATACATATTCTTTATTAAATAATCATGCATTGTAAAAATATTTCATCACCCTCCTCCCTGCATTGTGAATCACAAGCATAGCTTATTTTGTCTCTATGTTATTGATTGGTGTGTGTTTGTTTTCATGTTTGTATTTGTATGCTTTTTTTTTCTTTCTTGACTTGTACTTGTGCGTGTGTGTGTGTTTTCTTAAATGAACCCCTTTTTTCTTTTCTTTTTTTCATCATTTTACTGTATACCTGTATTTTTGTTCTATATAACCATATCTTTTGACTCAATTGATTGTGTTTTTTTGTATAACTCAATGTACTTCCTCGACAAGGGTTAGGTGGTAGAGCTGCAATATGCTGAACCTCGCCCGCTTGAATAAAGCCTTTTTCAATTCAATTCAATTCAATCTTAGAATCAATTTAATTCTATTTCTTTTTCATATTTTCTTCTTCTTCTTCAAACTGGTTAGTGCACATTTTAAAATCACACATTGTTCGGAAATATAAGGAAAGATATTTAAAATTTCACAGAAAATACAAGATATCGTTATAAAGTTTTAAATCATGCGTTGTGGTAGAAGAGAACTACAGACTGATTAGATGAAGAGAATGCATTTGTTTCAGTACCCCACTCCTGAGTAACAAATTACCGTGACCATTCAGAAACGCTGCAATAAGATTGTGCCTTTACACAAATAACGCAACCGTCAGTGTACTATCAAACAAAACAGAAATGAAAGCTATTTTAATGAACTTCTCATAGTCAGTTTCTTCAGAAACTGCTTGAGCTATTACATCCGAAAAATTGCAATTGATAAATACTTAAATATTACGTAAGCTTTTCATCGAATAAACAGAAAAAATCGAGTTTCTTTCTTGCAACAGGGATGCACGCGAGACGCTAGACGAAACTCGGTTAAGTCTCGCACGAGAAGTCTCGCGAGACTTCTCGCAGTCTCGCAACATTTATGAATTACATTTAATTGTATATTTAGTGATTTTACATTTATTGAGTTTTCTAAGTTGACCGTTAATGCCTCCAGGAACAAAAAAGTGATTGGGGCAATAGACATTTTATGAGATTTATTATTATTTAAGGTTGATTTTCACAATTAAAGCCTTCTTTAGTTTCTAAACACCATTTAAAAAAAAGCTTTGTAAATTGGACATGTATTTTGCGACACAAACACATACACGCGGATGCGCACGAATACATTAACTTCTGTTTTTGGTCTGAAAAGCGAATAAGACTCCCTATTGCTGCGAAATGTGATATTTCTGTTGTTTCTGTCTTTTTCACATCACTACTAGCGATTAATGTGTGGGGATGGCGGAAAAATCCCCTCTCGTCAAAGTTTATCCCCAGCCCGGCTCTCAGAAATAACATGATATTTTTACATGGAAAAAGTATTTCCTTTCTATATATTTATCAAAAACATCCCCCTCTAGTTCGGAAGTTTAATTCAAACACTGGTTTGGTAGGATGGCCCTATAGGTTTGGTGGGAGATGGTAGGAATGGCCCTATATCTGTCAGTAATTTTATTTTCTAGATCTGGCAATACTATATAAGTTGAAAGCGAAAGTTGATAAAATGCGATAATGCAACATTGCTACAAGCGCGAACGAACCGAAAGAATTGGGTCGTATTGTGTTGTGAGGAGTTCTTTTGTTGTCTACAAGAGCTTTTGATGGTATAAAACATGTTTATAATGGAAAATCATCCTTCAAGGAAACGACCAAAACGTGTAAATGTTGGTAGTGGCGAGGATATTTTAGAAGAGCCAAATATTGCTGAAGACCTCTAAGCTGGAAAACAATGTTGGATCCAGCAACAATTTATGCTGGTTTTGCTGTAAATTATGCTATTAATTTGACGAAAATTAATGGTCTGGCAATCAAATTCCAGCTCATTTTTTTTTTAAATTTGGAGCGGAGGGGACACAAGTTCGGATACCATGGATTCACCTTGCCAAGGGACTTTTAGGTCAAATACCTGCCTTCGGACAGAATATCACATCATCACTCATTAACACCCATAGAATAACACATTGCAAAATTTTGACCCAGAATATATGCGAGACTGCGAGACTATGCGAAAAAGTCTCGCGCGAGACGCGAGATGAGACTCAAAATGAGAAGAAACTAAATTGTGAACGAAAGATTTAAGAACAACTCAAGTTTTTAATATAAACTATGCCAAAGATTATTGACTTATAGCATCAAAAAAAAAAAAATAAATACGAAAGACGTTTTGAAACGAAGAAAAATAACGTATATATTGTTTTCCCAAAATACAATTTGGGGTTTTGGTAACATTCCACCCACCACTGTTTTACGCGCTTTCCACCCACAAAAGAGGAGCATTACCCCAAAATAATGTTCCAGACGACTATAGTAACATTGCGGATGTGTTATTGTATTTTCTAGCAATAATACTCATGTGCCCCAAATTCGTTAACAAATCATTGTGGAAGACTGCCTCAAAAATTTAACATTAAATCTCCCAAAGGAAAATGAACTTTTGTGCTTTCGCCCCAAAAGAGGCACTAAAGAATGACTTTCTCTCATTTTCTACTAGCAGCGTTCACCCCGCTTCGCTGCGGTCACCCCGGAACGCAATAAACTTTGTTACTTAGATAATTTTTACTTTTTCGCTTTCAAGTGATATGATAAAAACCATAGAAGATTGCAGTAAATCTTAACATTATATCGCCTGTCATTTATGTTAACCCGCCACGCTTCGCTGCGGTCATCCCGGTGCTGGCATATTGTAAAAGTGTCTGTAAAAATAAGCAAATCAATTAAAAAATTTTAAACAGAAGATTCAAGCTATTTTCCGCTGTATATCGCCTGTCATTTATGTTAACCCGCCGAGTGACACGGTCATGCGGGTTGCATATAAATACGTTTATTTTTACCTATGATGAACTAATAACAAAGGATTTGTGGACACCTGAATGGTCAATTATCTCAAGACACTGGTAGGCTAATTAAAAATTAAAGTGATATGATAAAAACCATCTAGGGTCCAAATCCTAATAACCCCCCAAAAATGAAAGAAATTGGTTCAGCCGTATTAGCGTGATGAGCGGACAAAGGATTTTGTACGTTCTCTTTTATATATATAGATTAAAATTTAAAACATTCAGACATTTTTGAATAAGAATGCCAAATTTCACATTAATAGTGTGAAGACTTCATTTTCTTCCAGTACTGTTGAAAAGTATACGAATTATGAAACAGGCTATATATATATATATATATATATATATATATATATATATATATATATATATATATATATATATATATATATATATATATATATATACACGTTTTATTATATACAGTATCTCTCTCTCTCTCTCTCTCTCTATATATATATATATATATATATATATAGTCCAAATCAATTTTGCTCTTTTGTTATCTGTGTACCGTGAGTTGACAAATTTATAATATATTAGTGGATATAGAAGTTGAACTTGTACAAGGGTACTTGTACCAATGTTGTAAGTTAGTTACTCATCACGTTACAAATCTCAACTGGACACGATGAAGTTAACAACTTAACAACACGATGAAAATGCTAAATTTTAAGCACTGTTTTATTAAGTGTGCGTTAAGTTATAAATACAAAAACGCCTATGTTAGAACTGCATTTATAAGGCAATTTTTTCCCATACTGTTATTTCTTCTTTACTGTAAGTTTAGTCATCTATGTTCTATGGTATTTTATTTTATGTTTATCGGTAGAAAAGGCAGTCATCATGTCATGTGTGTCAGTGTAGCCTTTCGGTTTCGTCAGGGCTTAATTACTGCTTTAATGGTGTTTTTTACATACATTTTAATTATAATCTTTGTATTTGAATATGGGTAGTACAAACATAAACAATGTGGGGTTTCAGATCCTTACTCAATCTGCTGCTTCGTCAAAGTTTAAGATTATGCATGCAAATGTCCGTTCTCTTTTTCCTAAAATTGACGAAGTACGGCTACTCGCTGTCTCCACAAAATGTTCCATTTTGATTATATCGGAAACATGGTTGGACGATTCTATAAGTACAAGGCAAATTGAGATTCCAGGATATTCAGTCATTCGCAGTGACAAAGGGAGGGGTGGAGGCATGCTGATTTACTACTTAAAACATATTAAAGTGAAAGTTGTTGAATTTCAATCTAACGATGTTTATCAAGATATAGAAATGTTAAATATTGTTGTTAATGTAAACCACTTGTCAATTGGTATTACTGCTGTATATAGATCTCCCAGCATACCATATAGGGAATTGTCAGCGATCGAAGATGCCGTATTGGAACTATATCCACAAGTCGACCAAATATTCGTTGTTGGTGATTTCAATTGCGATCAACTCTGTCCAGATAAACAAGAAACTATTTACTTGAAATCTATTATTAACATATTAGGTTTCACACAGTTAATAAATGAACCCACGAGAGTCACTGAAACTACCGAATCTTTGCTAGATTTAATTATTACTGACAACCCGGAACAGGTACACTCGTTTGGAGTTAGTCCACCCATTGGAACATCAGACCACAGCGTAATTCACGTCACTCTCAAGCTTCATACAATATCCAAAATTCCCAGTAGAGTAATTCAGTGTCGTACTTACGCTTCATTTAATACCGAATCGTTTTATCATGATGCACAAAATTACAACTGGGATGATATTATTCAAATGGAAACATTAGATAGTAAAGTTGAATTTTTACAAAACTCTATACTTGACATTTTTGATAACCATGCACCGCTCAAAACGAAAAGGCTATCTAAGAACACTCTTCCCTTTATTTCAAGTAACACAAAACTTTTAATGAAGTTGCGTGACCGTGCTTACAGAAAATATAAAAGAACGAAGAATCAGTTGCATTGGGAGGATTACAGACGTTTGCGTAACTTCACAACTACTGTTGTGCGACAAGAAAAGACTGCGTATTTTTCTGATCGTATGTGATCCACTACTGATGTACGTAACATTTGGAAAACTTTGCGTGATCTTGGTGTAGGTAAAAGCGATTCATGCTTGATTCTTCCAGATGATGTAAATGACATTGAAGCTATAAATTCACATTTCACAAGTGTCTATAAAATGTCTGAGACAAGCACTGAAGTACTTGATCAACAAACGCATTGGCTTTCATCGCGTAAACTAAATAGCAATATTGAAACGTTTAAGTTTAACACTGTAAACGAAACAGAAGTTAAAACTGCAATACACAGTATTAAATCCAACACATGTGCATTTGATGGAATAACAGGAAAAATGCTTCAACTGTCTGTTCCGTTTATTTTAACTCCACTAACTCACATAGTAAATTACTCACTAACTCAAGGTTGTTTTCCAGAATTGTGGAAGCGAGCGAAGGTGGTTCCACTGCCCAAGAAGACAGTTGTACAGTCGCTTGATGAGCTTCGTCCCATCAGTATACTTCCAATTATCTCCAAAGTACTAGAAAAGGTAGCATTTCAGCAATTAACAACTTTTATCAATAAAAATGAAATATTGCCTGTTACTCAATCCGGCTTCCGTAAAGAACATAGCACAACCACAGCCCTTTTAGAAATTACAGATTCAATTTTGAATTCAATAGAAAATTCAATGGTAACAGTTTTGGTCTTGTTGGATCTTTCGAAGGCTTTTGATCTAGTAAATCATGAACTCCTACTGGCCAAAATGAAATATTACAACTTCTCGGAATCAGGTATTAAATGGTTCCACAGCTATCTCTCTTGTAGACAGCAACAAGTAATATTAAGAGGAGAAATGACTCATGCATCTACCCCATCCCTGATAAAGGCAGGAGTTCCGCAAGGTTCAATATTAGGTCCCCTATTATTTTCACTCTTTTCAGCAGATCTTTCTACAGTCATAAAACATTCATCAGTTCACTTCTATGCGGATGATACCCAGATCTTCATCAGTAGTACGCCTGAAAATATTATGGACACAATAGAGTTACTTAATACGGATCTTTCAGCTGTTAGCAACTGGTGCCTTAAGAATGGTCTTTTACTTAATCCATTAAAATGTGTTTTCACTGTATTGGGAACATCACATCAGTTGAGCAAAATCAACCCTGTTGACCTAAAAGTAACTGTAGTGAATTCCAGTATTCCATTTTCTCCCTTTGTAAAAGATCTAGGCTTAATAATAGACCAAGGGCTTAGCTGGAATAAACACAGTTCTGAACAGTGTATTAAAGCTAAGCGCATCTTACGACAGCTTTATAAATTGAAAGGCTATTTATCGCAAGAAACAAGACTATACCTTGTTAACACTCTGATTTTGCCTCTGTTCGATTACTGCGATTCAATATATGGTAGCTCTCTCTCCACTCAAAATACTAGAGCAATTCAGAAAATACAGAATTACTCTATACGCTTCTCTCTCAATTACAGGAAGTCTCAGCATATTCTGCCGGTACTTAATGAAAACAATATCCTAACCATGTCCCGAAGACGATATCTCCGATACTGTTGTTTACTATACAAAATAAATTCACATAAAGCACCATCTTACTTGCATCATAAATTAACATGTAGATCAGAAATTCACCGTTACAATACCCGAGGAAGTAATAAGCTGAATATGCCCCGGCATTTTTTAAAAATAACAGAGAAGGCATTTTCAATCTCGGCAGTAAGAATCTGGAACTCCCTACCAAAGTCAATCACTGACAAACCGTATAATTTATTTAAATCATCACTCCAAACATTATTATTTAGAGATCAGAGACAAAGCATTGGCACACATGACAAGTTTACTACAGTTTGAAATTGGACTAGCAGTATGAGTATAGTTTTTTTTTCATTTACATTTACTGAGTGTTTTATTTATCATTAGTATTATTGAATGTATCATTTTATGTTGTTATTTGTATCTTGTATCTTATTTGTGTCTTTATTTTTTTCCTTTCTTTTCTTTGTAATTATGACAAGGGTTAGGTGGCAGAGCAGCCTCCGGCTGAACCTCGCCCGCTGAAATAAAGAGAAATTCAATTCAATTCAATATATATATATATATATATATATATATATATATATATATATATAGAGAGAGAGAGAGAGAGAGAGAGAGAGAGAGGGAGATACTAGATGGATAGATACAAAGATAGATATAACTCCCTTAAGAAACAAATCATACAAGGTAGACAAAAGCATCCTAATACAAGGAGGTGTGACGAAATTAGGTGCTACTGCGATTATCTTGGAAACAAATTACTCAAGATAGATGGATAGATGGTTGTCAAAAAGTATTAGAAAGACCTTAATCCAGCAATAGATCGCCAAGTGTTGACAATGATATGTATGGGTTTCAACTCTCAGCGCTACACTCGTGTGATCCCAGTTCTCATTCATAATATCTGAGCATTTGAGATTAAGAAATAAACCGCTTATACTTTGTTCAACGAAATCATATGCTTAACGCTTTAGCTGTAAGAATTTCTGAAAACAAAGATAGTTAAACTAAAATTTACTGTTCTTGGGTATAACCCCGCCGTGGCCGGTCCCAAGTCCGTGCTGAGAAAGGGGGAGGGGACCCCGCTGTTCCGCTCCCGGGAGCACATATTGTGGCTCACGGGCTACGCACCAGCGGGGAGATAGGTTCGGGTGGAGCCTGTGATAGGCTGCTCTCGAGTGTCCTGCACCACTCGGTCGACTCAATTATTGAGCTGAACCTTATGCAGCAGGACAACAATCTACCGGCGGAGGTGAGGCTTCGGCTATCCTCGGAAATGGGCGACTAACTCGTGCCATTGGATCTAGGAGAGTACGTGTGACCTCATCACTTCCTCAGTGAGGTAGGTAGTCTTGACTGCCGTACCTACCGGCGGAGGTGAGCCCTTGGGTATCCTCCGAAATAGGCAACTAGGCCGTGCCTTTGTGTCCGGGAGATAAGCCTATGTGGTGCCCCAACACGTATAAAAGAGTGGGTAGCTGGTGTGTCCATGAAAGTGGGCTGATCCAGTGCCCTACCTTGAGGATGATCTAGGTTGTCCTCAAAGAGAGTTCTATGCGTTCTCTTGGGTCCGGGATGGGATACTTAGTATCCTAACGCATACTCGTACCTCAGGAGTGCTGAAGAAGTGGGTCGCTCCTTCGTCCCAGGCTTATACTGGGTGCAGGAGCTCACGACCCTACCAGGGGAGCCGCCGCTCCTAAATGGACATTTTCTTTAAAGGTAGACAGTCTATATCAGCCATTGGGTCTGGTAATGTACGGTGTACCTCTACCGTAATCAGAGGTAGTTCCGTATTGTTTGAACGGCCCTACCGAGGAAGGGTGTGGGTGTCCCTTTTAATGGTGGCCTACACGTACCATTGGGTTTCGGACAAGTAGCCTTGCTACAACGTGTACGTGGTACTTAAACACGTAAAAGATAAGTAGCTCCGTATTGTTTGGGCGGCCTACCAGGGAAAACACGGCTCCCAAATGACAATGTTTGCCTTGATCAAACGGTCTACATCAGTCATTGGCTCTGGTAATGTACGGTGTACCTCTACCGTAATTAGAGGAAGTCCCATATTGCTTGGACGACCCTACCGGGGGAAAGTGTCGGATTCCTGCCTATGGGGGGACCAAACGCTGGTGGGGGAGGGGCCAATCCCAGAAATCTGGGTAACGGTTCTGATCCTGCTAAAGAGAGGAAACTCTGTGGGATATGGGCCGGCACCAAACTCAAATGGTGACTTAACACGTACCATTGGGTCCGGGATGAGATACGGGAGTATCTCGACGTGTACGTTGTACCTCTACACGACAAGGCGGTTGCCAGTTGAACGATAGAGGTAGGCAGACCGGGATTGAACACCCCCCTCGGGCATTGCCTGGGCCCCGGATTTCGGTTGGACTCTGCCGGCCTGTGGCCATACCGTGGGATTCGGGAGCTTGTGGGAGCCAATCCCAGGAATCTGGATAACGGTGAACACGGGCGGGGGTTGCCTTATAACGCTCAAGCGCCATGCCTGCAGAGCATGATAGGACTGGCTCGCTAGCAGTCTACCTCAACCAGTAGGTCTACTGGTAGGCACTCAGGACTTTCGTCTGGCCGCGCAGTGGGCGTATCCCACTCTCTCAGAGAATGGGGGTTACATCGCTTAGGCGAGTCAGAATTAGGGGACAAATTCTGACGGTGCACATCGTGCACGAGCAATCAATAACGTATTGAGGAACTACGGGCGAGGTGCGTTACATTCTCGCGGTACCCGTCCATCAAATAGACCGAACGGTCGCGGGCATGCTCCCCATGCATGCAATAAGCGTGGAACAGTAGACCACTAGCATTAAAGTGTCCCTGGGTATATCTGGGTAAAATTTACTGTTATGTCTGAGTATGATAAAAGGTTCTGCGAATTCGAAATATTTTAACAACCGGTTCTACCGAATCGGCTGAATAGCATCACTGCTTGCAACCAACCTTTTCATTTATATTATGCTGGTTAAGATTACATTATGTTGGGTACAGAATATTTCAATATAGATTAGTAATTGTCAATTTATTTCATATCACGACCCTCTTTTATTACACCCTCTTGCCCGTGACTCTCATAAGTACTTTATTCGTTTTAATAAGCCTTTAAGGTAGGTTTTAAAATCTATCTACTCTGAGGATTTCACACAACCTATCAATATACATGGTGAAATGAAAGTCCTGACCACTCGTGTGTGTTTAGAACGGGTTGAGTAGTGATGAGCGCAAGACTCTTGGTCTTCAGTTTTAGCAAATCTTGCATGCAAGACCAAGAGCAAGAAACCCGATGCAAGACCAAGACCAAGAACAAGGGGTGCAAGTGCAAGACCAAGACAAGAACCATACCTGCAAGACCAACACTCTTGTACAAGAATCATGCACAAGTACCGGTACTACTTCAATTTTTCTTTCTTCTAGAATGTAAAAAAGAAGGAAAAAATCATTACATCTCTTACTTGAATTTCTTGGCTTCAGTAAAAATGCCACTGGAATGAATGTGTTCCCAGTAGTTTATGCAATCCGTGTGAATCGGTTTGCTTCTGTAGCATATAGCAACAGTATGTCATTTTCTGAATTGGTTGTTCGCGTTTTCTGTACAAATTACTCGTTTTCAAGCCACACAAGTGTCATCTTGCACCATGTGAGATTTTTTCGTGTACAAAGACCGTGTGAGCGGGTTTTCTCGGAGTTTTTCCGTTTCCTCCTACTTTCTTCATTCCACCATTTCAGTCATTTCTCATCAGCACCGTCTCCTTTAGCCTTGGATCATAACCGTGGGACGTTAAACTAGATACTTCATTTCATTTCAAAGCATATTAGTGTTGTTCTTTTTTCAAAATTAAAGAGAAATGTAGTATTAAACATCGGTAATCCCGTATACCATTAATGCCGACTACATCCGTTGGACATTTTTAATGTGTGCTCATAAAATGAATATCGAAAATAACATTTTCATGACATTGACAAAAACTTAGTGCATGTGACCGGAAGTTTGATTTCATGGGCGGATTGCTTATACGTTGAATAATTGTTTATCAATATAACTTTTAGCCTCCTTAGATATACGGCACGTTGAGGATTGAGCGATATAACATTATACTACAACAATAAATCTATATTATAAAATTGAAAGTGATTATGTTTGTCATTCCTAATTTCTTGAACCACCGAACCGATCGCGATCAAGTTCTCAACATAGAAGAAGTTCAGACCTGGAACGATTTTTATCATTTTAATTCAATGGTGCAACGTAGGGAAGGGGGAGATATATTTTAAAAATAAAAATAAAAGTGACTGTCTTTGTGACTTCATCACTCTTGAACCAGCCGATCGATCTCAATAAAATTTTTAACATAGATGAGGTACGGATTTGTTTTTTTTTTATATACCACATTGACGGTAGAACTTAAGGGAAGGGAGAGGAAAATGTACAAAATAAATAAAACTTAGTAACTCTTGAACCACCGACCGAACTCGATAACATTTTCAATATAGATGAGGTTCGAACCTGAGATGGTTTCCGTCATATCACTTTGACGGTGCACCTTAAGGGAGGGTGAGGGGGAAGATATATAAAAAGAACCTAAAATGACGAATATTAATGTCGATTCCATAGCTTTCTGAGTCTCTGAGATGAACAGTGACACTTCTGATTAGGGATAGGCACCAGCGAGTTCGAGCGAGTTTTCATTGAAACTGGACTCGACTCGAAACAAACATCTTTGAGTTCAACTCGAGAACTCGGCTTGAAAAATTTCTTCCAACTCCACTCGAAATTCGATATTTTTGGTCAATATTGCTAAAGATATTAGCAGCAGCAGCAGCCTATTAGCTATTCTGCCGTTATTGGCAGGTTACTTGTTGCAACTGAGAAACTTCGATGTACGATGGTCCTTATCTAGTCTCTTCGTCTTGACCTAGCAATTTTCTGTTTTAATACTATCCTTCAACTACAGTCTCCATCGCTCTCTCCGTCTCTTTCCTTCCACCATACCCTCTAGCACGTCCTTCATAGTACTGTTTCTCCTCAGCAAATATCCCAACCAGTTTCTCTTCCTTATCTTGACAATATCTAAAATTCTTTTTTCCCTACTGCAAATATTTCTAACACCTTCTCATTCGTTTTCCATTCAACACAGCTAATTCTCTCATTTTTCTCCATGCCCACATTTCGAAAGCCTGCAATTATTTTAATTGCTTTTGCGTAATGTCCATGTTTATGCCCCATAGAAATCAGTAAAACAAAATCTCAATATTTAATTGGAAATTTGTTCAATACAAGCATTAGCTAATCGTGGTTGAAAAATAAAATCTGACGCCTTTAGGGTGAAAAAATAATTTTGCAATTCATGGTATTTCAACAATCTGTACCGTCTTGATTTTCTTTCATGCATCTCATGGTTAGCCTCTCCAGTTTGGGAACCAATAGAGTGTTCGATCTGTTAAAAATATAAAAAAGATTACAAAACGTTGTGATTTGTTCTATAAATAGTGAAACGTGAGCACCCATTAAAAAAATAAAGGTCACCACCTATGTTGTACGCTATCATCATACGTACACGAAGGTAAACTATATTACATTTAGAATCATACATTGCATTTCCGTTACTATTGGAGCATTGTAGAATTGATTATCCCTTAATTCCAGAGTAAAATTTATCCATGAAAAACATAAGATTTCTTAGAAGCAAGACTTGCAAGACTCTTGCAAACAAGACCAAGACTGGGTGTGCAAGAATAAGTATTCCAATGCAAGACCAAGACCAAGACTGGGTGTGCAAGACCACGACCACCCGGGCCTTGGTGGTCTTGCATTTGCTCATCACTAGGGTTGAGGGAAAATGATGAAACTTGAAAGCGGTGTGACACAACAGATGGAGCTATCAAACATCATGGCGGCTATTTTTGATTGGTATTTCAAATTTCAAACACAAAGGGAGTCATGTTAGATGTTGTAAGGCTAGAAGTTTACCAGAACTAAGTTTGTGCGGTTACTTTAGTCTTAAAACAAGTCATTTCGGAGTTACTGCCTCTGCAAGTTTTCTAATTATGCCCTTACCGGGAAAACTCGCGTTTCATGGAGGCAGGTGAGATTTTAGTTGCAAAAGTTGATTACTATTTCAGAACACTGATACTAATAAAGTAATTTTAAAATAATAAATTTTCGAAAAATAATATTTGAAGCTTTCTTTACGTTTGCTAATTTTAGAATATTTTATGCAAGCCTATGTAATTGGTTGTTTTCTAAAGTCAATAATTTATTGATAAAAAATAATATTTGGGGCGTTCAGAGCACAATGGATCCAAGTCCATTTTCAATAAGGTTTAGTTTAACTCACCAAAAGGATTCCATTTCAAAACGTAATATCTCCGCAGTCAAAAGTCCGACATAATTCATACAAAATTCACGTAAAAGGACGTAGCATAGTTTCATATGACAGTCCGCGTCAGTGAGGCACGAAGGCAGCCGCCTCCACGTCCATTCTGAATTTCAGATTTTGGGGCGGTAAGGCAATTTAGAAATCTTTAAATAAGGAAAGTGCAACAAAACAAGTTTGAGGTCCTTACACCAAATAAATACGGAGCAAATATTGGTCAAAACTGGACAGTTGCTTCGGCTCAATTTCCAGAATTTTAAGCAGACCATACCAAACTCGAAAGTAGAGCCATCTTTGGAATCCTGAGCCAAAAAATATACAAATATACAATAGACCTATAGCTCCTTACTGGAATAGAAATGAATTATAACTGACCCAATTTCGTACTTATTCTATGTAAGAACTTCATTTTTTGTGGACTTTGCTCAGCAAAAGATTTCTAAATCTGCACTACTGCTCCTAAAATCTGAAATTCAGACTATAGGGCGGATGACCTCTAAGTGGATGCCCCTCTCTAGCGGCAATCATATAAATCTCTAGATTGCGACTTGTCGCGTAGATTTTCCTTCTTTCATTTCTGATTTTTTTCTTTCTCTAAAGTATGTATATACGGAAACTGAAAAAAAACTTATACTGTAACAATGAATGCCTGCGAAACTTTAATTTCAGAACCGTAATTTAGGAAAGAACCCTCTGTTAGCTGTCTGAATACAATACAAAAACTAGTTTTTATGATAATTCTTTTATTTAAATAAAAACAAAGGAAAAAGAGACAACAAATTGTAGATCAATAAATTGACCTGCTGTAGCCACGAGAAAGCAAAATATTCAGATGGGAAGAAAATAGTCTATAGAATGGGAAGCACTTTCTTACAATTTTCTTTCTCTGGTAGATTTTTTTTACAAAAATAAAATAAAACGAAAATAAACACATATTTAAAACAAGCAAAACTAACGTAAACTAATGATAAACTAACGATGTGATAGAAAAAAGTTTTGGAATTCATTTGCGGGTGGGAAAACGTGAAGTTGGCCTGCCCATTTATTTCTGGAATAAAATCGTTAATTTTGAGTAATTAACGATAATTTTAGTAGAAATAACGTAAACTAACGATGTAAGATTGAAATTTATGATAATTCTTTATGGGCAGGCTAACTTTACATTTGGCAGGAACCTTTATTTCTCGAATAAATAGTTATTTTTGGAAAACAAATGTTAATTTTAGCAAAACTAACCTAAACTATCGATAACCTAACGATATGAGTTGGTAGTTTATGAGAATTCAATATGGGCGAGGTAATTCACAGTTAGCGGTAAACTTTATTTCTAGAATAAAATCGTTATTTTTGATAAACTAACGATGCGATATGAAAAATTCTGAAATTCGTTTGTGGGTTTGGAACCGTGAAGTTGGCCTGCCCATTTATTTTTTGAATAAAAATTTTATTTTTTCGAAACTAACGATAATTTAAGCAAAACTAACGTGAACTAACGATGTAGATAAGAAAAAAAAATCGTTAGGTGGGCGGGACAACTTCACAGACGTACTGGTGTCCCTTATTCTGTGTTTGTCGCTCTTTCCGTTTAGCGTGGATATTTATTTTTTGTGCTCTTAGGCTTTTATATTAAGCCTTTACATTAAATAACCTTTGCTTTTTTTACGAGATTTTTTTTGGAAAAAGGATAGAAACTGCTTTCCTCTGATATGTATCTAGGTATTTCTTTCCATTCGTCTTTTCTGAACTTCTTAAGTAAAAACATTTTGTAACTTTTTATGTTATCCATTGCCTTCACGATAAAAAAGGCGTCATTCTTAACAATTTATTTTATTCTCTTATTTGCAGTTTGACACACTGCTATATTTGAAACAAAATTGACGTTGGGTCCAACGCCTTTCTAATTAACAACCACCCCAACGGCAGTGTTTTTCGGGTTGCCTGCTATTGCAGGAGATGTAGAATTGCAGGTGGTAATGCACTTTGGAGTTGTCCATACATCCGAGAAAATTAATATGGGGAAAACTTATACGAGGCATCGAGTTCTACAGTTGAAAATTTAAGGTACAAAGTAAAATCTTGCCCACTCTTGTACTTCCATCTTGTGTCAATGGAACTCTCCTAGCTCTTCTATAAGTAAAACGGACAGGTTTATTTGCTTCCAAAGTGGCAACACACATAAGTAATGCTCAAGCTATAAATTAAGATTTTAAGTCGAAATCCCCAAGACATAGAACTCACAAGTGCATTTGTATTATATACACGGTGAACAAATTATCTAGCCCTACACATATTGACAAGTAAATGCTGTAATTAGCGCACAAAGTACGAGAGAGTATTAGCAGAAACGTTCCGATTGTAATTAACCCTTTTACTATATACACATGGTTTTTCACTCGTTTTTCGATCATAATGCAAGTTTACATTTTTTTTTCGCAGAACTAGTACTTGAATTTTATCAACCTCTCTCAATGATTACCACATCACTCTAACTTGTACAACACTCAATTCTGCTCCAAAAACGTGTCAAAATCATATTTTAATTGTTTCATCATTTTCGAAGCTAAAATTTATTGGTTTATGTAATAATTCCCATCCGGCACTTTTAGTTACGGTCTACACACTATAACACTTTTTGATGCATAAATTTCTCATACTAGCTTGATGATATCTCCATAAGGAAAGTTTCCTGCGTTTTTAGAACTCGCGGCTTGGACCAAGGTACCCCTGACCATAATTTGGTAACTCTTGGTCGATTCGTCTGGTCCGCAGGCCGCACACAGACAGACAAATACACAAACAAACTATTTTATTTATGTTAGATTTAATGTTTTAGTAGCAATGTCTATCTAGTACGTGCACTGAGTTGAATTCCATTGTTTTGCTTTCAAGTTGCCTATTCAGGGCTGAATTAATACACTTACTTTCTAGACTTAGATTATTCTACTGGAATCGCTGTCTTTAATAAATAAATAAATTATATTTGGACTTATCGACTGTACTTACGGAAGACCCAGCTGTAAATGTTGCCCATTTTCTGTTAACACATGAAGAACATTTTATATTTTCATAGAGCTTTTAGACTTTGTTGTAAATTGGAAAGATTAAATTGTCGTACATAATGCACTCTCAGTCGCGGCTAAAGGAAATACAATTGTTGAATATAGCTACCTTTATACGGCAGGATCACTCGAAAAGGGAAAAGCATATAATAAACTATAGCACGCAAACGCCAATATTGGAAAGTATTACTGTCTATTCCATATAATAAGCGTCATGGCCTTGAGTTGGCTTCACGCGGCGTCCAATTAGCTTTGAGCAGTGTTGACAATTCGCGACAAGCAGTTCTGCACCCTGACTTCTCGCGCTACTGCGGATATTGACAATATCAGAAGCGCTTATTAGATGCTCCCTTTACGAAGTAGAGAAAAGAATTACGAACACGTACGTAAAAACTACACTTTTTTATGTTAACTGGTTGTCATGATACTCGCTTTTAAAGGTTTCCATATAAAACAGTTAGTAAAACGAGCGTTGAGTCCCGCGTCTAATTTCCAGTGGATTTTTCTTCGATTTGGAAATAGAACTCAACTTTCATTACAGGATAATCAGGGGTGTAACTAGCAGGTTGTTTAGGGGAACATTACTTTCAGGGGGAGGAAAGCTTTTCACACGTTAAAAACAGAACAAATGACCTCTTTCACAATATTAAAGCATTATAACTCACCATATATACTATACACATATTGGGCGGTATTAAGAGAGAATTTGTTAATCGAGTTCTAGTCACAGACTAGTTAGTAGCATACTAATTTTTTACTAAGGAAGTTGCACTTTTTGGTATTCAGACCCAATGCACTGGGTGAGAAAAATAAATGTGGGAACTACGGAAAAGTAGATGAGCGCATGCGTAGTCTGTAAAAATGAAAACACATGAAATACGAAATATGAAATGTTGTTTCGCACGCTAAACCGTGGGTAAAAGATTAGCCTATGCTCTAGATTAATTAGTCACGTGTGATTAACTTCTTCAAATACTACGTCCTAATCAGAGACTCTGAATACAATTTTGATAATCATCCGTTAGTCAACCCCGTAGTATGGTGTTAATCAGACGTCAAAACGACTCTGCATAAGGCCCATTATATTTTGACGATGCTACCTTATCAAAAGAGGATCTTGACAGAACTGGAGTTGAAACCGGATTGTAAGAGATGAATCAATAAGCTATTCATAAGAAAACAAATGCTGTTTATAGCAGTCTGTTTATCTGACGTGTTTATGTAGGTAAAAAGAGTAGTAAAGGGAAAAAAACTCGAAATATTATAAACTCAGATATTATTATGCAATAATATAGTAGTGAGTTCATACGGTGTACTCCCAGTACTCCCAGTACTCCCAGAAACCGTATTGATGTTTGATTTTTTTTTTAATTTTCATATTTTATCATTACTTAGGTACATTTTAGAAAGGTGACACACAAAACAAATACTGCAGATGTCAAAACATCTGACATTGATTTTTTGAGTGAATATATCACAGTTATGAATAATTTGGAGTCAGTGCTGGACGAACTGCAGGGCGACAACTGTTGTTTTACCTGTAGTGTACCAAGTGAAATCGAAACTTCACTCCTTCACACATTTGGAATTCTGTTCTTCTCTTGTGAGCAATATCTTGGATGGCTTGGAGAGGCGCTTCGCGTCAGTGATTGACATAAGTTCTTCCTCGAGCAAGGCGTACGTTCTCGCAACTTGCACTATCCCGAAGTTCAAACTAAAATGGATCGAATCTGATCCCGAGTAGCTCAACACGTGCAAGCTGTTACTGTTTAGCGCAGGGGTAAAAATGGATATGAAAAGTAGGGGGACTCAAACGTTACGCTGTACCCCGCTCTATGTTAGCCCATTGTATTTTTTTAAAAAATTGGGGGACGCCATGGATATTTTCTGGAAGTGGCGGGATGGCGTCACCCGCATTCCGCTTCACCGTTACCCCTTTTGCGAAGCTGGAAAGTTGTCAGAACTTAAAGCCAGGGATTTAGGAGCAATGTCAGAACTTTTCGAATCCGATTCTGGTGACTTTTTTTTCGTGAATCAAAAGCCTTCCTTCGGCACGCTTTCATCGGCAGGTAATACAGCTAAAATGCAAGTAGTGTCTTATTTGGAGGACAAAAGCAAAGATCTGTCAGCATTGCATTCGTTCCCAATTTTGAAGAGATCTTTTTCAAATATAATACAATTTTACCCTCATCTGTCCCAGTCAAGCGGCTTTTCAGCACTGGAGGACTAATTTTGACTGCGAAAGAAACCGTCTAACTCACGATATGTTTGAAACTTTACTACTTTTAAAATCAAGTTATGCTAAAGAAACGAAAAGAAAAATCTGAAATTTTGCTACTCACGAAACTCGAACTGCTTCATTTAGCTTCGCAATGTATTAGTAAAAGCTGCTGTGGGGAACAAGGGGGATAAGTGTTTGTCTTTTAACCATGGAAAAAACTACTCACTTTTTATTAACGTAAATTGCGTTTATTGTAGTCTTTTTCAAAGAATATAAAATAGACCGCTTCTTAAACAGTGCTCGAGTACAAATTATTTGTGTTTACTGTTCGCTGTCAATGTTGTACTTAAGGTTTCAAGCGCACGGGAAATCCTGGAATAGAATTTCTGTTAAGGAAGTACATTGAGCTTTTGAGAAAATTGTGTAGCATGTGATCATGTGTATTTTCTTCGAGATGCTTCGTCATTTCTGGACTAGTTGGTAGTACTATGCAAAAATTCTATTCATTAAATGCTAGTATTTCAGTTACATGTATTAACTGATAATTGTTGATGTGAAAATAATAAGGTTATTCTTTAGATAAGGTTTGTTACAAACCTCAACACACATTTTCCAATGAAAATATTTTGTATATCGGAATACGTTTGAGAACTGAACCACAAAATACAAATATGTTCAATGAGCGCCAAAATGGATATGCACTCTTAATATACAAAACTCAACTGTTCTTATCTGATGTATCGTGACGGACAGAAGTTATTGATCAGGAAATGGCGACTGCTTTGAAACAAATGCAGAGTATGAAAATTAAATCTGTCATATCTGTAGTGGAGAAGAAACAAACTTGTGAATCAGAGGTTCAAGAACAATTCATGTTATTAATATAAGCTTTGCCGAAGATTATTAATTTGTATCATCATAAAAGAAATACGAAAGACTTTTTGAAACGAAGAAAAATAGCATACAACTTTGAAAGCAGAGACAAAGAAACCTAACGTAACCAGACTAAAGACGAATCATTTTCAGCGTAGTGATCGTGGATCAGTGGTCAAGGCGCTTGGTCAATAATCTGGAAGTTCTTGGATCGAATCCACGTCGGGCAAATTTTTTCTACTTTAGGAATTTTGATTGCGATTGATCGGCGATGACACACGTTTTATTATATTCAGATATTTGAATACTCGAATGTTGCAATACTTGAACTATCAAACCTTCAGTGATAATAATAGTAATAATAATTATTATTATCTCGTAGAAGATTAAATATTAGAAACTTTTTATGGTCCAGTTCATAGCCTTACAAGCAGAAATGTGACATTAGGCAAAAAAAACTCGGTTTTGTTTAATATTTCCCATGAGAAGAGGAATGTCGATCTCGATTCTAAAACAAACCAAACAAAATTGGGATAAGACTTATCATGTTATATTCGAAACAGCACAAGGCTAACTCAAATTATCGTCTCGCTTTGGAGATGAGAATCGAGACGAGGCGCAAAGTATCATAAACATTTCTCGTCTTATCTCGATTCTCGAAATAATGTATGCCACTCTTTAAGTAACAATTGCTCTGTAGACAATCTTATACGTTATTTTGTTACTTCGTATTTCAGAGCTCATTGAATTATGGTCTGTGTATATATTTTTGTAGCAAAGCTTTTATAATTACATCTACACATTCAACAAGTTAGTTTATTATATGCTTTATTGTTCAATGATCAGTTACTTTTATTACAGTTATTTTCCTTAAAACGTACAGTAAAACACTGCCTACATGCAAAGGTGTGACTTGAATGTTCCCTATGTTTAAGTAAGTTTTGCAAAATTTTAGGGCAACTTTAAAACTTTTAATACCATTATTATTATTATTATTATTATTATTATTATTATTATTATTATTATTATTATTATTACTGAATATTTGACACCTCAATATTATGATCTATTAAAAGGCAAATAAAAATAGTGAAGTTAAGAAAAATGAGAATAATTATTTTGGACTATCTATAAAGATGAATTGCCTTATAAGAGATACTTTGGAAGGGAAAAAAAAAGGGAAAAAGAAGGTGTCAGCTACTGGACAATAGGGCTGTGCGATATCGAAATTTTGATATCGACATTCGATATTTTTCTGATATCGATATCGAATAGATGTATCGATATCGATATTGTCGGTATCGAATATCGACAATATCGATATCAAATATCGACAATATCGAATATCGATATCGACATCAAATATCGATATCGACATCAAATATCGATATCGACAACATCCACTATTGATATCGACAACATCAAATATGTATATTCAACATATTGATTGGTCTTGAATATTCATGTTGATACCTATAGACAATCTGGTCTCAAAACGTTTCAATGGAGAATATCTCAGAATACTTGTTAGTCACTCCCGCCAAGTGAAGTTTGTGGTGGACAAACACCATGTGCGTGGATTTTCTCGGGGTTTTCCCGTTTCCTCCCACTTTCTTCATTCCACCATTTCATTCATCTGTCATCATCACCGTCTCCTTTAGCCTAACCAGCATAACCGTGGGACGTAAAACTCAAAAATTTCATTTCATTTTTACTTGTTAGTTTCAGAAAACAGACTTGTGTTCCTTCTAATCCACAGCTCTTTTCTCAGAAAAAGTTAATAAAAATAGTCATTTAATTTCTTTCCCAGCTATCATATTGCTCGTCATTGCGGAAATAACGAGAGTGTAACAGGGTGGCATAGAATATGCGTGTTTTATTTGTGTGTAGGTGTTTACTTCATGTATGTGCATTTGTGAATGTGCACGTGTGGCGGTATGTGTTTGAGAGAGAGAGAAAGAGAGTTCTTTCTATAACAACGCTTGCGTGCGTTGTATTTTAAGCTCACGCACAAACAATACTTGATCCAGGTATGGATGATAGGGTCGTCTGTGGCCCAGTGGTAGAGCGTTCACCTCTGGTGCATGAGGTCCCGGGTTCAAACCCTGCTCCCCAAGGTGACCAGAATTTTTACTTGCAAAAACGGGACGCATATGAATCGGCGACGGGTGGGGATGGTATCGAGACGAGACGAGACGATACTTTATACAGTCTCGGTCTCGTCTCGGTTGATAAGTAGCTGTCTCGGTCTCGATCTCGTCTCGAGTCAAAAATCGCCGTCTCAGTCTCGGTCTCGTCTCGGTCAACATATGCTTGTCTCGATCTCGGTCTCGGTCTCGTCTCGGGTCTCGTTTCGAAAGTCTCGAAATAAATAGTGTGAAATTAAAATTGTGAAAGTATTATTATCATCAGTCTGCCGTTTCCGATTCTTATTTTTTGCCTTCATTCTTGACTTAGAATTATGGTATGATGTACCTCTTCCTAGCTAATTTGCTAGCGCTAATACTTTCCATGTGTGTGTTCCAGCTTCAACCATCAGTGGGTATAACATACCTGGGATAAAGCAATAATAGTAACAGATATTTCACTTTCAGCAATAGACTTTGTCTCAAATAGCCTCAGTACTGCCTATACAATTAAACTCTATTAAATTAACTCCAGTACTATACAGTAGTTTATTTCCTTCCTTTGAATCAAAATTGTTCAATGCCTCCTAACGGATTACGCAACACATAGGAGCATGAATGTATTTAATCGCGCCGAAATTGAAATTTACAATTTCTCAGTTATTATCCAATACATTCTGCTTTGACTGTCATTTTAGAAACAGAATGTAACGTTCATTATCTTAACAAATAGAGTAAGTTATTACTACATTGTATTTTGTTTCAAATTGACCAAATGCTTTATTACCGTTTCCATATCAGTGTTTAACTGACACTTTAAAACAGGAACTTCTTTAACCTTGTGGTGGGAGCTACGGCACTCATCTTTGCTATCTGTGGTCTCGGGTTGGATCACCAATCAAGTTACATTGAAAGTTCGATGTTTCGTATAGTTCGCGTCTCACTTTAAGTACATTCTGTTCCTTATACAAGTTCATAAAGTCGTAATGTATTAGATAAGCATATATCCAGTGTTGTAACATGGTTTAAGCTAATTCCTGAGCTCTCAGCGGTGCATGTGGTCTTTATTCGAGAAAACTAATCGTGCGCTCATTATGTTGAAATTTTATATTGATTGAAAATTACTTGTGAAACATGGACATACATACTTATATAAGTATATAGGTAATTCGAGCTATATGTATCTATTTTCTCTGTCCCGGCAAAACAAGTGATTCTTAACTTTCTAGTTTTCTATTAATTTTCGTAGTTTTGCTGCAATATGAAGAATCAATATATATATATATATATATATATATATATATATATATATATATATATATATATATATATATATATATATATATATATATATATATATATATATATATATATATATATATATGTGTGTGTGTGTGTGTGTGTGTATGAACTTTAGAGATAGACTATGCTAAGTCACTTTTTGGTCGAAATTGAGTTAACAATACTTTTTTAATAGACTATGTTCTTTCTAGTGGTGTAATAATGTAAGTCTAAAAGCATCCTATTACTTTGTAACTACTTACTAAGTAACAGGATGCTTTTAGACTTACATTATTACACCACTAGAACGAACATATTATATTAAAAAAATTTATTGTTAAGTATTGTAGTATAGTAGTATTGTAGTATAGTTTGAAAAACAGTACTATAGGTCTTACTTAAGGAACCGGTTTTTCGCTTCTCCTGTAAAATTACGAAATTATGACTTGGTTTAGTTTATCTCTCAGGTCCAGAAATAATAAAATCATGACCATAATCATGATCAACTATTATCAACCCACTGCTGGATGATCTTTCCAAGTCTTCACTACAACTATCTATCTTGAGCTGTTCCTTTTCAGGTTACTCCCCAGTTGTCCTTGATTTCGTCAAACCTTCTTGTACAAGGACGTTTTCTAGGCTGTTCTTATCTCGTGGTATCCTGTCTAGAATTGTTTTTCTTCATCGATCATAATTTCTTGCAATATGTCCAGCATATTTTCCAGTCCATGTTAAAAATCATTTCATTAGCGCCAGTCATTAGTTGCCAAATAATTCATTTCTACTGTATATATTTAGCCTACAAATAGTTCAAATCCGCTACTTTTGTAGCACAGACATGCTAGTTTTTGATCTTCGAATCTGACAACACTGACTCAATGATTTAAATCAACACAATGTGAGGACCTCCATTTGGTCTAGTGGCTAGCACGCTTGACTTCGGTTCTCGTGGTCCCGAATTCGATTTCCGGTGGGGGTAAGTAGTAATTGCGTGACTTGAGGCCATTCTTTCTGCCCCCTGGAGCGTGGCGCCCGCCGCCAAAATTTTGCGCCCCGGGCGCCCGGACCCCTTTTTTGGGGTTTGGTGGCCCGGGGTCAATGACCTAGGGGGCGCCCGCCGCCGCCAAAATTTTGCGCCCCCGGGCGCGCGGTGCCCATTTTTTGGGTTACGTGGCCCGGGGTCAATGACCTAGGGGTACATAGGACCTCCTCTTTTAGATTTTGGTAATGGTACCATGGCCCACCCCCTAAATTTTGGCAGAGGTACCTACGACCATCCCCCTTAAATTTTGGAAATTGCCAAATCTAAAAATTGGGTGTGGTAGCCTAGGACCATAGACTGTACCTCTATCAGTATTGGGGGGTCTATGTCATTTCCTTTCATGGGTAAAAAATTGCCAAAAATTCAAATTTCGAGTTTTTTTTTACCTAATTTATCCCTTTGATGAGGTGTTATTATCCTATATAGTTATATGGGCGTATACAGGAGTCCATTACCTTTCATAAGACATGGGTATATTAATGCACCCCTTGAAAAATTTGGGAGAGGTACCTTGGCCCATCTCTTAAATTTTGGAAATTGACCAATTTAAACATTGGGTATTATAGTACAGGACCCTAATATGTATTATAATAAATTTGGGTGGTCCACCTCGTTCCTTTCTAGGGGTACAAAATTGCCAAAATATAAACGTAAGCAATACGTTATACCACGTGTTTGGTTTTTGGTCGATTTTATCCCCTTTGATGAGGTGTTATTATCCTATATAGTTATATCGTCATGTATAGGGGTCCATTCCCTTTCATAAGATATGGGTATATTTGTGCACCCCTTTAAAAATTTGGGAGGGGTACCTTGGCCCACCCCTGAAATTTTAGAAATTGCCCAATTTAAACAATTGGTATTATAGTACTGCAACCTAACATGTATTATGATAAATTTGGGTGGTCAACCTCGTTCCCTTTTTAGGGGTACAAAATTGCCAAAATATAAACGTAAGCAATACGTTGTACCACGTGTTTGTTCTTTTGGCCCAATTTATTTCCTTGGATGAGATCCTATTACCTTATATGGTTACATGGTTATGTATAGGGGTCTATTCCCTATCATAAGACATAGGTACATTTGTGCACCCCTTTAAAAATTTGGGAGGGGTACCTTGGCCCACCCCTTAAATTTTAGAAATTGACCATTTTACATATTTGGTATTATAGTATAGGACCCTAATAGAGACTACTACAAATTTGATTGGTTCACCTCGTTCCCTTTCATGAGTACGAAATAGCCAAATTTTAATACATTCACGTGTTTGGTTTTTGACCTAATTTATCCCCTTGGATGAGGTATTATTACCCTATATGGTTATATGGGCGTATACAGGGGTCCATTACCTTTCATAAGACATGGGTATATTAATACACCCCTTGAAAAATTTGGGAGGGGTACCTTGGCCCACCCCTTAAATTTTGGAAATTGACCAATTGAAACATTGGGTATTATAGTACAGGATCCTAATATGTATTATGATAAATTTAGGTGGTCCACCTCGTTCCCTTTCATGGGTAAAGAACTACCAAAAATTAAATTTCGGAGGTTATTGACCCCTTTGATAAGGATTTAACATGTTATATGGTTATGTACAGAGGTTTATTACCTTCATATGTTTATGTGCCCTTTTAAATTTGGGAATTATCAAATAACAAAATTCGGTAAACGTTTTCTAGGACCCATTGGTGTTCCTCTTATAGCCAAATACTCAAATTTTGAAGGCTATTGACCTATTTTTTGATACGGCTTTATTATTGAATAAGTACAGGATTTATTACTTTTTCGTAAGACACAGGTGTATTTGTGTACCAATCTTAAATTTTGGGAGGGGTACATTTCTTATTGTCATATCAGTAATTGTTCTTAGAATTGGGTGGTATCTCTTTCTTTGGGTAAATCATTGTCAAATATTAGTATGATCACGTGATCAGTTATTGACCTATGATGGGATTAGGAGTCCAGGACATTGGTACATTTAACCTTTGTAGGATAATTTGAGAATGCGTCATTGGTTTTGATTATTCCAGCCTATAGACCAAATATAAACGTAAGCAATACGATGTACCACGTGATTGACCTTGATGAGGTAATGTACAGGGATTCATTTTCTTTGTTGTGGTACTTCTTAAGTTTGAGTACACACTTAAACAGTTGGTTCTACTCAGGTAAACAATTGACGGACATTATTGACCTTATTGAACATATAATGATATGATTAATTCTAAGACTTAGGTATATCAAGAGAAGTATTCTTTAAATTTGGGAATTGTGATAAACAGAATTTTAACATAAGTCGCAAAATTTGAAACAATACATTGAACTTTAGTCACAGCTCATAGTCTAAGATCATTTGTGGTGATTGATTTGACCTGAGCTTTAGAATCTGATAGCTAACCTTATTGAATCTTATGACTCATAGTCATAAGGGAATACATGCTACAACACTGGCAAAGTTATTGTTGATGCAATTTGATTGGTTGATCACAATCTTTCGTGCAATCTGATTGGCTGATCACTATCTTTCGTGCAATCTGATTGGTTGATGATTTTCAAATCTTTGCTGCATTTAGTTTTAAGTTTTGTTTAACATTTAAAAATCTTGGTTTCGTTCAACATTTTGCACTTACTGATAAATATGATCAAAATCGTTTATTTGTTAATCGAATAGTTAAAAAACCGGATAAAGTTTGACGGTTAACCGTGAAACGTAAAATTTTTAGTTTGAACTTTTTTTGTTTGAAAATTTTTGCTTTCAAATTTTTGTTTGAATTTTTTGTTTCAGAATTTTGTTTGACTTTTTTTGACAACTTTTGTTTCAATTTTTTTTTGTTTAAAAATTTTGCGTTTGAAATTTTTAAAAATCTTTTCGTTTCAAAATTTTGTTTAAAATTTTTTATTTGGAAAATTTTGGTTTCAATTTTTTTAAGTTTATGCACTCATTAGTGAAGAACCGGAACTGCTTAGAAGAAAATTTGGTTTTGAAAATTTTTGTTTGAAATTTTTGTTTCAAAGTTAGGTTTGACATTTTTAAAAGTTTGTGCACTCATTAATAAAGAACCGGAACTGTTTAGAACTAAAACCTCTGGCAACATTGTGGCGCAATAGTACACGTCAGAACATGGGGTTGTACTTGAAATGAAAAGTACATTTCACTCCACATACATCCACACCAGATATAGGATCTGGATATTGTCGATACAATGTATTTTGAACTTCTTGCACTAGTTTCTCTTCAGCATATAATTTTAATTCCAATTGAAGTCTTTTAAGGTCTATTGCAATATCAATTGGTGGAAACTCAATGTCCATTTGATCACAAATAAACTGTTTATCAATACAGGTATGCACCCACGAACGATGTTGACAACCATCACAATATCTAGACACATGTTGTACAATATGCATAACACATTTTTCAAAATAGTACTTTTTCAGGAATATACTTGTTTTGTTGCACACTTCCACTGCATGTTTAACACCCTGAAATACGCTGATGAATTTGTTCCATTCCGTTTGCGTTAGATACACCATGTTGCGAGGGACATGGAATGTCCTCTTTTTACGAAACAGCACCATCTTCTCTTCGAGGACTGTACGCAGCACCACTTCATGATTTGAGCCTAATGATTTGACTATGGTCACATTTAGCTCATCATGAAAATAATCGTTCATTTAGTCGATTCGTGAACATAATATTTGCCATTCTTCACAGGTCAGTTGTACACCAAATTGTTCTGCTTTGCCCAATCGAATCACTGGTTCAAATGTTCTAGCACTGATACCAATCATCACATGTTTTGTTTGAAATATATTTATTGGATAATAGCTTGCGAAGATGAACTCTTTATCGTTAGAAGTACACATCTTTCCTCCTGAAAAGCACTTGCTCAAATAATTTCGTGAGATGACAGTGTATTGGTTGATTTATAGAACTACGGCTGACGTCATAGGAAAGGAATGTGCTGACATTTGAATTCATGATTTCATCACAGTTACTGACGTCATGCTGACCAACCAAATTCATACAACTACGTCTGACGTCAAAGGAATGTGCTAACGTTTGAATTCATGATTTCATCACAATTGCTGACGAAACCAAATTCACTGATCCGGCTGTGTACTAAATTCAAATTGATGACTTCGACCCAAGAATCCTTTTAAACATAAAGATAGAGATCCAGTATTTAAGAAAAGCAGCAGTTCTTCTTGTTTTGATGCTTCCATGGGTAAATATCTTGCTGGTAAAATTATACTCTTATCATTTTGAAGCTTCACTACGATTATTAATCCAAACTTTGTAGGGATCATTTGGCTAGCTAAGATTCTATAAGGTATATTCTGTTGTAAATCAGTAATCTTGGTAAATGATTTCATCACATCACGTGTGTTTAGAAACTGCAGACAAGTAGCCATGATGATGTTATCATGAATACTAACGCGAACGATACTTATATATGATGCTAAACTGATGACGTTGCATTATCATGTTCTGACGTGTACTATTGCACCACAATGATGCCAGAGGTTTTTGTTCTAAACAGTTCCGGTTCTTTACTAATGAATGCACAAACTTTTAAAAATGTCAAACCAAACTTTGAAACAAAAATTTTCAAACCAAATTTTCTTCTAAGCAGTTCCGGTTCCTCACTAATGAGTGCACAAACTTAAAAATTTGAAACCAAAATTTTCCAAAAAAAATTTCGAAACAAAAATGTTCAAACAAAAATTTTAAACAGAAAAAAATTCGAACATTTTTTTAAACTTAAATTTCAAACAAAAAAAATTTCAGTTTTGAAACGAAAAAATTTTAAACAAAAAATTTCAAATGAAAAAATTTCAAAATTTAAAAAAAATTTACAAACAAAAAATTTCAAAAAAAAATGTTTCAAACAAAACTTTTGAAACAAAAATTTTCAAACGAAAAAATTTCAAACGAAAAATTTTGAAAAAAATTTCAAACAAATTTCGAAACAAAAATTTTTTAAACTAAAAATATCAAACGAAAAAATGTCAAACCAAAGTTTCAAACAAAAAAAATTTCAAAAATTTTTAAATGTTAAAACAAAGCAATGCGTCAAAGATTTGAACCTCATCAACCAATCAGATTGCACGAAAGGTAGTGATCAGCCAACCAGATTGCACGAAAGATAGTGATCAACCAATCAACTTGCATCAACAATAACTTTGCCAGTGTCAGATTACATCATCTTGTGCCTAAATTTCAGTGTTGTAGCATGTATTGCCTTTCGTCTATGAGTCATAAGATTCAATAAGGTTAGCTATCAGATTTATAAAACTCAAGGTCAAATCAATCACCACAAATGATCTTAGACTATGAGCTGTGACTAAAGTTCAAAGTATTGTTTCAAATTTCGTGCCTTATGTTAAAGTTCTGTTTATCACAATTCCCAAATTTAAAGAATACTTCTCTCGATATACCTAAGTCTTAGAATTAATCATATCATTATATGTTCAATAAGGTCAATAATGTCCGTCAATTGTTTACCTGAGTAGAACCAACTGTTTAAGTGTGTACTCAAACTTAAGAAGTACCACAACAAAGAAAATGAATCCCTGTACATTACCTCATCAAGGTCAATCACGTGGTACATCGTATTGCTTACGTTTATATTTGGTCTATAGGCTGGAATAATCAAAACCAATGACGCATTCTCAAATTATCCTACAAAGGTTAAATGTACCAATGTCCTGGACTCCTAATCCCATCATAGGTCAATAACTGATCACGTGATCATACTAATATTTGACAATGATTTACCCAAAGAAAGAGATACCACCCAATTCTAAGAACAATTACTGATATGACAATAAGAAATGTACCCCTCCCAAAATTTAAGATTGGTACACAAATACACCTGTGTCTTACGAAAAAGTAATAAATCCTGTACTTATTCAATAATAAAGCCGTATCAAAAAATAGGTCAATAGCCTTCAAAATTTGAGTATTTGGCTATAAGAGGAACACCAATGGGTCCTAGAAAACGTTTACCGAATTTTGTTATTTGATAATTCCCAAATTTAAAAGAGCACATAAACATATGAAGGTAATAAACCTCTGTACATACCCATATAACGTGTTAAATCCTTATCAAAGGGGTCAATAACCTCCGAAATTTAATTTTTGATAGTTCTTTACCTATGAAAGGGAACGAGGTGGACCACCCAAATTTATTGTAATACATATTAGGATCCTGTACTATAATACCCAATGTTTAAATTGGTCAATTTCCAAAAATTTAAGGGGTGGGCCAAGGTACTCATCCCAAATTTTTCAAGGGATGCATCAATGTACCCATGTCTTATGATAGGAAATGAACCCATATACATGACCATATAACCATATAGGGTAATAAAACCTCATCAAAGGGGAGAAATTGGGCCAAAATAAAACACGTGGTATAACGTATTGCTTACGTTTATATTTTGGCAATTTTGTACCCCTAGAAGGGAACGAGGTGGACCACCCAAATTTATCATAATACATATTAGGTTCCTGTACTATAATACCCAATGTTTAAATTGGTCAATTTCCAAAATTTAAGGGGTGGGCCAAGGTACCCCTCCCAAATTTTTCAAGGGGTGCATTAATATACCCATGTCTTATGAAAGGTAATGGACTCCTGTATACGCCCATATAACCATATAGGGTAATAATACCTCATCCAAGGGGATAAATTAGGTCAAAAACCAAACACGTGAATGTATTAAAATTTGGCAATTTCGTACTCATGAAAGGGAACGAGGTGAACCAACAAAATTTTTATTGTAATCTCTATAAAGGTTCTTAACTATAATACCAAATATATAAAATGGGTAATTTCCAAAATTAAAAAGGTGGGCCAAGGTACCCCTCCCAAAAATTTAAAGGGGTGCACAAATGTACCTATGTCTTATGATAGGTAATGGACCGCTATACATGACCATATAACCATATAAGGTAATAGGACCTCATCCAAGGGAATAAATTAGGTCAAAAACGAAACACGTGGTTGCACTAAAATTTGGCAATTTCCTACCCATGGAAGGGAACGAGGTGAACCAACCAAATTTATAGTAATCTCTATTAGGGTCCTATAGTATAATACCAAATATATAAAATGGGTAATTTTCAACATTAAAGGGGTGGGCCAAGGTACCCCTCCCAAAAATTTAAAGGGGTGCACAAATGTACCTATGTCTTATGATAGGTAATGGACCCCTATAAATGACCATATAACCATATAAGAAAATAGGACCTCATCCAAGGGAATAAATTAGGTCAAAAACGAAACACGTGGTTGTACTATAATTTGGCAGTTTCGTACCCATGAAAGGGAACGAGGTGGACCACCCAAATTTATAGTAATATATATTAGGGTCCAATACTATTATACCAAATATGTAAAATGGTCAATTTCTAAAATTTAAGGGGTGGGTCAAGGTACCCCTCCCAATTTTTTAAAGGGGTGCACAAATGTACCTATGTCTTATGATAGGGAATAGACCCCTATACATAACCATGTAACCATATAAGGTAATAGGATCTCATCCAAGGAAATAAATTGGGCCAAAAGAACAAACACGTGGTACAACGTATTGCTTACGTTTATATTTTGGCAAATTTGTACCCCTAAAAGGGAACGAGGTGGACCACCCAAATTTATCATAATACATGTTAGGGTGCAGTACTATAATACCAAATGTTTAAATTGGGCAATTTCTAAAATTTCAGGGGTGGGCCAAGGTACCCCTCCCAAATTTTTAAAGGGGTGCACAAATATACCCATATCTTATGAAAGGGAATGGACCCCTATACATGACGATATAACTATATAGGATAATAACACCTCATCAAAGGGGATAAAATCGACCAAAAACCAAACACGTGGTATAACGTATTGCTTACGTTTATATTTTGACAATTTTGTACCCCTAGAAGGGAACGAGGTGGACCACCCAAATTTATCATAATACATATTAGGGTCCTCGTACTATAATACCCAATGTTTAAATTGGTCAATTTCCAAAATTTAAGGGTTGGGCCAAGGTACCCCTCCCAAATTTTTCAAGGGGTGCATTAATATACCCATGTCTTATGAAAGGTAATGGACCCCTGTATACGCCCATATAACTATATAGGATAATAACACCTCATCCAAGGGGATAAATTAGGTCAAAAAAATTCGAAATTTGAATTTTTGGCAATTTTTTACCCATGAAAGGGAACGACATAGACACCCAATACTGATAGAGGTACAGTCTATGGTCCTAGGATACCACACCAAATTTTTAGATTTGGCAATTTCCAAAATTTAAGAGGGATGGTCTTAGGTACCTCTGCCAAATTTAGGGGGTGGGCCATGGTACCCCTGCCAAAATCTAAAAGGGGGTGGTCCTATGTACCCCTAGGTCATTGACCCCGGGCCACGTAACCCAAAAAATGGGCGCCGGGCGCCCGGGGGCGCTAAATTTTGGCGGCAGCGGGCTCCCCCTAGGTCATTGACCCCGGACCACGTAACCCCAAAAATGGGCGCCGGGCGCCCGGGGCGCAAAATTTTGGCGGCGGCGGCGGTCGCCACGCTCCAGGGGGCGGAAAAATTGGCCTCAAGTCATTCGATTACTACTGGGTACAGTTGAACGACCGAAGTGGTTCGGATTCCATTATAATCATTAGTTCCACGTCTTCTTTAGACACCCTAGCATAATCGGGGGACATTAAACTAAAACAAACCAAACCAAAAATCAACACAATGTGTATTACTAACTGTAAGTCCTTGAATAATTGCATATAGTTATATAGTATGATCGCGTTTGAGGTGGTCGGTGTCAAACTAAAACAAATGAAATGTAACTAGGGTGTAATTAGAACTTTTAATTAACCATGGTTTTCTGTACATCAGGATTAAGGCTTAGGGGAACAACTAGGGTTACTGAAAAGTTATCAGTTACATTTAAGTTCATTTACAATTTGCATTTACATGTATTGCTGGATCCAAAACTTTGACATTAACATTAACATCATAAAGACTACGGGGAAAAAATCGTCTTTTGAAAATATTCTTGCACCATAATACAAATTACGAGTAATTTTAAAATATTTTACAGTTTAACTACGTTATTTGCACTATATTTAGAATATTATTTAGCAATTTATTTAAGTTGGCAACACTACTTAAAATAATGGAACTGCGACTTGTAATTAAAACCACCAAAAACTATTGCTGTAATGTTATACAAGCAAACTAAAGCAAGAATCATTATAAAAATTTAACACAAATACGTTATTTTAAGCAGTATAACAATCATTAATCATTTATTTGGTATCTCTGAAACAGTTTGAAATAACAATTGTTGTAAATGACATTATGATCACTTAAGTCTTTTCGAAGCATCTACATGATGAGACATGATATGTCAGCGCGTTTTCGAAGTAAACTCTTTAGAAAAAGTTAAATTTTCCATTTCTGGTAACTTTGTTCCTTCATTCGTTCGAAATACATTATACCACGATCATAGTATTTGACGCTAAGATACAAATGATGCGCATTGCACCGTCTATGGCATTTGAGTTATTAGAGATCTCTAAAATGTTGATGTTGGTGATACTGTATTGTCCTTTGTTACACTGAATAATGTATGTGGTATTGTGGTTTTATTTAATATCTAAATTAGATATAGGTAATACCTTATATAGTGCAATTTGAAAAAATACAACTTTATTTTGCGTTGGCAACACTGCTTGTTTATCTAGTGGTATTGCAGAGTATCTGGAAGAATTTTCCCTTCCATATTTCACACATCATGGTACAAATTTTCAGCATATCCCCCCTTAACGCTCAGGTATACACTGAATAAAATGAGCTTCAATCCTGCTTTGCACTGGATAAAGAGGCAAATATATATATATATATATATATATATATATATATATATATATATATATATATATATATATATAGCGAGAGAGAGAGAGAAGATTATTTACAACAGCAGTGGATTTTGTTTCGGGAGAGGCTTGAGGAACGGGTAAGAAATATTTGTGTTGTACGTGCAATGCGAAAAAATTATCAGAAATTTATTTTGGGAGGGGCTTGAGCCCGACACCTACCCCCTAAATACGCCACTGTACATCAGTCAACTATTCCCATATTATCTCACACAGCAACGAAACAAATTTTGAGTAAAGGCAAAATAGCTGTCAATATTCGAGACGAGACCGAGACTTTCGAGACTGACCAAGGTCTCGTCTCGGTCTCGTCTCGTCTTATAGAGATCTGTCTCGGTCTCGGTCTCGTCTCGGTATGTAAAAGCCCGTCTCGTTCTCGGTCTCGTCTCGGTATATAAAAGTCCGTCTCGGTCTCGGTACCATCCCTAGCGACGGGGGTATCTGACTTCCAGGTTGCATTTTGGGACTCACTAGTGTTTTCAATTATAAAATACACTAGTAAGAGTATCATTTCTAACTTATGTACTATCCAACAGTACCTTTAACTACTAATAAACTACTTACCTCATTATTGAACATCCGTTATTCTTTACTATATCATCTAGCGTACCTTTCACTGGTATTTTTGGGATGACTGGATCCTCTTTAACAGTTCTTGTTTGCATTCAACAGTTTGTAGAAATTAATACAAGACTGATCAAAATTAATCTTACTGATCAGCACAGCTTTCAAAGTATCTATAGACAGTTGGGTTTTCTCACTTGTCCACAAAACATTCATGTGCAAGAATACACGTTCAGTTGGATCATTAGTCCCGGGTAAACAGAGAAGGAACTTCACAACTTTTAGAAGGTTTGAGTACGGTACGTTAGAACAGAAATGAGAAAATACTTCTACCCATAACTTGTCAGGAGATACTCTATTTGACATCCACTTAGTCAATATTTCTGGTGTCAAGTATTCTTTTAAATACATGCAGTCGTCGTAAAGAGCTGTATCATCAATCTGAACGAAAGGGCTATTTTCCTGAATAAACTATACAGTTTTTGTATATCCTGCCAACATGGTACACTTTAAGCGTAATCTAACTAAATTGCTTCAAAAGTTGCAAGGGCTTTTATTCACTTATCTAAATATTCAGCTGCACTTTGATAGAAAGTATGAACATACTGGCGAATCTTAGCTCCTTTAGAAATAAAACTCCCCCTATCCAAATTCTCAAGAGTTTTCCTCGCAGCTACTGAAATGATGCAATCTTGAGATTTTGAAGCTAATTTTTCTTTAAATCATATAAAACAGAAAATACCTAAAACTGTAAATGTTTGACCTTGTATTTTTTCTACTGCGGAATGAAAAGTTGATGGCTGATGAAGTAAAGCCATGCTTGGAACATTCAGAAGTTCCAGACAAAGCTGAACCTTCCCAATAAGTGTTGATACGGAAGAGTGTAGAATCTGCATTGGCCATTTCTATTTTGAATAATAATTACGGTACATCTGGGTCACTTTTGCTTAAAAACGGGACATTTAGGCGTCCCGTTTGAGAATCAGATAAAAACGGGGCAGCGGTTGAAAAAAAGGGACTGTCTCGGCTAATGCGTGGGTTTCCTCGGGGTTCTCCCGTTTCCTCCCACTTTCTTCATTCCACCATTTTCATTCATTTCTCATTATCACCGTCTCCTTTATCCTAACCGGCATAATCGTTGGACGTAAAACTAAAAAATTTCATTTCATTTCAGATATGGACAAATGACGTACTCGATCAACAAAAGCAAAATCGGGGAATCCCCGTTTCTCTTTTGTGCTAATCATTTGATGCCTCACTGCAACAGGAAACCGATGCCTCTTCTTTCAGTGCCATCTACAGAGAGTGGTGCTATTCATCCGGTTCGCACCGGTTCGCTAGAACCGGTTGGTAATATATTTCGAATTTGCTACACCGTTTGTTATACCTAGTTATACCCAAGAACGAGCAAGTTTCAGTTTGTTTAGCTTTGTTCTTAGAAAATCTTACAACTATAGGGTTAGATATATATGATCTCTCAGAATAAGGTATAAGCGATTTTTTCTTAATTTCAAATGGACTGGTTAGATATCAAGAATGGAAACTGGGATCACATCAGTGCAGTGGTGAGGGTTATTTACATTTGAAACGCATACATACCATTATCAATAATTGTTGATCCGTTGCTGCGTTAAGGTGTTCCCAATACTTCTTGACAAACATCTATTTTGGATAATTCGTTTCCAAGATATTCGCAGTGCAACCTAATTTCGTCACAACACCTTATATTAGGTTGCTGTGTAGGTCTCTACTTGTCACTTGTGGTATACAGTGAAAAATTTGCCTTTGTCTATCTTGCATGATTCGCTTCCTAAGAGAGAGGGAGAGAGACAGGTGCGTAAATAAGGGCCCCGCAGAACCCACATTGCGGGGGGGCCCAAGCCATCACGAAGCCCCCAAATCGTGCAGTAGAACGTAGAAAAGGAGCCCCATTCCACGTTGTCTGCAGAGTGGCCCCCAAGCCCTTAGTTATGCCACTGGAGAAAGATATCTTTCTATGTATCCATCTACTATCTCTCTCTCATATATATAACCAGTCATCAAAAATTAAATAGCACTACTGCGTACAAATATGGAAGAAAACCTCCTTCACTGGAGGAAATCTCATGACTGTAGCGCTCTCAAACGGGTCGGGTCAGCTCGGGTCGAGTTGTCTGGTCGGGTTAATCGGGTCAGCTCGGGTCGGGTCAGTTCACTTTGGTCAACTGAGTTTAGGTTGAGCTTAAACTCGGCTGGAGTCGAAAGCTGCTGTTTTTCACTAGCTGCCTAGTTAAAAATAGCGACTTTCAATTGATTTTATTAATATCTACGCCAATATGGAGTCTGGATTTAGAACAAAACTAAATTGTTTAAGCAAGGCCAAAAGAAAGATTGGATATGGACGACCAAGCCCAAGCGGGTCCTCGGTGGCTCAGTGGTAGAGAATTCAGCTCTGGTGCGTGGTGTTCATGGTTCGATCCCAGCTTGTGCAAAGTGGGCTTTGTGGTGGAGAAACGGCGTGTAGTGGGTTTTCTCGGGGTTCTCCTGTTTCCTCCCACTTTCTTCATTCCACCATTTCATTTTTTCTCATGGTCACCATCTCCCTTAACCTCGGTGCAGAATCGACCTTAAACTGAATATTTCATTTCATTTCACCAAGCCCAAGAACATCGATACAAGAACAAGATAAAGATTGAATATGCAAGACGAAGTGCATAGTAATCTTGCTCTTGGCCTTGATTTGGTGATCACCAAGTGTAACCGGCCGGGTTCGGTTTCCCATATTTGGGCTATTCATTTTTGTATTTAAAGCGGACTTAGTGGTTAGAAGGACCAAGTACTTCACTCCGCAAGTGGTAGTGGTTAGAGTAAAATCATGCATGCCTCGTAATTAAATCACAAACCAAAACAAACTCATACTGAGGTTGCGCTCGCGCGTACCCACCATCCTTGACGCATCAATCTTTTATGCTTGCAGAGTATACGTAAGTACCTGTATGTTCTGTCAGGAAAGTAAATGTACACCTATTTTTCGAGTCTGGCATTCCTGCGCTCCATCCGTGGAGAGTATGAGAATTAAATCAATCAAATGTTTACTGAGGGGCAAAAAGAAAAGCTTAATCTGAATAAGACATTGCAGAGGGGCACAAGCTGTGAATACGAATAGTGCATTGTGTAAATAAAGGACGACACCGAAAGAGAAAGCCAGAAACAGCTGTTAAACTTACAAAAAAAGAGTAAAAATTGTCGAAGTGGGAACATAAAACACAAATACAACAAATACACCGACTACTAAAAATTCACCATGCTATGATCTTGGTGTAGTGGTTAAGGTGCTGGCTTACAAATGCAAAGGTCGCCAGTTCGAATCTTAACCGAGGACATTTTAAAAATTTTTGTTAATAATACATACAACTCATGAGAGATGGTAAAAGAGGTCGTATTTAGTTTTTCGTAGCAATTATTATTGGTAATGTTTAGTACTGATAATACTTTTTGTCTTTGTGTATTGCTTTTATTCTTTTCTTCATTTCCAAAGAGAAGAATATCCGAACAAATGCCACCAAAATTCCTCTTATTTTGAATGTAAACGCCGTTTGCAATTAGTGAAGAATAAAAATTGAACGTTCCGATGTAGCTGCAAAAAGTAAAAAGAAAAACATGGAAGTGGACCATACTCATGGTTATTAAAAATACAATTTCTACATGCCTTACACCTCCCGACCACGTTTCTACGTTAGCAAGTAAGAGGCTTGTGTTTAGGTTAGGCTCGTCAATACGTTTTGCAAAGGGGCCCGGTTTAGCTCTGACGCACCACAGGTACGAGAAGGGAGAAAAACACTTTTTCTCTCTCCCTCTGTGTGTCTACTTATCTATCTATTTGTATATATATAACGCTATTTGTGAATGCGATAACCATCCTAATTTTCAGCGGATTGAGACGAAACTTGGCACAAACATTAATTGTTGAAATATCTTGATGAGTTCGTTAACCAGAATAATCAGATGAAAATGTTCAAAATGGTGGCCCTTCAAACTCTTAAAAAGTTCCAAGGGAACCAAATTTCGCCCATAAATAGGTATTCAGAAAGTTTGAATAAATTTTCCTCTTTTACTGAAATATTTGTGTGCAGAAACTTATTGAAATATTGGACCCGATTAATCGCCTAAAGAAGGTTCACGCCCTTTCGCTACGGTCAGGTTTTTTTTTTGCAGGAGGGGGTTATTTTCCTATTGGAACAAGATGATTGTTAGTGATGATATGAAATTACACATTGAAAGTGAAGTAACTTGTGTAACGTGTTATTTGAAAGAATAATATAATAAATGTGCATTCCTCTAACACAGAGAACTGTAAATCATGTATTTCGAGTTCGGGAGCCTGAATGGCGAGGAGTGTTATTTGATTTGCTTTTTAGTAACACATTGCATTGCAAATAAAGGTAGGCAACATTAGTGGTAAATAAAATAATAATAATAATAATAATAATAATAATAATAATAATAATAATAATAATAATAATAATAATAATAGGTGTTGTTTGTGGCAAGGTAATATCTTAATTCTTCTTCAAACGTAATGATTGTAACGCCATATCTCCCTTACAAACAAAATATTAGCAATTTATATCGAGAGAACGAGAAACTGTAGAGCGATGGGACCAACGTTGGACAGTATGCACTCATAGTACTCAGAAAAGTAAGCGATTTCAATGCAAAAAGAACGAAGACTCATTGTCATGGGTACTCATGGGGCCACGGCAGAGCCCTCTTTAGGCAAAATGTCGATAGCTTATATCGAGAAAACAGGAGGTGATACTGGGATGGGACCAACTTTGGACACCGTGGACCCATAAAGCGCATCGAAAAAAATAGGGGGGGCGCCAGCCAGCATTACTTATTTCCACATAATAATATAAAATTATGTTGTCGAAATACACACACGAGTTAGCTACTAATATTTCATATTATTATTATTATTATTATTATTATTATTATTATTATTATTATTATTATTATTATCGACAACGTCTTTTCATTACGTGTGCGTGTTTGACATGAAGGCAAAGAGAAGATCCATCATTCGTAGAAAGAATAATAGTCAGTTACTTTAACTGTGAACGACAGCGAAAAATATGAAAAGAACGGACTATCTGTAGCGTAAAGAAGCAATATTTTCTCTCAAATGGATAAAAAATCAAGCCGAGATTGATTCGAACTCGCATGGACGGCGCGAAAAGCCAGTGCTTTGTCCACTTTTCTTTTTTTTAACTGGCTCACTGAACGTGTTTCAGTAACTTACTTATTGCTAATTTTACTTGCTTCACTCGTTTAACTTGCTTTTTCTAATAACTTATAACGACAGGGACACGAACACAGAAACATCGAGAACAGTTAAAAATCATAGATGCTCTCCCGCCGGGAATCGAACCCGGAACTCCATATACCAAAGGCGCACGTGCTAGCGACTAGACCAGCGGGAAGGGCACCACTCTCTCCCTGTGTCGTTAGGGATTACGACCACTGTCTTGCCAGCTATCACTTCTGTGGGTTGTATACTATGATCACATGTTTCTTCTCTGCTGCAAGAGTAAAACCTACATTATATGTAATACATGAGGTATTTAGACCTACATGCTCTTCATATAATGTAACAAAAGGGTCATGCTGGGAATAAGAAAAAGAACATTCCTTGGACAAAACGGAAACTATTGGCATCAGAAATATTTATCTACGAGGCATGCGCAGTAGTATATTTCAGAATAGTTACTGTTTTGTTCAGTAAACGAAGAAAGGGGTATAAAAAAGCAAATATGTCGCGTCAACGAGATCGACCAGATTTGACAGGGGCGGAAGCAGATGTATAGTAATACAACAACTTCGCTCAGTTGATACGAGCCGAGCCGGTTGATATCACTACCCGAGTTGGTCTTCTGCTTGGGCTCAAGAATTCGACCGTGCAGGCACATCATTACATGAACATGTTTGGAACGAACCAATAATCTTATTGCAATGATATTTCCACCAAAGTGCATGCCGTAGTTAATTTATTCGTTGATCTGGAGACAATTTAGTGCCCATTAAGAAACTAAATAACATACAATGGAGTAAAATTACAGAAATGATATCGTATTATACAGTAATTTCGCCGTGCAAGTTCAATAGTATAATAATAATAATAATAATAATAATACATTTTCATCGGTCGTGCGCGGAAAGTGAGAATTAAATCAATCACATGTGAAGTCAATGTAAGAAGAAAAGCTTAAACTGAATAAGACATTGAAGCGGGTCACAAGCTGGGAATAAGAATAGTGCACGGTGTAAATAAAGGACGACACCGAAAGAGAAATCCAGAAACAGAGGTAAAAGGAGAAAAAAGAGTAGACATTGTTGAAGTGGAAACATAAAATACAAACACGAATAGGGATGAGCACAAGTCGAGCCAAAATTCAATTCGACTCGAGTACAATTTGAGTCGAGTCAAAGGTAATTTTCTTAAATTGAGTTCCGAGCCAAGTCGCTGTTTTCGAGGTCAAGTTTCGAGTTAAGTTGAGTTTGATAATGGCTCTCTCGCTCGTTCAGCTCGTTTTAACTCGTTTTGAAATATTGGCCTGATCAGACTGGAAAGCAAAAGCCATGAGAAATGTAAGCAGTAATGTGGAATACTTTTAGTGTTGCTCACGACAGAGGTGCGTCTCATCTCGTAATTTTAGTGCATCTCGTGGGGCAATTTTAGTGTATCTCGTCTCGTCTAGATAACGAGAAGACAAGAGTTTATTATTATTACGAGACAGCCTTAAATGTCGTAATCACCAATATAAGTATATACTGTAGTTCTTAAAATCAAGGCTGAGATCTGCACGGTCGAATTCTTGAGCCCAAGCAGAAGACCAACTCGGGTAGTGATATCAACCGGCTCGGCTCGTATCAACTGAGCGAACAGCTCGAGTCGGCTCGGTTGGGATGATCCGATGACCCGAGCCGGCTTAGTTGGAACAAGCCATCGACTCAGCTCAATTGAGCCGATGGCTCGAGCTTTCTCGGTTGGGATGGGTCACCTACTCGGCTCATGTGAACCGGTTCGAGCCAGCTAAGTTGAAACTAGTTCATCAGCACGTTTCGACTCAGCTCAACTAAGCCGATGGCTCAAATCGGCTCGGTGTGGTGAGCTGTTGGCTCGGCTCACTTCTCGATTCGGTTCGATATTGAATGAGCTGTAAGCCGAGCCGCTCGAGCCGTTGAGAAGCCCAAACCCGGTCCCAGCTGTTTTGAATATGTTTGGATGAAGCCTTTAACTTTTAACAATTTTTTGCTCGAGCCCGAATACTTGCCCCTTCGGAACTCAAACCCAGAACGTGACCGATGTCCTTGCCTCCTGAAGACTTCCAGACGACCGAGATCGACAGTCAATTAGCTTTACTATTCAAATACAAACAGTATATCTTTAAAAGATTATACATGGAGTTGATATAATAATAATAATAATAATAATAATAATAATAATAATAATAATAATAATAATAATAATAATAATAATAATAATAATAATAATAGCTTTAAACTTGCCCTGAAATTTGGCAAAACTTACTTAAAAGTAGAGATTTCGGGGAAAGGGTTCCGTACCTTCAAGACACACCTCTGCAAATACCAACATTTTAAACTAGAACCTTTTATTGAAGTTTCATGTAGAAAGTATGTTTTGAGGAAAATAACTGTAATAAATATAACTGAATATCACGCGACAGTAAGGCATATAATAAACTAATTTTTAGAATATGCAGAGGTAAATATAAAGGCTTTGCTACAAAAATACCTACACAGAGCATAATTCAATGATCTCTGAAATACAATGTAACGAAATAGCCTATGAGATTCAGTCTACAGAGCAATTGTTACTTAAAGAATGGACATACACTATTTCGAGAATCGAGACAAGACGGGAAATGTTTACAATACTTTTCGTCTCGTCTCGATTCTCATCTCCAAAGAGAGACGAAAATTTTGATTTACCCCTGACCCGTCTCGAATGTAAAATGTTAATTCTCATGTTATTTTATTTGTTTTAGAAACGAGATGAGAAACTCCTCTTCTCGTGAGCAACATTAAACCAAACCGAAATATTCTTTCCAAATGTCACGTTTCTCCTTGTAATGGTATGACCTGAGCGATAATTTAGCTTCTAGCTTTTAATCTTCTACGAGATAATAATAATTATTATTATTACTATTATTATTCCTGAAGATTTGATAGTTCAAGTATTGAAACATCCGAGTATTCAAATATCTGAATATAATAAAACGTATGTTATCGCTGATCAATCGCCATCAAAAATTCTAAAGTAAGAAAAAAAATTGCAACGTGCATTCGCAGAAGCACCTTGACCACTGAACCGCGATCGCTACGCGGTAAACGATCCGTCTTTAGTCTGGTTACGTTAGGTTTCTTTGTCTCCGCTTGCAAACTTGTATGTTATATTTTTCGATTCAAAATGTCTTTCGTATTTCTTTTATGAAGTCGGCAAAGTTTATATTAATAACTTGAGTTTTTCTTAAACCACTGGTTCACAAGTTCGTTCTTTCTCCACACGAAACTACAAATATGACAGATTGAATTCTCATACTCTCCATTTCTTTCAAAGCAGTCGCCATTACCTGGTCAAAGACTTATTTCCGCCACGATTCATATTAACCAAAATAAATTCATTTTTCGGAAGCGGAACTTTCACTTTCCGGATTTCGCAAAATTATGGAATTCAGTTATACTCCGGAATTCAGAAGAATTTCGGAACTCGGAAAGAATCCGGAATTTAGAAAATTCCGGAATTGAGAAAAACCCCGACTTTCGAAAAAATCCGGATTTTCCGAATTCCGGAATGTTAACGAAATCAGAAATTTCTAAATTCCGGATTTTTCCGAATTCCGAAATTATTACAAAATTGGAATTTTCCGAATTCCGGAATTTGTCCGGCTTTACTTTCGGGAGTCCGAAAACTAATAATTCCGGAACGGGCTATCCCTAGTATATACACAACCTTTCAGAACACTAAGCTAGTAGCTGTCTACAAACAAACAAGTAATGCAAAGCATGTTGTATACTGCAATACGTCATGTATTAAAATCCGACACCATGACCCTTTTATTACATTATATGAAGAGCATGTAGGTCTAAATACCTCATGTATTACATATAATGTAGGTTTTAATCTTCCAGCAAAGAAGAAACATGTGATCATAGTATACAACCCACAGAAGTGATAGCTGGCAATACAGTGGTCGTAATCCCTAACGACACAGGAAGTGAGTGTTGCCATCGCCGCTGGTCTAGAGGCTAGCACGTGAGCCTTGGGTGTATAGAGTCTCGGGTTCGATTCTCGGCGGGAGAGCTTCTATCATTTTTAACTGTTTTCGATGTTTCTGTGTTCGTGTCCCTGTCGTTAAAAGTTATTAGAAAAAGCAAGTTAAACGAGTGAAGCAAGTAAAATTAGCAATAAGTAAGTTACTGAAACGCGTTCGGTGAGTCAGTTAAAAAAATAGTGGACAAAGCACTGGCTTTTCGCGCCGTCCATGCGAGTTCGAATCAATCTCGGCTTGATATTTTATCCATTTGAGAGAAAGTATTGTTTCTTTTCGCTACAGGATGGATTTTCCCTTTGGTTTCATGTCAAACATGCTCACGTAATGAAAAGACGCTGTAGATAATAATAATAATAATAATAATATGAAATATTGGTAGCTAACTCGTGTGTGTATTTCGACAATATAATTTTATATTATTATGTGGAAATAAGTAAGGCTGGCTGGCGCCCGCCTCCCTAATTTTTTCGATACGCCTTATGGGTCCACGGTGTCCAACGTTGGTCCTATCCCAGTATCACCTCCTGTTTTCTCGATATAAGCTATCGACATTTTGCCTAAAGAGGGCTCTGCCGTGGCCCCATGAGTACCCATGACAATGAGTCTTCGTTCATTTTGCATTGAAATCGCTTACTTTTCTGAGTACTATGAGTGCATACTGTCCAACGTTGGTCCCATCGCTCTACAGTTTCTCGTTCTCTCGATATAAATTGCTAATATTTTGTTTGTAAGGGAGATATGGCGTTACAATCATTACGTTTGAAGAAGAATTAAGATATTACCTTGCCACAAACAACACCTATTATTATTATTATTATTATTATTATTATTATTATTATTATTATTATTATTATTATTATTATTATTATTATTATTATTATTATTATTATTTTATTTACCACTAATGTTGCCTACCTTTATTTGCAATGCAATGTGTTACTAAAAAGCAAATCAAATAACACTCCTCGCCATTCAGGCTCCCGAACTCGAAATACATGATTTACAGTTCTCTGTGTTAGAGGAATGCACATTTATTATATTATTCTTTCAAATAACACGTTACACAAGTTACTTCACTTTCAATGTGTAATTTCATATCATCACTAACAATCATCTTGTTCCAATAGGAAAATAACCCCCTCCTGCAAAAAAAAAACCTGACCGTAGCGAAAGGGCGTGAACCTTCTTTAGGCGATTAATCGGGTCCAATATTTCAATAAGTTTCTGCACACAAATATTTCAGTAAAAGAGGAAAATTTATTCAAACTTTCTGAATACCTATTTATGGGCGAAATTTGGTTCCCTTGGAACTTTTTAAGAGTTTGAAGGGCCACCATTTTGAACATTTTCATCTGATTATTCTGGTTAACGAACTCATCAAGATATTTCAACAATTAATGTTTGTGCCAAGTTTCGTCTCAATCCGCTGAAAATTAGGGTGGTTATGGCATTCACAAATAGCGTTATATATATACAAATAGATAGATAAATAGACACACAGAGGGAGAGAGAAAAAGTGTTTTTCTCCCTTCTCGTACCTGTGGTGCGTCAGAGCTAAACCAGGCCCCTTTGCAAAACGTATTGACGAGCCTAACCTAAACACAAGCCTCTTACTTGCTAACGTAGAAACGTGGTCGGGAGGTGTAAGGCATGTAGAAATTGTATTTTTAATAACCATGAGTATGGTCCACTTCCATGTTTTTCCTTTTACTTTTTGCAGCTACTTCGGAACGTTCAATTTTTATTCTTTACTAATTGCAAATGGCGTTTACATTCAAAATATGAGGAATTTTGGTGGCATTTGTTCGGATATTCTTCTCTTTGGAAATGAAGACAAGAACAAGAGCAATACGCAAAGACAAAAGGTATTATCAGTACTAAACATTACCAATAATAATTGCTACGAAAAACTAAATACGACCTCTTTTACCATCTCTCATGAGTTGTATGTATTATTAACAAAAATTTTTAAAAATGTTCTTGCCGAGGATTCGAACTTGCGTCCTTTGCATTTGTAAGCCAGCACCTTAACCACTACACCAAGATCATGGCATGGTGACCGTTTAGTTGTCGGCGTATTTGTTGTATTTGTGTTTTATGTTCCCACTTCGACAATTTTTACTCTTTTTTTGTAAGTTTAACAACTGTTTCTGGCTTTCTCTTTCGGTGTCGTCCTTTATTTACACAATGCACTATTCGTATTCACAGCTTGTGCCCCTCTGCAATGTCTTATTCAGATTAAGCTTTTCTTTTTGCCCCTCAGTAAACATTTGATTGATTTAATTCTCATACTCTCCACGGATGGAGCGCAGGAATGCCAGACTCGAAAAATAGGTGTACATTTACTTTCCTGACAGATCATACACAATACTAAGAATTCCTGTGGTGATTCATGTACGAAACGTGGAAAAGATAACTGAAAACAAAACAAATCCATAGGATAAATTTTATTTGATTAAGAAAAGGTAATTCACATGTTATATTTACTTACGTGCACCTTTTATCAATATGTTTCTATTGATAAATCTATTTAGTTATATTTTCAGAACCTTCTAGCCCATTTCGATATATAATAAAAAAATTTAAAAATGACGAAGGATTAATTTAAAAGTGGTGTGATATATTATTGCCGGCTTATTTTAAGATTGGTGTTACACGACCATCTAACACGTTGGTTCACTGAACACATCACTGCACTACACATCAATTACACGGGATTTAGGGGCGGAACTTAGAGTAATTTCATGTAGAAGAATTCCTTGCAGCTTTGTCTTCTTATTCCGACGATGATGAAAATTTAAACCTCCATCTCCAGCACGTAATGCAAGTCACCACGGCAAAGCATTGCCAACACGTTGAAAAAGACAGCACCATAATATAAGGTTTGCGTCAACGTATTGTGCAGAGCCTTATTCCACTTCAGATGGGGCTGACTGGGGAATTTAAACAAATGAAATGGGAGTGAGGAAGGACACACGCTCACAAATGGCGTGCGGAGGGACGATGATCTTCATCGAAGATTATCAGAATCCTTTAATCTTGAGATATTCCTCTTCTTAAAATATATTTTTCCGATGATTACTCCTCTTCTTTCTTGCAATATTAATTCTTGATATATTATGGTTCATTAACACTTTACACAAACGTAAATGGGCTATTTATTTTTATGGGCTATTCATCTTAAATGGGCTTTTTTGTGCAAAATAATATCTTTGCTCATACCACAGTATTTTAACACAAATTGAATAACATATTGATTATATATTATGTTTTCATTTTATATCACCTATATATAATTTTCATATTATATCCATTCATATTAAATGACCTATATATCTTGTACACCTTTATATAAATTATAAAATTTCAACCTTCTTCTTTTTTTGTATATGCAAGTGTCTGACTCGTGTTATTATATCTTAAACTAGACATTTTCATTATATTACACTAAGTATATTTAATTTTCAACATTTTAAAGAAAATGAAATGTAAAAAAAACGAAACTTTTTTATGCGTATATGTGCTTACTCATAGGCAACTTTTAAAGTAACACTTGATAAAATATTATTTTCATTATTCAAACATTTAAAATACAACATTCAAACGACATAATATCAACTAATTATTTAACTCCAAACATTATACAATAATACAGTAACATGAAAATACGAAATAAATTTTATTAGTAAATAAATATTCGAAACACATTACATACTTTATTTTCAACATAGTATTGAATAATATACTTTTGTCGAGATTTAATAAAAATTTATCGGCGCATTCAAGATCCGCAGCTAAATTTTTACAATGTAATAATTCAGTTGTGCTTTTCTCTGACCACTCGACAGGGTCTGCCTTGCTAAATTTTGAAGATACCTACCCGCAATAAATCATTTGTTTTCCTATCCCGAGATGAGGGCGGAAGATGACGGATGAGGGCGGATGAGGCCGGAACACAAGGTTAAAATCTAAAATAATAAAGATTGGGACTTACCAAAATTGCTTAGTAAGAGCTTTAAATAAATATTGTATTGAATAACATATTGATTATATATTATGTTTTCATTTTATATCACCTATATATAATTTTCATATTATATCCATTCATATTAAATGACCTATATATCTTGTACACCTTTATATAAATTATAAAATTTCAACCTTCTTCTTTTTTTGTATATGCAAGTGTCTGACTCGTGTTATTATATCTTAAACTAGACATTTTCATTATATTACACTAAGTATATTTAATTTTCAACATTTTAAAGAAAATGAAATGTAAAAAAAAACGAAACTTTTTTATGCGTATATGTGCTTACTCATAGGCAACTTTTAAAGTAACACTTGATAAAATATTATTTTCATTATTCAAACATTTAAAATACAACATTCAAACGACATAATATCAACTAATTATTTAACTCCAAACATTATACAATAATACAGTAACATGAAAATACGAAATAAATTTTATTAGTAAATAAATATTCGAAACACATTACATACTTTATTTTCAACATAGTATTGAATAATATACTTTTGTCGAGATTTAATAAAAATTTATCGGCGCATTCAAGATCCACAGCTAAAATTTTACAATGTAATAATTCAGTTGTGCTTTTCTCTGACCACTCGACAGGGTCTGCCTTGCTAAATTTTGAAGATACCTACCCGCAATAAATCATTTGTTTTCCTATCCCGAGATGAGGGCGGAAGATGACGGATGAGGGCGGATGAGGCCGGAACACAAGATTAAAATCTAAAATAATAAAGATTGGGACTTACCAAAATTGCTTAGTAAGAGCTTTAAATAAATATTGTATTGAATAACATATTGATTATATATTATGTTTTCATTTTATATCACCTATATATAATTTTCATATTATATCCATTCATATTAAATGACCTATATATCTTGTACACCTTTATATAAATTATAAAATTTCAACCTTCTTCTTTTTTTGTATATGCAAGTGTCTGACTCGTGTTATTATATCTTAAACTAGACATTTTCATTATATTACACTAAGTATATTTAATTTTCAACATTTTAAAGAAAATGAAATGTAAAAAAAAACGAAACTTTTTTATGCGTATATGTGCTTACTCATAGGCAACTTTTAAAGTAACACTTGATAAAATATTATTTTCATTATTCAAACATTTAAAATACAACATTCAAACGACATAATATCAACTAATTATTTAACTCCAAACATTATACAATAATACAGTAACATGAAAATACGAAATAAATTTTATTAGTAAATAAATATTCGAAACACATTACATACTTTATTTTCAACATAGTATTGAATAATATACTTTTGTCGAGATTTAATAAAAATTTATCGGCGCATTCAAGATCCGCAGCTAAATTTTTACAATGTAATAATTCAGTTGTGCTTTTCTCTGACCACTCGACAGGGTCTGCCTTGCTAAATTTTGAAGATACCTACCCGCAATAAATCATTTGTTTTCCTATCCCGAGATGAGGGCGGAAGATGACGGATGAGGGCGGATGAGGCCGGAACACAAGGTTAAAATCTAAAATAATAAAGATTGGGACTTACCAAAATTGCTTAGTAAGAGCTTTAAATAAATATTGTATTGAATAACATATTGATTATATATTATGTTTTCATTTTATATCACCTATATATAATTTTCATATTATATCCATTCATATTAAATGACCTATATATCTTGTACACCTTTATATAAATTATAAAATTTCAACCTTCTTCTTTTTTTGTATATGCAAGTGTCTGACTCGTGTTATTATATCTTAAACTAGACATTTTCATTATATTACACTAAGTATATTTAATTTTCAACATTTTAAAGAAAATGAAATGTAAAAAAAAACGAAACTTTTTTATGCGTATATGTGCTTACTCATAGGCAACTTTTAAAGTAACACTTGATAAAATATTATTTTCATTATTCAAACATTTAAAATACAACATTCAAACGACATAATATCAACTAATTATTTAACTCCAAACATTATACAATAATACAGTAACATGAAAATACGAAATAAATTTTATTAGTAAATAAATATTCGAAACACATTACATACTTTATTTTCAACATAGTATTGAATAATATACTTTTGTCGAGATTTAATAAAAATTTATCGGCGCATTCAAGATCCACAGCTAAATTTTTACAATGTAATAATTCAGTTGTGCTTTTCTCTGACCACTCGACAGGGTCTGCCTTGCTAAATTTTGAAGATACCTACCCGCAATAAATCATTTGTTTTCCTATCCCGAGATGAGGGCGGAAGATGACGGATGAGGGCGGATGAGGCCGGAACACAAGGTTAAAATCTAAAATAATAAAGATTGGGACTTACCAAAATTGCTTAGTAAGAGCTTTAAATAAATATTGTATTACCCAAAATACGTGGGGGGACCTCATCTCTATGACTTGGCATACAGCTTTACTGGTTTTTCCATTGCTTTGGAAAAGAAAATATCAACGGCCATCTGGAAGTCGCATCGCTGCTCACAGATGCCTGCTTACATCATATCAAAGAGTTTTATTTACATCTATATTTCTTGAACTCGCTCATTCAATAACACGTACGGATTTTGTAAATTTAACAAATCAAATTCCAATTCATCGGATGAATATAGATTGTTACAGTACAGAAAATTCAAATATTTATCAACATTCAATATTTTTCTAGAATTTCATTTATCCGTTTGCTATTACTTCTTGACTGAACCTTTTGAGACAAACACACAGATACTGTGCTTAGTGCATTGCAAGGAACAGTTTCAACACTACTTTCTAAATCTAAATTTTTAAACTCACTTGAGATTACATCGTGATACTTTTCAGAACTGTGTTTAACATCTAATTCTACCCAAATATTTCGAGTTCTAATGAATCTAACAACTTAAAAATTTTCTCAAATTCTTATACGGTTCAAAAAGAAATTTTATTTTTTTTATAATTTTCGGAAATTTTAAACTTCGCTAAGGTCAAATTTCCAAAATGTACACAGTCCGGTTTTTTTTACAAACATATATTTTTATCCTATTCCCATTCTTGGTTTCTCGAGCGCAACAAGAATTTTGAATTTTATTCCAAAACATTTAATAAACATGTCTTCGTAATTGACTGTGTAATTGATTCTGCAATAAATATTTACTTTGATAAACATTATCTTTACATATGCATATGATTTTTCACAGTCAACAATGATGACACCAATTGTATACTGGCAGAAACTTCAACTTTTGACTTACCACATTGCTTCACTAAGATGCGATTTCCATGTATTTTGTAATTTTGTTCACTGTATTTCTTTCCTTTCAAAATTTTAATGCAGGAAATTTTCTGCCTGATTTTAAATGGAACACTGAATTTACTTTTCTGATCAAACTGGTTTTTCATTATCCCCGTGTGATTACACATTGGTAATGTAACCAGATGTTTCAACCATCTAGCACAAGTTCGTTTGACTAACCTAGCTTTGGCTTTCCTGTCACATTTATTTTGAATATTCAACGCTTGGCTACAACACGGTTTTTTCACCTGATTATTACATCTTTCACGGAAACTATCGTGGTTTTTAACGACTAATTTCAGCATGTAGTTTCCTTCCGCATTAACTTTGAACTTTTTGAACAACTTACAACACTTACTAAATTTTGATGTTTTACTTTCCTTTTCCGACTGTGGTTTCTCTACAACGATTACACTAATCTTTTCATTAATGCTCGCCTTTGCGCTCACCTTGACTTTTCTTAAAATTCCTACGAACAAATTTTGATATATTTTTAAAAGATCGCTATGTTTTGTGCATGTTTCTTATTTTTCGTTTTAGTTTACGCAACTTTTGTTTCTCACTGTGCTTATACTTACCACGCTATGACCAATATTTGTACTTTCTAACGAATTTATTCAAAATGTATTCCAGCGTACCAAAACTATTTTGACAAATTTCAATTTCTTTGCGCCATGATGTTTCACCAACATTATTCTTACTAATGCTACATGTGCCTGAACTGATTTCATCATTCATTACACATACTTGGGTACATAGAAGACAATAAAAGGTTATGCGCTTGAACAGGCACAGGCACATACATTTGTTACTACCAAGTTAGAACTGTTACCGCTGTTTTGCCTATAGTCCATCTGAACCATAACTATGTTCACGAAGTACGAACAAATGTAAGTAGAGAGGGGTCACTTGGGGGTGTTTTTTCCTACTGCGCATGCGCAAACAAGCCACGCCCCCTTCGCGCTGATTGGCTGGCGCAGGTCACGTGACCCCGCCCCTTCACGCTGATTGACTGACCCCGCCCCTTGGCCACGCCCCTTCACGCTGATTTGCTGGCCCCGCCCTCTTGGACCTGCCCACTTTGGCCCCGCCCACACCTTGAACCGTCCACCCACGGTCTTTTACGACCTCCATTTAACGAGTGTATTTGTTCTCTTTTATGACCTACTGCGCATGGGGGTTTTCGAACACGTCACATAGCAGTGGAGACTACGAACACATAGCAGAGCAGATAATACATAAGACTACAAATACATAGCAGGGATGTATTCATTCACATTATCAACCCTATTTGAACATAACAGAGATTATTTTCTTTTACGGGGGTGGCAACCCCCAACCCTCCTCCTTTCTCATCCAGGGCTTGGGACCGGCAATGGCAAAGTTTAAAAAATAACAACACCATCATCATCATACTCTCATAAATGAATAAAGCATATCATTAGCATCAATAGTGGTGAGTGAAAATTTGTTTAAGAAATCACGTTGTGAATAACCAGATGCACGACATGTTAGATATAGAAAACAGTAATGTCCACAAAATTGAGATAAATCACCTTGAATACGTATATTATTCCATGTATAATACAGACAGTTTCGTTTTAAAAACCTTATATGATATTGTATATAGGGAGGTATACCATAGCTATCGAAATACTCTCCCACACACATATTAGATATATAAACAGCAACCCAATGTTCACCAGGCTTATCACTAGAATCAGTGTTTATAATTATGGCGGCTGGAAATGTATGAATAAACAGAGGTAACTCATCTGCAGCATATACACCAATAAAATGATTTTAGGCAGATTTTGTTGTAGCGCCTCATAAAGTTCAATTGTATTTAACATTTTAATTAATTAATATACATTTTTCTCTGGAAATCAATTTCTAATTCTGAGGAGAATTCACCATAAATAATTGCTGTTACAGGAGATGGCAGTGCTTCTTTAAAATGAACCTCAAAACGTACACTTCCTTGCCGTTGTGGACTAGTATGAAATGCAGCACTTGCGCTAGAATCGGGAGTTAAACACCAGTAGAGTATAACCATTAGGATATTCGGCAAAAGAAATATCATTACCTTGATTAGAATAATAAATACCTGAACCATAAATAACATGGAATATGCCTGTATATATAGCTTATTATCAAAATCAGGTTGTAGTGGTTTGGATGGTACAGGCGTTCCATCAACATAGAATGTAAAAAATAACATACTAAAATGTTGAAAATTGAACGGATTTGTTTGATAAGTACCATTGAAAGCAGTATTAGTAACAAAACCAATAATAATACGTTTAGGCACTATGCCGGAAAACAGATCTGGAAGTGTACTAACCATAATTCCTTGTGGCAAAGTTTCTGTCTTCACCTGCACTTTTGTTATACGATATTTTATTCTAAATTTAGGTTTTGTAATACTTTATTTTGTGCTATTTTAACTGCTGGTGATACATCAACCTTTTTCACAAGCAATTTTGCATCTGTAATTACAACCTTTCCATCAGCATCTGCGTCACCCATTAGACAAAATGTAGGTTTAGCTGGAATTTGTTTAATACGCAGTTGTACATCATTCAGTAAAAATTTCTCCTGATTAAATATATCAGCATGAATATAACCCAATAATTCAAATGACTGACTTAAAGTAGTGAGAATAAAACGTTGTTTAAATCCTACATTACCATCGGACACACTGTCCATATGCCCTGCAGTATCTTTAAACCACATTGATGTTTGAAGATGCGTTGATTTAGCATTAGCATTATAATTTAGTAGTTTTTCAATATGCGATCGATATGGATATGTATGTAAAGAGTAGGAAATAAGTTGATTATTTAAATATAATTGCACTTCACTGAACATTGCATTGAGAAAATCATTTACAGGACCAATTTTCTTATCGGCAGAAGTTAAATTAGAACCATCTGATTTAGTAATTTTACCTTTAATATATAACATTGTGTGCGGTAAGTCCATATAGTCATCCCCATGACCGGAGACATCAAATTATATTGGTGCATTATCAGATATTGAAGCCACTGGCTTATATGGAACTATTTTATTACCTATAATACTGGTTTGAGTGGGTAAACCAGCAAATAAATCTAATTCTGATTTCATATACTCAAACTGCATTTTTCTCTTATTCTTACTATTAATATTCACACATGGTAAAATTTACAATACCGTATTACGTTTGCGAAAATGTAATTTTACACATACACTACCATGTTGGAAAGGAAGTGGATTACCTGTACTATCTCTTAAATCAATAATAATTTGATCAAATTGTTTACGTTGCACGGGGACATAATGAGGATTGTCAAAAATATTTACATTATTAATACCATACTCTGTAATATTTGTATTTATAATACGTAACAATGGAGCTATAGTATCGCCTACCATTTGTGGTTCTACAATATCACTGTAAATATACATAAGCGTAGGTAGCGATTTCTGTAAATCAGGTGGATAACGAGCATGATGCACAACTGCGATATCTTCTTGTTGTATATGATCAAAACCTAGTATTCTGGCTAGTTCAGGAGATAGACGTACTTCTATATGCTTCTCTTGATCTTTTATTACTCTACTGACTTCAATTCGTTTTACTGATGCTTTAACTTTTAATTGTAAATTTAATATATCACTTTTATGATTAATTTGAGATAGAATATCATCAACATTATAATAGTGTCCTGGTAAGATTTTAGTTGTGTTCCAGCTTTTTGTATTCATGAGACGGTAATAAATATTATTAGTAAATTTGGAAACATTCTGAAATGAATTTGTATAATGTACTTCAACAACTGCTGTCTCCCACTCACCTTTCTCTAGCACCAATGGATGATATAGTTTGTTAGTATAACATGACAAAGTATTTTGTGGAAAATACCCAATAGAACTGTTACTATGTAATGTAAGATAAAAGCTAGTACTCTGTTCCATATTAATCAAAATATCACTCTCCCTCTTCATTTTTTACCATCAGTCAGTGCAAAATGAACGTTTCTTCTTTTTCTTCCAGATCCTACCAATACTTGATTTAATTTATTTTGAGCTTTAGTTTTTAAATTATTTTTAGCTTCTTGCCAACGTGATGTTAAAGCTTCGTCAATAGGTCTATTATCACCTAATACATATCCAGCCACATTAATTCCTGTACGTAACAATACTTTACCAACAGTTTTTGCACCTTGTTTAATTAATGGAAATACACTTCGAAATAAACCACCTAAAAAACTTCCAATACCATAGCCTTTTTGATATGGTGCACCCCTATACACGTTATAACCACCTCCTGCTTAATGCGTATAATATTTAAAGTATGGATCATTCATTATTATTTTTTCCTATATACACAAATATAACATTAATTTATAATATTGTATTGTGGCTAAATGTTTTTAAATGCGACACAGGAATCCATGAATTAAAGGAAAGGGGTATCCCCACCAACGAACAAGTACACGTTTACCTTTAACTTCTAAAATTTCGTCTATTTCATAAACTTTAGGCAGAGGCAATCCATGTCATTCCTCTTCGTAAAATGTACCATCAATTACTTCACCATTTAAGTCCTAAAACACATAAACCACTTTATTTTCCTTATGTATCACCTGTTTTGTTTTAAATATTTCTACAGTCCACTTTTCTTTGTACCCTTTTTCAAAATGCCGTTTTGCTTTAGTAATGCGTACAGTATCACCTTTTTTATATTTTGCAGTGTTAGTATGAGGCATCGGTTTTATTAATTTATTCCAAACTTGTTGAAAAGTGTCTTGGTTCACACTGGCGGGTGGTAATTGATTAGCTCTACGTCGTCTAGAATTATATGCCTGAACAAGTTTCCATAGCACATCTATGTATCGGCAAGTCTTCTTTCTGTAAAATATTTCCACATTCGTTCTTTAAGAGTTCGATTAAAACGTTCCACTACACTTGCCTTAATATCGGGGTTTTGTGTTGTGAAGAATTTAATATTTTGCTTTTTTAAGTATAACTGAAATGGTTTATTAACAAACTCTGTACCTTTATCTGTTTGTAGACGTAAGGGTCTACGACGGCAAGATGCAAATATTTGCTTAAATGCTTTTATAATGTTTTCACCAGTTTTTGTACGTACAGGCACAGCCCATGCATAACGACTAAACAAATCAATCACTGTTAAAATATACCTGTAACCATCATTATACTTCTGCAGACTTTGCATATCGTTTAAATCAGCTTGCCACTGATCGTCAATATTGAACACTAAATAGGGATTACGTGGAAACTTTTTAGGTACTGGCTTATGCAATGTATAAGTCGGCTGTTCTTTTACCCACTGTTGCACCATGTGTAAAGGAATCGATTTTTTCACAGCTCTCCATAATGTCGTAGCAGTTGAAAACGAGGCAGGGTGTGAAGGGTTATAATAAATATCGGCCAGCTTCTTCATATTTTATAATCACACCATCTGTTGACAACTTTACGTTTACGTGGTGGCTCCTCCTCTTCTTCCTCTTCTTCTTCCTGTTTTGGATCAGCAGCAGCGGCAGATGATGATGATGTCAGCTTACGAATATATTCTATACGCTGTGGGTTACCTATATACTCTAAAGGTATATTGGATTTTGCTAACAGTACAGCAAAGGGTTCCCAACCTGAAGGGGGAATATTTTTCTTGCGACACCTGACAAAATCTGCTATTAGATCTACTATATTAGCACCAGGAATTAATTTATTATAAATATTCATTGTCATCCCAATGAATGTCGGAATTTTGTTTTAATTTACGTAATAAAGGTCTTGCTTTACGCAGACAATTTTCGGGGAAAGTAGATAGTATTTCATCCTCCTCGTCCTCCTCCTAATTAGTACCAACACTAGTTGATGTTGTTGCAGTAGGTTTTTGCACAATGTGTAAATATTGTTGTAACACCTCTTTATATCGTATCCATTTTTCTTCAACACTCATATTTTTATTATTTAAAATATTTTTCATCTCATCATCTAAATTAGATATAGTTTGATATTGGTGCAATTTTTCCGGCGAAATTAAAACAAGTTTTTGTGTATGATGCATAATTATTTAATTAAACTGGATACTATACCTCCAATAATAGGTGCAAGCAAAGCTGTAAGAAACCCACCTTTTTGTACAATTATTCGTTTTTTCTTTTGTTTTAATGACGGACCTTTTTCACTAAATACCTCAATTCCTTTTTATATCTTTTTAATTTATTTTTCTCTTTTTATTTAACGGAACATTTCCTTGTAATACGTTATAGGAACATTCACAAATAGAGCGAATTAATTCGGGATCAGCATTTTGTAAAATTGCTTTGCGTACTTTAGGTTTTGCCTTTGCTAAAAGTTTTAGTAAATGCGCACTCTCTTTGCTAATCATTTTTTTTATTTATTTGTACCTATTATACTAAAATTGAGTATTAAAATATAAAAGTTATTGAGATTATTTTTTTACTGGTACATAAACATAATTGTAAGAATCTGAGGGGAAAATTTTTGTTCGAACACGATGTTCGTCGGGAGTGCCCTGTTTTAAATCAAAAACCAAATAACTAGAGGATTCGAGTTGCGTCCTGATAGACCTCCTGCACAAATTTTGTGTTACCAGGATATAATTGGCATGCTAGATAATTAATTTGAGCCTGGTCTCTGGGGTTTTTAAAACATATTATATAATGGCAATTTAATGATATGTCTCGCATACCTTTAGCTTGGTGAAAAATATTTTGTGTTATAAAAATAACACTTAAATTTCGGTGGTGGCTACCTTTAGTAAAAGTCAACAATTCGTGCATCACACTCTCGTATTAAATCTTCAATAATTACAAGATGTGGGTCAGCTTGTGCTGAAAAATCATCTATTTTGGGGAGCCCTTCTTTTAATGTACAACCTGAGGATAGAGTTTCATACAGAGGTTACCACTCACCATAACACCATACTATATTTTTCCATTTTTCGGCATAATGTTTTAAAAACTCTTTTACAAAATATGATTTACCACACCCAGTGGGACCAGCTATAATATAAGTAAATGGATGTTAAAACTCCATATTCTGATACACCACAAAATAATTATGAATATAATAACATATTATTATTATTAGGATTCAAAAATGTGAATACTTGTAGTGTAATACGTTCAGACGGTAGATTGGTAGTAGTACTCTCTTTCAGACATGTTTGAGCATACTTTGTTACATCTTTACATAATTGAGAACAAGTAATTATGGCCTGCTGAATGCATGGAAAATAAAGCTGGAGTTTTCCCCATGTATAAACACAAAAATTTACCTGACCATTACTATCGTCATCTGACGAGAGAATAAAACACTGACGAATACCTTTAAGAGTATTTGACAATGATATTTCATAATTTTCACTAACGGAAAATTGTGTAGGCAATGAAGAATTTGTAACAGCATTAAAGTAGTTTTCAATATATAAATAATATGATAGAAAAGTATACCACACATCAGGTGAAAGACGAATACGATCATAGTAATTATGTAAAGTGATAATAACAGAAAATTCTCCCCATCATCGTATGCTAGACCAACACATAACTCGATTTCATTAAAATAATAATGATTTAAAATTTGATTATCCATTTTTTCACCTCTCTCTCTCTACTTAATTAAAAAAAACTAATACTGTATTTACCCTATTCGTTTTCTTTTATACCCGTATGGAAGTGTGTCAAAATTTTCTATTCGTTTTCTTTTACTAGCAGTAGCCTGATAGATTTTATGCGCCTCCGGCTTAGTAATCAATTTATAATCTTTAGTACGTACAATTTGTCGACCGAGAGGAACGCTAATATAAGGTGAATTATTTAAAATCATATCTTTCATCTGTTCAAAGTTAACATATTTTAATGTTTTATTATTCAGTGTGATTCCCTTGATTTTACATATTGTCTTTGTTTTACCATTAAGTGTGTTAAAAACGGAATAGCCGTAACATTTGGGACCACCAGCACAAAATTCTTCGATATATGCATCCGGACCATATTCTGCCAACTCATTCTTCCATTCCCCTAAATACACTCCTACTTTTAACTGTGGCTCACCAGGCGATTAAGTGTAAATGATACTGTCGGTATCATAATATAACACACGCTCGCCAAGTAAATCCAAATAACGAAATAACTCGAGGCGCGCGTGTGTCGTGGTGTATGCGGTGATTATCACGTTAATATTTTTAGCAGGAGCAATAACGCTCTCATTAACACTCCAGTTGAGCACACGGATTTTGTCGCCGATTGGAATACATGATTTAACTTCAATATTCGGATTTGTTAATTTATCGAAATACTCCTCGGGAGTTTTAATGATAGCGATTTGCTCCATGTTTTCTCTTTGTGCGAACTTACCCGACAGGCTGTTAACCCGTAGCTTTGAAATTCGTTTCTTAGGTTTGTTGCGCATAATCTTTTCTCGGTCTAATTGGATATCCTCTTTCTCATAATACTCGTGTATGAACTGGTCCTTTTGTTGTTCAGTGACATCCTGCAGGCCAACCGTTACATTCAGTCTTGATATTCTTAAACAGGTTAATGTAGTCCGTGAAAAGACCGCCCTCTTTCTTTTCAGCGCCATACATTACACCCTCTTAGCTCCATACCTCATGTTTTTCGAGCACTCTGTATCCTTTCTCAACAGCTACCCGCACTTCGTCTACAACCCATGATCTAGTCAAAGCTCTCTCATCCGAATGCGTGCATTCTTCTTCTTCATTAAGAGTGTCCCCGCATGTTCGGCATAAGGGGAATAATAAGTTTTCACCACTCCGATAGGGCAGCACTGGGTGTCCGGGGCTAATACCGTGCACTTTATTATTCCCTCAAATTCCGATATATCAGGACACTCGTCATCCCCCACATAAATTTTCGGATGACCCACAGGATATTTTTTCACCTTACAACAATAAGGATAAAGGGAGATTATATCGGTATATATGATACGTTCCCCCTCTGTCACCTTATTGTAAAGTTTCATGGTGTCGACCCTGCCACCATACAGGGCATCCCGCGGATGAATTGGGCATTTCTTATCCATGCGGTGGTTTTTGCAAATATATTCTCTGTCTGGTGTTCTTTCAGAAATTAGCGCCACTGTCATTCCCACATTTCATGCACTATATACCCCAGCTCTTTTAATCTATTAAGTTTGTTTACAGTATTCTCATATCGCATATTAAAAGTAGTGTATGCATCGTTATATATGGTGTTATCACGACCTGTGAGGTAACACTCCCGGCACCCATGGAATAGACAACCCTGATACTCCCAAACATGTTCTGCGCCATTATAGCGCGCATAACTATCCACTTTATACTCACCACATACCACAACCTCTCGGCCGTTACCAGAATGCTGGATTTGTGTTTTTAATCGGTTGGCCTCGTACACGAGCCACTTAACGGCGCCGAAAGATTGGTTATCACGCCACCTGTACCCACTATGTGGGATAATACCAATGGTGTCTGTTCGCAAGAACTTTTTTCTATACATTAAATTGCACGCGCTGGCAATGCTTATACTTTCTAGGAACGAGTTGACACCTGATATAACTTCAAACTGATTCATAAATTTTATGCACGCATTGCGCAGCACGTTCACATCGTTTACATAGTATTTAATTAGCTGTTCTTTTAAAATGAAGCCCGTCTCTCCAAGTATTTCTTTTTCCTCATTATACCAACGCAAAAACTTCTCTTTCTGTTTCTTTTGAAGCCCCCCACATCGTAATAATCAATGCCGGGTAAAGCACCCCTATACTCCTGATTAGTGTTTGTGTTGAATAAATGAGGGAAATGACCCTTCGAGACGGGCAAATCGAATGCGTCGCCTAATTTGGACAAAGGCATTGGTAAGAATTAGACTATCAATAAATTTTAATTATAAAAATGCCATCGCTAAAATTTTGCACCCACGCATAATTATTCGCGACGTCCACTCTTTATCAATAACCATCGCGCGTAAAACAAAATGGCCGTCATACCCCTTTGCGTTATGATCTACAGCGACTATTTTGTTTATTCCAGAACGTCTTTGTGCTAAATAATCTAAAAACTCTACAATGCATTTGTCCCCGTAAAATACACGTTCTCTAATGCCGCATACACCACACCGTTCACTCGCACTGTTTCTACAACAATAGCATACCTGTTGGCTAACTAACAGGCTGGGCTCATGCTGAAAAATACCACCGGCTACTTCTTTATCCTGGCGGCACTCAATGTCATAAAACACTAATAACCATTTCTGTGGAGTACGCGTTCGGCACGGTTGAATGTAACATAAATGCCCTGACGGCATCATATATTTACACCCTGTGCAGAATACTTCCCCACAGACATGTGGATTCCGCCCTTTTTTCACCACGTATGCTTTACGACATTGAGGACACACTTTCAGAATATCACACAATGAAGCCTTTGGTTTTTAAGGCACTGAGCTCTATAAAAGCATCTATTGCATTCCTGGCTATATATTACACTTTCTGTAATGGTGCATGGTGGTCTATTTTGGCATTTATTGCACGAAGCTTTACACTTCCCCGCATGCCTGTCTTTAGGCTGGAATTTTTTATGGCATTCTTCACAATAGTAAACGCATGAAAAGGCTGCTGTTAGGCTAGTGATGACGTTGTAATGATTGTTAATATATAGTAAATTAATTCGTTTACCATGACCGTGAAACTCAAAAAATATTTTTTCTCCCGACAACCCGTCATACACAGTGATTTTATATGCCGATAAATATGCCTGAAATTTTTTTAATTCCGGTATCCCTCCGCCATTCTCTAAGCTAACACCAGCCTTTTCACTTAATTCAGATACCTTTTGAAACATATTTGTTGCGTATTGATTGCGATATCTATCTCTTTCTTTTGTATCATCTTTATGCTCAATAACACCTATAGCAACCACCAGAGCTTGACCCAGACAATAGTAATCAGGGTCTTTAATGACTATAATACCTCTGTTATGTTTTATATATTCGTTTATATCAGAAAAATTCTGTTTCACCCGTCCCATACCAATAGGTAGTTCGACATGGTGAAAATAAAGAATAAAACGATCTTGATATAGGAATGATGTATTCGATTGAATTACTATTTCTAACGCACCCCACACATTTTCAGCAGTCATATTATTAGCAGTTCGAAAAGACAGAATGGTTTATCGGGATGATTTTGATTTATGAAAGTCAACCCTACACGATGATGAGGGAACACACCTCTCATTACATATTGTACCAAATCACGAATACCATTTTCTACCCATTCAATGGGGTTTTCTCCCTCTGGGGGAGGAGTTAATTCAATTGTCAGTAAATTCCCATTATCTTTAAATTGTCTATAATATTGCCGAGATTCAGATACTATATTAAATCGTTCCATTTTTTCTGTAAAATCGTTAATATTTGCTGTTTATCTAACTATATAATAACAAGTAATTTTTTAGAATATTGTAAAATCGTTAATGTTTGCGTTCCAACTATAGATTACCAAGTAATATTGTATTATCGTTAATGCTTGCTGTTTTATCTCAATTGTGGTCTTCCAACTATAGAACGCCAATTAGTGTTTTCTCTACTTACCTATTATTCTTAACGATCAATAATCATTCACTAAGAAATCCAAATAGTGTCTTCTGTAATAAGGTTTACGCTATATCGAAAGCAATGCTTATAAAATTTCTAACTATACCAAATAAAATGTCTTTTTTCCTAATAATTAATTATTGTAAATTTTTTTTGCAAAACTCCTCTCGGATAAATCAGGTATTTGCAAGTAAAAAGTAACTATATTATTCTATCAACTAGCGATTTTTCCGCTGTTTGATGCTTTTGCTGTAATTGGGGCTGTTCCCACTATAGAATACCAAAAAGTGTTTTTCCCAATAATGTATTCTTGCTAACACTTTTAGTGATATTTTCTAAACCTGTAAATAGAAAAAATAATCTTACATTGCAAAATCATCCAAAAGTCGCATATTAGGCGTATCCCACATAAACTATTAACTGTGGGTGAAAAAGGGAAGAATGTTCGTTATCTACATGATCGAAAACATCGTATATTTCACCAAACAGACAATACTTAAAAATCACCACCCAAAATTTTCAAAAAGTCCAGAAATACTTAAATTTTTAAAAATCAATATTTCGGTTATTTTTGACCGCAGCGAGCTCTGGTTTTCATGAACGTATTTAACATAACGTATATTTCAAACAATAATCGGTTTTGGGTGAGGATATGAGGAACACTTAAAAATCAGCACCGAAAATTTTGACAAAGTTTAACAAATACTTTCCCTTAATTCACACTCGAAATTCACTCAATGTTCTCTCACTCTGCACACGATGATCACTTTTTACAAGCCGATGAATAACTGACTGAGAATTGCTTCGAACCTCCGCACTTATATAGTTGCTTCGCTTTCCTCTGATTGGCTAAAATAAAACTCTTTTTCATTGGAGAAAAATCTGCAAGTCAAGTATCTTATGGGCTAAAATAAAACTATTTGCTATTGGCTCCAAACAAAAATGACTAAGATATGAGCTAAATATTTTCTAAGTTCATTTGACTGGCCAAACCTGATAAAATGGCCCATATCTCGAAAATGGTAATCTTCCCAGTCACTCGTAAATGAAGCAACATATCGAGGTGGTGTTACATAGGTATTCATTGTCTGCTATGCTCATAAAAGGGAATGAATACACCCCTGCTATGTTTCGTAGTCTCTGCTATGTTTAAATAGGGGTGGATGTATTCTCCGCTCAGTGTAATTTCTGCTATGTTAAATTAGGGGTTCTGCCATGTTCGTAGTCTTGGGTTGGACACTAAAAGGGAACGAGTCTTTACTATGTTGGATAATGTGCTCATAGGAGAACGAGTACACCCCTAAAATGGCGGTCGTAAAAGACCATGGGGGCCAAGTGGGCGTGCCCAGCTGGCGTGGTCAGTGGGCGGGCCAGAGTGAGCGTGATCAGGGGGCGTGGCCAGTGGGCGTGACAGTGGACGGCGCCAGCCAATCAGCGTGACGGGGCGTGGCCGTGGACGGGGCCAAGGGGGCGGCGCCAGCCAATCAGCATGAAGGGAGCGGGGCCAGGGGCGGGGTCACGTGACCTGCGCCAGTCAATCAGGCGTGGCTTGTTTGCGCATACGCAGTAGCTAAAAACACCCCCAAGTGACCCCTCTCTACTAATGTCATTACTTGGAATACATGCTAATCTATGTGTTTGTAACGTGCTCTGGACGCATTTTAGCTCCATTAAATTCAAAATGTGACTAATGAGTAAAGAGCGCACTTTCTTGCCTCCATTAATTAATATTACTACATTAGTACAACAGCACGCACAAAACCTATCAATGCACTTTCTTCCATGACATGACAAATACTTTATGTTCAACACATCTATATGTTGTTTAAACTTCGAACAAACATTAGGCCTACATGACATAACAGTTTGACAGACTGAACTTTTACTTTCGGTTGGCACTGGCTGACTACTCATTCGTTTAACGGTGCAAGCGCTAACAACAACTGAATCATGTACAACTTTTTGGTACCCTTGTTCTACATCTGCACGACTAAGCTATTAAATTGACGCTTCGATCGATTCAATTTTTTCGTCCTTAGGTATTCGTTCATATTTACCCCCAAATTCTTTCCTTACTAATTCTAATTGTACCTTGAGTTTATCGTCAATTTGTTTTTTTGTTGCTTCAGAGATTTCTAACATTTTACTTTCTAAAGATTCGCGTACATTATTAGTTTGTTCACTAACTTCAACTATTTTGCTTTCTAAAGATTCATTAACTTATTCTATTTTATTTTCCAGAGATTCGCGTAAAATTTGCATTTCATCTTTAGTTGCGTCCAACACTAACTTGACATTACTTTCATCCATTTTGCACGACTAAACAAAAAAATCCTAAACACGAATCAGACTTATCTTTTACCTTTACGTTTCTAAACATAAATCACTACTTTCAATTTAACGGTGCAGGAATTCTGTCGTTGTTCGGTGCGCCATTCTTATGACCCGACTGGGTTCGATTCTCGTCCGTCCCTGTTCGGGAAGCCATTCTTATGACCGGCCGAGTTCGGTTTCCCATGTTCGGGCTATTGATTTTTGTATTTAAAGCGGACTTAGTGGTTAGAAGGAACAAGTACTTCACTCTACAGGTGGTAGTGGTTAGAGTTGAAAATCATGTGTGGCTCTTAATTAAATCACAAACCAAAATAAACTCATGCGGAGGTTACACTCACGCCTGCCCACCATCCTAGACGCGTCAATCTTTTATGCTTGCAGAGTATACGTAAATACCTGTACATAATACTAAGAATTCCTGTGGTGATTCATGTAAGAAACGTGGAAAAGATGACTGAAAACAAAACAAATCCATAGGATAAATTTTATTTGATCAAAAAAGTAATTCACATGTTTTATTTACTTACGTGCACCTTCTATCAATATCTTTCTATTGATAAATCTGTTTCGATATATTTTCAGAACCTTCTAGCCCATCTTGATACATAATATTTTTTTTAAAAAATGACGAAGGATTAATTTAAAGTGATATGATATATTATTGCCTTCTGATTTTAAGATTAGTGATACACGACCACCTAGCACACGTTGTTTCACTGAACACATCACTGCACTACACATCAATTACACGGGATTTAGGGTGGAACTTAGAGTAATTCCATGTAGAAGAATTCCTTGCAGCTTTGTCTTCTTATTTCGACGATGATGAATTTAAGCCTTGATCTGGATTACATTCCTCTTCGCAAAATTTAATGTGAAATTACTTGAAATACGATAAATTCAGAGTAACACTAATCAATTTGTATTTCTACAAATCTTTTACTATGTTTTCATTAATATTGGAGCGATTTACTATAAAGATTAGTTTGGTTAATTGAACGGACTAGTACCTAATAGATATTCACGATGTATAATCACTGAGTTACAACTGAGTCGTGCTTTCATCACATATCTTCTCTAATTTTCACTAGAATGATAATATTGCGAAACTGCATTGACTATAGGAGATATTTATATAATTAATTTTACCACTCCGTGGAGGATACTTCGTTTAATCACATATATTGTCCACACTCTATTTTTAAGTTTGTTCGTTCATTTTACACTGGCATTACAATTGATTTTTACAATGAGTGTTCTCGTGGTTTCAAACTAAATTGTATTATTTCATACATATATGTTGACTTTCACTAAAATATTAACTCCATGAAACTACACTAACTCGAGAAACTGTTCAAACAATATATTTCACTACAGCGTGAAGGATTATAAATTTTGTCACGGATTTCCTTCACAATCGCTCTACACGCTTGCTTATTTGTTTCATGATGGCGCCCCAATGCTAATCTTCGCGCCTTAAGCACAAAATGTCTGTCTTCCTACGCCTATTAATGACAATGAGAAACATTAAAATATTATAGGAAAACATTCTTTTACAGGTAATATACACACTAATGAATTTTATATTTGTTTGCCATTAAAATAACGGAATCAAAGTACCAAAAACAATAGAAATAAACGTCGATGACGATAAGTTTCATTAAACTATTTTTTTATAACATCATAGCCGCTTCAGATCTCTTTATTTCTTGAGCACGTAATGCAAGTCACCACGGCAAAGCATTGGCAACACGTTGAAAAATACAGCACCATAATATAAGGTTTGCGTCAACGTATTGTGCAGAGAGCCTTATTCCACTTCAGGTGGGGCTGACTGGGGAATTTAAACAAATGGAATGGGAGTGAGAGAGGACACGCGCTCACAAGTCCTAGCGGTGGTCACACTGTCTATGTCCCGACCCTGCTGGAATATCGTGAATTAAAACAAAGTTTTGTGATGAGGGAGGATTGGAAACTTTCATTTATTTTATTTTATTTTCATGTATATGATATACATAGGTCAAAATATGTTCCATTTTACTAACTTCTGATAATGCAATAGACAAAACAAAATTTTTAAATTTAGTTATCGTGAAAGCTGTAAGGATTAAATCTCCGTTCATACACGGCCAGGAACATAAAATAATTCTTGTACTCTTGAATAACGTCGTTAGATGGCACTACTACAGGTTGATACCATTCCCGCCTACTTTGCCACCTAGGAGGTGGGAAAGCAAAGAACTGAAGTTTAGATAAAGCTTGTCGTTCTAAAACAAACCTGTATTTGGGAAACTCCCGAAAGTCATCAAGCTGTGGAGAAAGCGCTGATGCAACAACCAGCAATTAGCACTACTTTTTAAAAACGTAATAGAATTTCCCGTTCCTACAGAGGTTTTTCTCATGCAGAAAAGAGAGAGTAGCAGAACGTAACCACATATGCCGTGAAAACGATGATGGTACTAACAAATTGAATAAATTACAATTTTTGAAGATCACAAACAAAAAAAACAAATTAAACTAAAATATTTTTAAAAAGACTAATTTTATTTTTAAAATTTTAATACTACTACTGATAATAATAATAAAGAATAATTTTGAAGAACTCGGGTGAAATAATTTGAAAAAAGAAAATCCTGAGGCGAATATTCCAACACAAGAGGGGCGAGAATGGAGAAGGCGGAACCAAGAAAGCTCTGTCGCTTTTGTGGAGGTCTGTGTTTCATTGGCCCTCACACCGTGAGTTGAATCCGAATGGAAATACAGCGAAGGTCAGTTGTTGGTGTGGTTGTATCCAACATACTACCTGGTTATGCCAGTTCGGTTACACTGTGAACTTCTGGGTCTCGGTGGCTCAGTGTTAGTGTTCACCTCTGGTGCTTGGGGTCCTGGGTTCAAACTGCCAGCCGCTCCCGCCAAGTGAACTTTGTGGTGGACAAACACCGTGTGTGTGGGTTTCCTCGGAGTTCTTCCGTTTCCTCCCATTCTCTTCATTCCACCATTCCATTCATTACTCATCATCACCGTCTCCTTTAGCCTAGCCGGCATAATCGTGGAACGTAAACTCAAAAATTTAATTTCATTTCATTTCTCACCGTGAACTTCGTAAGGACAGAGTGAACATGGGACCTCAACAGAGCGTCATAAGGACGTGTATCCTGTACGGATTCAAACTGGGGTCAAACGCCGCTGCAGCGGGGCGGAAGATATGCCAGGCCTTTGGTGAGGGTGTCGTGACTACGTGGACAGTACAGCGATGGTTTAACAAGTTTAAGTACAGTGACGAAACACTCGAAGACGCACCACGTACCGGAAGATCAACACATGTACAGAATGAAGATCTTCAGGCAGGAATTAAGGCGAACAGTGGCCAGACATGCGAGGAACTAGGACTACAACTCAGTGTGAGTGGAGAAACCATTCGCAGCACCTCCATCAACTTGGGAAACATTACAAATTCGGTCAATTCGGACGATTTGATTCTGGACCAGAAAGCATCGCGAGCAGACACCTGTGTTTCTTTCCTGCCTCGTCTGAGGAAGGAGTCATTTCTGGACAAGGTGTTGACATGTGATGGGAAATGGGTCCTGTATGAAGCTCTACGGCGCCGTCATCATTTTTTACATCTCATGAACCGGTTCCAAAACAGCCAAAACCAACAACGTACCAGAAGAAGGCCCTCCTGTATGTTTGGTGAACTGCTGGCGATATCGTGCATCGGGAACTGCTACCAGATAGCCAGAGCATCAATGCCATTGTGTACTGTCAGAAGTTGAGTCATGTTCAAGAAAAACTCGAAACTCTGGATCCAGCATTTCTGAATCGCAAACGGGTCCTCCTGTTACAGGACAACAGTAACCTGCACGTGGTTAGGATGACCCGAGACACCATTCTACGTCTTGGATATGAAACACTATTGCATCCGTCATACTCCCCGGACATTGCACAGTCCGACTATCTCTTGTTTCCTTGGACAATCATCTTAGAGGACACCAGTTCAAATCCCTAGTAGAGGTGCAAAATGCACTTGATACCTTCTTCGCTTCACGGCTCACCAAGTTCTACGGCGATGGAATCCATGGCCTTCCAGAACGTTGGCATAAAGTCGTCGATGCTGATAGGGACTAGTTTTGATCTTCCAGGTAAGTCTTAGGTTACATATAGATGTTCGAAGGTGGTGAGTGAAAAAGCGACGGAACTTTCTTGGTTACCTTATAGGAACTGCAAAGCTTACACCGTTTACCGAAGACTATAAGGATCACTATGTCTAGGAGGCTCAGTCGATCAGGTCACGTAGCCAAAATAGAAGAAAGTAAGATAGTTTTCAATATTTTAATTGGAAACCTAATTGGGAAAAGACTATTAGGAAAACCTAGAAGCAGATGGGAGGACAATTTTAGGATGTATCGCGCACAAATAGGAATACAGAGTAGAAACTGGATCCACCTAGCTAACGACAGAAGTCAATGTGGAGAGCTTTTGTGAATACATCATTAAACCTTCGGGTTCCGTAGCCCATGGTGTTTAGTTTCTCTTTAACCAACCTTAAAAAAAATAGCTTCCTCGTGGTTAAGCGGTTAGCGTACGCGTCTTTGTTATGGGAGACCCGAGTTCAATTCCCGGCGGAAGCTCATGGGTTCGGATCCCACTTTAAGCTGCAAGTCCACATCTCATATAGCCTTGCTGCGTAAACAGACGCTTATCTTAAAATCAAATCAAATAAACCAAAATGAGGTTTTTGAGTTTTACCTTTACGAGGGAAAACTGAGAACCATTTTAATACACTATTCAAGTTATTCCCCCCGAAGATCAATACACTTTTCACAACGATGTTGCAACATTTCTAACCCTTGCAAATAGAAAGTATTTTTCTGCTGTGCAAACCAGCCCTCCACCTCCGAAATGAGTGCCTCATCGGATGGAAAATGTTAGTCTTTCAGATGTTTTTTGAGATGTGGGAAGAGGTGCTAGTCGGTGAGTAGGGTGGGTGAGGTACCCAAGTGAAGCCCAGATCCACCAGCAATTGAATGGTTTGATGGGCCTTGTGGGAGGGTGCATTGTCCTGGAGAAACTGAACCCAGTGCTCACTTTTCATCGACGTTTTATCTCCAGAGCCTCTTTCAGCTCAATCAAATAGTTGGAATAAACCCCAGCATTGATGGTTTCACCATTTTTAAGATATTTGATAAGGATGACACCGTCCTTATCCCAAAACACCGATGCAAGCACCTTCCAGCTGATCTTTGACTTCGGAACTTCTTCAGTCGAGGAGATCCACTGTGACGCCACTCCATGGATTGCTGTTTACTCTCTGGATCATTGTAGTGTAGCCATGTTTCATCTTCTGTCACCAGACTACGCAAGACCTCACCAGGGTTTTTAAACTTTTGCAAAATTTCCTGTGACCTCTGCAGCATTGTTTTCTCTGCTGGTCAGCAGTCAAACGTTTTGGGATCCATTTGGCACTGGCCTTCCACATGTCCAAATATTCTGCTATTATGACACCCATACACTCACGCGATATCCCCACACACGCAGCAATGTTTTTGATCGATATGCGCCTATTCTCCACTATCATGTCATGCACTTTGTCGATGTTTTCCGTGGTCACTGCACTTGAAGGCCTGCCTGAACGAGGTTCATCTTCAGTCTCACGGTGACCAGTCTTAAAACGCGTCACCCACTTCGCTACTGTTGTATATCCAGGAGCGTGTTCCCCTAAAGTGTCCTGCAAAGATTTATGAATTTCCAGAGAGGATTTGCCTTCCAGCACAAAAAACGTGATGACACTGCGAAGCTCATTCTTCTCGAATTTCCTTAGATTCTCCGCCATATCTTCTTACAGAACCTGTAACAAAGGAAATAACAATGAAGAAATGATCATATACGGGATTAGGGGTTCACAATATATGACCTTTCTAATGATTATAATGTTTCAATTTTTATTTCTTCTTGGTGATTTCATGAATTTTCCAGCTCCTCGTCGTATGTATGTCTGTAAGTATATTCAATATTATATCGAGAATCGTTGGTTTAATTACAATGCAGTTTTCACTAATCGAACAAGTTGTTCTAAGGCAATTTCGTATGTATAAAATATTTAAAAATTTTAAATAATTAATTAATTTTAAGAAATCAAATTAATTTTAAAGAGAGACTTACTTCTCCCTTATTTTTTTCTTATATCAATAAATTATGGAAATACATATTTGTACTATACTTATGACTTGAATTTCAACTATGCTTAAGTAAAGGGAGGATTATGGAAAAGCTATACTCATCCGTCTCTTCTTCTGTCTGTTGGACAGGTAAAAACAACAACAACAACGGTAAAAGAGCAGTGCCGGATCCAGAAGGGGGAGGTAGCCAGAATCCACACTATGATAGGCATATCACGAGTTTACTATAAACTTTAAAAAAAAAATAAAAAATTGGGGGCCTAGCCCCCCCGGTCCCGGGCTAGATCCGCCACTCTAAAAGAGGTAGTGAGAAACATGTTCAAGAAGCTGTTCGATTCCTGCAACGCTTGATGAAAAATCTTATCCTAAAATATGCAGCTTACCGGATAATCAACAAAGTAAGGTGGGTTGTATATAAACAAGGGGTTACGAATATTTTTCTACCCAGATTTCTAAAAATAGTTTAACCCTACAGTGCATCATTTTGTGTATTTAAGTGAAATAATATTCAGGCATATGATAAGACATTTCTAATTAATATGCAAATAGAAAAGTGTCCCAAAGTAATTTTTCGAGCCAAAATATAAAAATACTTTGTATCACTTATGATACATTATGCATCAACAGTTCATGTTCCTCTCTCGTACAAAATCAAATTATATCATACGTAGAAACAATTAGGAAACTTACTTCATGAACTTGGAATCTTTGCAACTTCGAAAATATTCTTTGTCCTTCAGAGTAGACGACCCATAAACTCTTCTATTCTCACCTTCGCTAATCACACGCACTTCTTTCTCTCTGTACTGAAGCAACATTTTCCTGACATCTACAGGATATATGGTGAACTATGTGCTCAGGAGAAATATCAGATATGATACAAATGTATTTGTGGTAGAACTCACGACCTGAACACTAATACTAGCCATAATTTATTTTGTATCAAATATGATACAATATGCATTCTAGGGTTACCTCTGTTTGATCATGAATGTTTAGGTCATTGACGACGTCACGACTGATTACATGCCGATCTTAGGGTGAGGGGTTCCTCTTTCGATTCCTTTATATTCTTTCCATCAAATTGTTCATCAGCGAGTTTCATACCGTCTCCCTGAACATGAAGCACATTACTATGGGTCGTTAAAAATTTAATTGTATTTTCCTCCTTTATCTTAATGGACGTAACCGTAGATTACTAATGCCGTTGTAGTGAATTAAGGATTTGAACACATCAGCACTGATAAAATAATAATAAAATTTGCTTGGTACGACTACTCTATTAGCCTGTATGCATTTACAGTAAATAGAAACCCACATACTGGCGTGAAAAGACTCACGCCAAATTGTGTGACTATTCTGCTCCTAAATATAGAAACATCTTAACAAAATGCAACTTATCTTATTAATACGCCATTGGAGTACCATTAGCCTGAAGCACAGCTTCAATTCTAGCAGAATCGAGACACATTAACGAGTAAATTGTTTCCAGAATAGATTAGTGGAATTCTTCTGGAGAATTAGCGTTCTTCACGCACTGCAGCACTCATTTGTGTCAGTGATTATTAGCATTTCTCAAGAGATGAGACGAGACGAGACAAGAAATAAAGTTATATCTTCTTGCACCGTAAGTTTATAAAATTCTCGTTGTCTCGTCTCGATGGTCGAAGAAATTCTCGTATTGTCTCGATTCTCGAAAAGCTTTTCTCATCTCGCCTAGTTTTATAAACGTATATACAAAATCTGTGATCGAAATTTTTGCTTCATTTCACTTAGAAGTTATTAGAGTCCATCCGTGTCACGAGAGGTCTACGAAGGGTATAACAAAATATAAACTTTGTTTATTATTGAAGTATATTGTGCAATGACTTGCGTATCTTTAAACGTTGGTCAATGTATCCTCGTCGCCATAAGTGCCTTTACATCGCAGTGACGGGTATGTGACCGCGCAGTACTCCAAGGAAGGGATGGTTGTATAAGAATTTTTGATTAATTTTGAAAAGTTTTTATTTTGACTAGGGAATTAACGTAGGTATAGGGAGTAAAGACACAGATTTGAAGCATCAGTGCACGAAAAGATTCGTATTCTCAGTTTTTCTATTTATTGCTTTATATGTTAAGTTAAACACCACCATATGTATCACTGATATCGCAGATCGAATTATTTTGTAAAATCGTGTCTGTAACCTATTGTCAAAACATTCATCTCAAGACATGATGTAGAGAAAAGAGAAAGAGATAAGACATCTGTAATATATGTATAATTACTCAATAAGTAATTATAAGTAAATTAGACTCAATAAGTAATTGTAGAAATTAGTTAGGGCCTAAAGGACACGTAAGAGAGCGAAAAGGAGGTCTAGAAGTCTGAACTTTTTAGAAACGTCCTAGATAGGTGAAAATATAGTTAAAAATTGCAAAAGGTATCATGTAATTTATCTTTCTTTTCTTATATCCTAGTATACATTTTTCTTTCACATCCAAACATCTCTATTCAGAATTACGAGATGTTTGTGAAGAGAAGTGAAGAGAGAAACATTTCCATCTCAAGAATTATATCAGAAAAAAAATCTTTTGACTTAGGCTAGATTCGAACTCGTAATCCTTGAATCCATAATTCTGCGCTCTACCGATTGAGCTAACAATTGCTGTTGCAAAAGCCTGATTTCTACAACTACCGGTTGCTGAATGGTGTGTATTAACGAAATTGGCGGAGATAATTGCTTCATATAGCTATTGCAATAATAATAACTAACTAACTAACTAACTCTATGGCCTATGGAACCCGGAGGTTCAGTGCCGCGTTCACAAAACCTCTCCACTAACTTCTATCCTTAGCTAATTGCATCCAGTTTCTACTTTGTATTCCTATCTCTGCGAGATCCATCTTAATATTGTCCTCCCATCTGCGCCTAGGTCTTCCTAATGGTCGTTTTCCTATGGGTCTACCAGTCAAGACTTTGAAAGCGTTTCTACTTTCTTCCATTCTAGCTACATGACCTGCCCACCTAAGGCTCCTAGACTTGACGACCCTAACAATGTTGGGTAAACCGTATAAACTATGTAGTTCCTCGTTATGAAGCTTCCGCCATTTCCCATTCTCGTTCCTCTTGGGTCCGAATATTCTTCTCAGGATCCTGTTCTCAAATACTTTCAGTCTATGTTCTTCCCTCAGAGTAAGCGACCATGTTTCACAACCATACAGAACAACAGGCATGATTATCGTTTTATATATTTTAAGCTTCAAATTCCTCGACAGAATTCGCGACGACAAGAGATTTTGAACCGAATAGTAACACGAATTCCCTGCTTTTAGTCGACATTTAATTTCTTCGTGAATATGATTATTATTATTAATAATAATAATAATAATAATAATAATAATAATAATAATAATAATAATAATAATAATAATAATAATAATAATAATAATAATAAAGAAGATGATGAACAGAATTTAAAAAGTCGCATTGTTAAAAGTTTGGTGTGCGAAGTTAGTCCTAATATGAGATTTTATTAATTATATATAATAAATGTAAGCGTGGTTTATTCGTGCGTGCTACTCAAACTGCGCAACTCATAAGTGTTGTACGCGTATGGTACAGTAGCCTTGCGTCCTCCAACCGTGAAGAAAGATTCGGTTTGAACCTATGCGTGTCCTACGAGGAAGGAGGAGATTCAAAGAAAGAGAAGTGGTTTAGAAATTATGCAAAAATAGAATATCTCACGAGGTGAGGAGATATAGAGTTCAGCGTGTCTTTCAGCTGTGACTCTATACAAGATATGAATCTACGACGTAACGTAGAACCCGAACCACACGACTCCTGCCGGGAATCGAAACCCATATCACCTCTAGCTCTAGACACAGGGACATGTAAAAATAATCGAAAATAAACGATATTAATGTTAAATCCATAGCTTTCGAGGTCCTAAAAATTCCTAATTGAAAGATATGAGTGTCTATTCAATAGTTTTCGGGGTCGCTGAAGTGAATAATGACACTCCCGATACCGTAAAAGATCAAGTTTTTATTCTTCGTTAGCGGCAAGTTAATTCATTTGCTCCTGCTGGAAATGGATTCGTACTATTTCATTCCGATTCAAATATGTATTCTACTGGGAAAACTAATCTCAAATATATCTTTGAAATATAAACCTATTCTTCCCGTGCAACGCCGGGTATTTCAATTAGTAAATAAATAATTTAAGAAACAATGAGTATATTTAATGGAAACAGACATATGTATTTTTGAATGTTGTATATGAATTGCTAATTCATACTTTATCTAGTAGAAAATGGTGCATCCATTATATATTCTGAAGCAATAGGGAGTACTATTGGAGGTGTATTTTATTTATCTACTGTCGAATTTAGTGTGGAATAATTTCAAATAATTTATTTCGAAACTATCGAGACGAGACTGAGACCGCTATTTGTCGGTTGAAAGGAGACTAATACTGTAAATAGTCTCGTATTGTCTCGTTTTGATAGCAGTTCTACTTCGGGGTTTGTTCTCTAGTAACTGGTTGCGTAGTGCACCTACAGTATATAAGACGTCGTATATTTAAATGTTTCAGAACTTACCCCACCTTCACTTGACGGATCGTTCTAACTAAAACTACCAGACCGTTTATGTAATTTTGCGTTTAAGTACAGGTCCTATCCTTATGTCAATTATTTTCTTGCAACAGAGAATGAAAAATGTAACAGTTATAATGTTGATCGCGCATAATCCTGTATAGATAAAAGGCACTTTATAGAGTGTCGGACTCCGTGGTGTAAATACAGTAATTACTGGCTTGGTAAATTCATCACTGAACGCGTTTCCGTCTTATCGTGCAATGACGTCACCTTTGACACATGCTCGGGACAGGACCACAGGAGGAGTAACGCTCTTGTTTGCTTACTCGGTGCTGTTTATTCTCTTTGGAACCTGATGTGAAATTACTGCTTTCTCCTTAATTTCAGCTGTTTTTGCTATTTCTAATTTAGATGTCTATTATATTAGTGGAATTTTATTCCATGATGGAAATATATTTTATTTCTTTTTAAATGTAAATAAAAAGAAAAGTCTATTTGGACAAGTTTCCCCACAACTCTAGAGGTATTGTCTTGGGTGCGCTTTTCTTTTCTTTTCCTTTAGGGCCGCGGTGGCTCAGTGGCAGAGCTTTCACCTCTAGTGCTTGGGGCCTCGGGTTCGATCCCAGTCCCCGCCAATTGAACTTTGTGGCGGACGAACACCATGTGCGTCGGTTTCCTCGGGGTTCTCCTATTTCCTCCCACTCTCTTCATTTCATTCATTACTCATCATCACCGTCTCCTTTAGCCTAACCGGCACAAGTGTGGGACGTAAAATTTAAAGATTTCATTTCATTTCTTCAACACAAATGCAATTAAAACCTGACTCTGAGAGCGCAACAATGTTATCTTGTTCGAAGGGTCAGTGATTTTGTGTCGAAGGTAATGTCACGCGAAGAGACAGGCTGCGCGTGGGCTCACCTTGTCTTACGTTTGGCAACATTGCTCTTGGTCAAGTGGCCTATTGCTTATGCCTTTAGGTATTTGCCCTAAAGCCATACAGCGAGCTGTGTGCGTTCTGTTACTCCCTCCCTGCCCCTCGCGGTGTTTGCGAAAATATTATTTGCTTTTCATGCATTGGGATAAGGGGTAAGACACCTTGGGACAATGGAAGGGAGTAACATATAAAATGATCGAAAACGACAACCGATGTTAATGTAGAGTTCATAGTTTCGAGGTCGCTGAGATGATTAGGCGTAAAGTTATCAGCTATTTTCTGTTAGTGGTTTCTTCATATACGTCTACTAAGTTAACGAACCTAGACTTATCAGCGTACAGTAGTTGGTTAGTGTGTCCTCGATGGCTATTTTTACTTTTTCCATGATCATCCCATACCATACAGTATTTTTTTATGTTTTGAAAAAGCTTGATTTTATCAATTCGTTAAACAACAATGTTTCTTTTTTCTAACCATGTTTCTTAGTATTATCCTCTTCATTCTAACTAATTTAAATATTTTCAATAATTCAGAATTTTGACTAAAAATGTTACAATGATCAAGATTTGTATAAGAAGAGGAGCCTTCATTTCTAATCATTGTCATAAACGGAAGGGAAAACTTATAAAAAATTGAAATAACTTAGTAGACGTAGAAAATCGATAGAAATAATGAACATCAACTATTAATTGACTGTTAGAAGTATAGTAGATATAGTTCTCAACCCAAGTAGAAGATGCACTCTTTGCTTCATGAAAATAATAAACATTTTTGAAAAATAATTACAGAAAAGTAATTTGAAGACATTTACTGAGCGAACGAAGGTTACTGGTTAGTGTTGACGCTTCGTAATTGAGAGTCTCCCGGTTCAAATTTCGATACGAGGCATCCTGACTAGTGATTTTGCAGTACCACTGGGCGAATACCAGGATACCTTTAATACATAAGCTTTGGCAAATTTTCTTGAAATCTTTGTTCTTATGTTGTTAATGTTCCAGTGTGAAATGGCATTTTGATGCATGGAAAATATTTTTAGTAAACAAAATATAATAGATGAATGGTTAGTGTAAGGAACTCCTACTTGTATTGCTTAGGTTCAAATCCCGACTGTTCTTATTGATTTTTTTCTTTTAGCTACGCTCATATGTTGCACTCCAGAAGTTCAATTTTGAATTAAATGTAGTCGCAGCTAATTTAAACTGAAACTATTTTCAAAACTATTTGCTATTACATGTTTTTGTTTTACTTGCGATGTTTCAATTTTGATATTAGATCTTAGAACCCTAATGTACTGTAACTCATTTCCCTACGTCATATCATGATGAATGTTTTCACAACAACGATAGTCGGGCGGTAATACAGAATTTCATTGTTACTGCAGGGCCGGATCTTGAAGCCTGCGAACTACGCGTTCGCAGGAGGCGCCAGGTGAACAGGGAGCCAAATTAGAAAAATGAATTTTGTTTTAAATGTAAATATTTATTTAAAAAAATGTTATGATGAAAAATTTTCCTCATATAGCTTCAAATAAATATTGTACAGACTGAGATACAGATAAAATACATCAAAAGGACAATAAAAGTCGAATCTTTGCGTGGTTGGCTGTAAAACACCCTTTACAAATGAAATGGACTCGTACATCAATTGATGCCAATACCACACGCACAAGTGATGCTAGTTTGAGGAAAATTTCCACGGCACAGGATAGACCTTTTTAAAGAGGAAAAAGGGATATTTTATGAATATGAGATAAAATGAAGGTAAATTTGGCTTTCCAATAGATGTTGTATTAAGCACTACGACCGTAGAGCTAAAGACAGTGGTATTCTTTCCACAATCCCATCATATGCACAAAATACAAATATAACAGACTCTTCATTCCTTCCTCAACAATCCTTCCGACACCTTGCTAGAGAATATCATTGCCAAATATGTCTTTAAAATCCGAATGGATCAACAAACGAAAGGAATTCAACCGCAAGTATTGTTTATGGAGTGGGTGGCATTATCACAGTAGAAAGAAATGTCTCCAAGGGTGCTCCTCCATCTTGTCTTAAACAGTGTCTTCGCATAGTACTTTGGTTCAATGACCTCAGTTAAGGGTTGAGAAAGATCACCGTAAATGAAATTCACATTATCAAAGTTGAAGCAAGCATGGGCGCCCAAAAGGGAAGAGGGGGCCGGGCCCCACCTGGCTTACGACAAGTATAATATATATGTATAATTTCTTAAGATTTTCTTAATACAAATAAAAATACCAAACGTAATATACCAACCAGGAAGGTGACCCCTCTAAAAAATTCGGGCCCCCATGCAAGCAAGTAGGCTTTTCTTGTCCATTCGCCCAGGGAGTGGAGCGAATACTAAGAAAAGACGGGCGGTACAAATGGATTTTTTAAAAATCATTTCTGAGGGAAATTTTAACTTAAGTTCCTAATGGCTCAAATCGCTGTCCACTGCTTAATGCTCACTTTGTTTAATATCTATTAGTTCATTTGTCGTTCGTCAAGATTCTCATTTCTATCCTAAGTCATTTCGTTTTTGTTTTATTTTTTAAATTTATAATGATGTGTGCTTTCACTTTTTAATAGTACTTTGTTTTTCATGTAATAATAATGAGCAACGATATAAAACCAAGTGAGCATTTTATCGGAAAAGAAAGCTACAAAACATGAAAGAAGATAAGAGGCAACCGAAGGCTCTAAAAGGTTTCTTTCGCGTTCTGGTCAAAATCATACAAATGTTGAGGTGGGGAGTTGTCAATACCAGTCACTGTTAACGGACATTTGCAGGTCGACATTCTTTTGAAACTGTAAGGTTATTTTACCTGATTGCAGTAATTTAATTGTTGAATTAAAATGGGACGATACGGTCATTTCTGCTACGGGTCTGAATTAAATTTCATGTATTTCAAAATATGTTTGATTACAATTAGTTTTCACGCGGCATATAAGTATATAATTTGAAAGGATATAACCGAAAGCGATGAAAGGTCATTTGGATGACAAGTAGTTTTTTTTTTCAGTACTCTCACTTTCAATCACAGCAGCATATACAGATGCTTGTTTTATTATAACAGTATAACAATAATTATTAATCCATTCTCTGTTATTAAATTTAGATGGAGCGATATTTTAAATTAGTAATCATTCTAATGCACAGTAGAGTTTTGATTATTAGTTATAAATTAAGTGATATTCTGTTATAAATGAGTAGGGGTCTAAACAAATACGGAAAACTATTAGCAATGACACTACTCGAAATGAGTTTTCGCAATATAATGGAACAGTATTTTATTCGAATGTGAAGGAAATCATTGCATAAATTGGCCCTTCCCCTCCTTAGAAGTCTAAGCTACAATACGTATCTAATAATTTTGAATTAGAAATATATGCATCGAGTTTCATATCCTTAACTTTAAGGTCTCCTGAGTTAAGTAAATGAATAACCTTCCTGCTAACGAAAGAGTAAAGATTTGGGCTTTAATGGTATCTGGAGTGTAATTATTAATTTCAGCAACCCTGAAAACTATTGAATAGACACTCATATCTTTCAATTAAGAATTATTAAATTTTCACCCCTCCCATTAAACCTCCATGCCGATAATGCTAAACTTTGATGTGAAAGATATAGAAGGTTTCATAATTCATGTACTCAAAAGCTATGGATTTAACATTAATATCGTTTATTTTCGATTATTTTTGCATGTCCCTGTGTCTCCAGGGGCGTCCATTAAGGGAGTAAGAGGGGGCAATTACCCTCTCTAGAGGAAATTATACTTTGCAAGATCGAAAACCCAAAAATTGTTTGAATATTTACCCCAAAATTTGGAACTATATTTGAAATGTCGCTTATACTTGCCCCCTTTGAAAACCACAATATGGGCGCCCTTGTGTGTCTCTCATGATAGAGCTAGAGATGATACGGGTTTCGATTCCCGGCAGGAGTTTTGTGGTTCGGGTTCCACGTTAAGTCGTAGATGCACATCTTGTATAGAGTCACAGCTGAAAGACACGCTGAACTCTATATCACCTCACCTCGTGAGATATTCTACTTTTGCATAATTTCTAAACCACTTCTCTTTCTTTGAATCTCCTCCTTCCTCTTAGGACACGCATAGGTTCAAACCGAATCTTTCTTCACGGTTGGAGGACGCAAGGCTACTGTACCATACGCGTACAACCCTTGTGAGTTGCGCAGTTTGAGTAGCACGCACAAATAAAACAACCCTTACATTTATTATACATAATTAATAAAATCGTATATTAGGACTAACTTCGCACACCAAACTTTTAACAATGCGACTTTTTAAATTCTGTTCATCATCTTCTTTATTATTATTATTATTATTATTATTATTATTATTATTATTATTATTATTATTATTATTATTATTATTATTATTATTATTATTATTATTATTATTATTATTGCAATAGCTATATGAAGCAATTATCTCGGCCAATTTCGTTAATACACACCATTCAGCAATCGGTAGTTGTAGAAATCAGGCTTTTGCAACAGCAATTGTTAGCTCAATCGGTAGAGCGCAAACTTATGGATTCAAGGGTTACGAGTTCGAATCTAGCCTAAGTCAAAAGGTTTTTTTCTGATATAATTCTTGAGATGGAAATGTTTCTCTCTTCACTTCTCTTCACAAACATCTCGTAATTCTGAATAGAGATGTTTGGATGTGAAAGAAAAAAGTATAGGATATAAGAAAAGAAAGATAAATTACATGATACCTTTTGCAATTTTTAACTATATTTTCACCTATCTAGGACGTTTCTAAAAAGTTCAGACTTCTAGACCTCCTTTTCGCTCTCTTACGTGTCCTTTAGGCCCTAACTAATTTCTACAATTACTTATTGAGTCTAATTTACTTATAATTACTTATTGAGTAATTATACATATATTACAGATGTCTTATCTCTTTCTCTTTTCTCTACATCATGTTTTGAGATGAATGTTTTGACAATAGGTTACAGACACGATTTTACAAAATAATTCGATCTGCGATATCAGTGATACATATGGTGGTGTTTAACTTAACATATAAAGCAATAAATAGAAAAACTGAGAATACGAATCTTTTCGTGCACTGATGCTTCAAATCTGTGTCTTTACTCCCTATACCTATGTTAATTCCCTAGTCAAAATAAAAACTCTTCAAAATTAATCAAAAATTCTTATACAACCATCCCTTCCTTGGAGTACTGCGCGGTCACATACCCGTCACTGCGATGTAAAGGCACTTATGGCGACGAGGATATAATCATATTGTACATTGTACACTGAGTTCGTACAATCACTATATGTATTTATAGTGTTTATACTATGAACCATGGAACACTAAAACAGTGTTCGAGATCTATGACTTGAATTAACTATTATTGGCCACGAGACTCTTGTAATTTCTCATTTCGTCTCGATTTTAAAAATGTACCTCTCTCATCTCGAGAGCAAAAATAGTGATAATGGAGTAGTAAAACTGGACTTGCTATTCTAGCACTGGTCATCGATATTTAACAATATACAAGTTAGGGGATTGAGCAGGCCAGGAGAGGTGTTGAAATTCATGCAGATGTTCCTCAAACTGTGCCTTTACAGGACTGGCTATGTGTATGGGCGCGTTTCCCACCTTGAAGATTGTGTAGTTCTAAGATAAGAACATTTGTGCTATAGGATGCAGATGGTTATCTAAAATGTCAACATAGTCACCAGCAGTAATTTAACATATGAGATTAATAATAGAACAAACAGAATACCATGAAATTATGGCTCATATCAACAAGGGCGACGATTTCTCTGTAAATTTGGGGAGGGGGCATTCAGATGTAGAAAGCATATATGAGGATTTTAAGATAAATTGCATTCAAATTATGCCAAATATTGTATATTCATAAATACAATGTGGGGGGCCCACATGAGCTTTGGGGTCTCGATCCCCCTTGGCCTTCCAGGATCGGCGCCCTTGCATATCACCACAACATAGACCATCCTACCATATTTAGCATCAATAACTACCAGCATTCTCCTCTTTTGGGCGTTCGCCATATGTAAGCTATGTAGATCTCTTGGAAATAAGGAGAAAGATGACTTATTTGGACCATGTAACTCTTTTCCAGGCAAGGCCGCGGTGGCTCAGTGGTAGAGCGTTCACCTCTGGTTCATGGGCTCCTGGGTTCAAACCCTGCTCACGCCAAGTGAACTTGTGGTGGACAAGCACCGTGTGCGTTGGTTTCCACGGGGTTCTCCCGTTTCCTCCCACCTTCTTCATTCCACCATTTCATTCATTTCTCATCATCACTGTCTCCTTTAGCCTAGCCGGCATAACTGTGGGACGTAAAACTTAAAATTTCATTTCTTCTTTTCCAGGCATTGGAAGTTCATGGTTTGTATTCTCGGCATCACCTTATTTGCGCTATCGCGTTGACAGCGGTTATCAGAGGTTTAGAAATCACAAACCAGCCGAGGTTATACAGATTTCATCAAACTGTGATTTTATTTGTAGAAACAGGACGTTTCAGATTCGAGATGATTAAGTTCAACAGTTGTGCCATATGAGCTCTACAGTTCTTTGTGATATTTCTCTTCAAGGTGCGGTGATCCCTCTCATCTAGGATTGGAATCCATCTACTATTTCTTTTCGTCTCGTTTTGCAATGATTTCTCCATGCCATCATCATCTTGGGCAATGGGCAAAACCGTTCTCAATACACTTAGTGTTTCCCACGAAACGACAAATTTCTCATTTTCAAATTCAAGACGAGACAAAAAAAAACCGACGATTTTCGAGTCGGGATGAGAATTTTCTCGAGATTCGTGGTCAACGTTAGCTCAAGCTGCGCTAGTATAAGTCTTAGATCTCAAGCATGATTGACAGTAGAAAAACTATAAATTGATGAAGTGATTGTGAAAACATAATAAAGAACATTTATCTACGTTTAGTGATAAGAAAGTCATTATACAATATACTTCAACAATAATGTTTTGAATGTTGTTACATCACACCATTCATAATATCTCCCGCAACGCGAAAGGATTTTTGATAACTTCTATCCTAGATAAACCTAAGAGAAAGATAATCAAGTCATAAATTTTGTATATAAATTTGCGAAACGAGACGAGACGAGACGAGAAATCCTTATTTCTTGTCTAGTGGTCAACACTGGAAACACACACTTGCTCGTACTAACCGCGCAACCACAGTTTGCCCTCTTGCAAAATGGAAATTTCAGTCTGGCCTATTGCACACATGGACCCAGGGGTAGTGACAAGAATTCACCCAGCCGGCTTAGCTACGAAATTGACTCACCATCAAAATTTATGGTAGTAGTTTTAGGTGTTTCTCGATAGTGTTTCTCGAAAATCAATTATAACTATTTTTGCCCTTGAACGTATCTTAACAACTAAGCTCTGTAGTAGTTTAAATCGTTCGCTATTACACTTAGTAGTACATAAGATTATCGATTGTTCTTTAACCTTTATAGACAGGTTACCAAATCTGACTAATCTCTCAAACTTTTCGGTTTGTTAGAGCAAAACAAAACATTACTTTAGGTACAACTGTAAGTTTACTTTTACTTTTTCTCTAATAGTGCATATAGTACTAGTATTACTTTCTTTATAGCTAAGACAAGTTTAGGATTCAGAGGAGTTGGTTGGTTTTTAGTTTAACGTTCCGTTCAGCAGCGAGGCTATATGAGACGTGGACCTACTGATTAACGTGGAATCCGAACCACATGAGCTCCCGCCGGGAATCGAACCCGTGTCTCCCACGCCAATGATTAAGAGGATACTGAACAAAAAGTGGATAATAATATTATAAAGAACTACAGGCTTACACTTTGAAGATGAACGTATCAATATTGACACCCTATTGTACTCTTTTACACTTTTCTATTATAATGGGCCATTACAATTTGATGGTAAAGTAAACCTATTGTTACCCTTGACAGTGAATAAATTTGTTAACATTAACTACATAAGTGATAAGATCTCTAAATTTAAAACAAAATTGTGCTTGATTTGAAAACGACAGAACTATAAAATCATATTCTTCAATGGTCCGTATTTTTACTTTCTAGGGACAATAGAAGAGAAATCAAATATGGTATGTCAATGGATTTAGATGTTTCATGGCCTCTACTTGTTGATAAATGTATTTTCAGATCTTTGCCCGTCTGTTCGTCCCAATGGTTGTATGTTCTCTCACCTAGGGATCTTCGCATCAGTGCCAAATTTTAAATTTAGATTTTTATAGATTCTTTAGGTTCTTGGTTTCATTTTCTTACTTACCTCCAAAAATAAGGGTAGTTTACTGAAATTTTGTGATTTTCTCTAAAACGGCTCTAACGATTTCGTTTACAATTTGTAAATCAATGTTTCATTAATAATCATGTAGCTACTGTGGTAGTAGGTTAAAAAAACCTGCCAACTTTTTCATGAAAAATGACTTATACCATATATTAGAGTTACTAATGAAATATTTGTTTGTATCTTATTTATAAAATTGCATGAGTTGTATTTGAAGAAATTGTCGAAAATAAATAAATAAATAAACTACCCCATACGGAATATTTTCGTGAGACATGTTCACACAACAATATGAGGTTATTAAGGTGGATCACTAGATGTTCTCGGTGCTATGCTAAACGCTGCTTGAATAGTGCAGCGTTGCCAGGTAGTGTCATGTGTTTACTGGTGTCAGATAATAAAGGAAGTAATCATGGAATTCTGCGTTAATACTTACTGGAGAAATTAGTTTTCGACCCTTACTGCAATTCAAAGCTAAATTCCGCTTCTCGAACTGCAACGCTAGAATTCATGAATTAAACGTACAAATTTGGCAACAACGCATTAGGGCGTTCTGCGTAAGTTTCTTCTCAAAATATATTTCCTTAAATGTAAATTAATATTTAAATAAAATGTAAAACATGACACGAGAAACGGTCAAACAATATATCTATTTCGTAATAAGATCGTTACTTTAAAATACTTTACACATACAAATAAACATTTCATAAAATTGAGCACTTCTAGTAAGATCAAGTGCCATCTTGTGTGCTCATTATGAAACGAACAAAGTATTTTCTTTTATTTGTTCCCTTTTTCGATATGAGAAGATACACTTAAATGAAACAGTGTTGTAGCTGAAACATAACTTTATCTTGTAGTACAATATTTATAATATGTAACGTTTCATTGCGCAGTAGTTAAGGGAATGAGCTAAAATATGTACTGATTTCCAGGTAGTGATGCACCTTAATGGAATATTTATATATGAAATATAAATAATAATACTCTCTGAGTTTTTCTGTGGAGAAAATCGTTAAAATAAATTCATTCTAACAATAAACTTCTTCTTATGTATTTATTCATGAGAAATGAATTATTCTGTATTGTAAGGTTATTAATAAAATATTTATGAAATACATTAACCAAATCGCCTGAAAATCATCAGAAGAAAATTCATCACCACAGTAAACTGTCCTTGTCAATTTTTCAGGACAAATAAGTTATGCCATATTGTCAGGTTATAAATGAAACAAAAATCCCACTTCTGAAAAAATCGTTCGAAAAATAAGCCATCCCCAATACTCTTGGGGGTTGTTTATTTACCGCAAGAGTAAATAACTCTTTGTGGATTTTTGAAGGACAAATGTGTTCTGGCATATTATAAAGTTATTAGTGAAATATGAACAACATTGCCAGTCGTTTTTAAGAAAATTGTCAGAGAAAAACTCATCGTCAAAAGTAAATTGTGTGCAAAATAAAGGAAAAGTAATAATAAATGAGCTGTTAATATTTTCGTTAACCCGGCAGTACTGGCGCCAAGTCTCACAGACCCGTGCCACCTGTTTTGTAATTCTACCATATTTTTCATAACTCTTCATGTATAATACACTAAAATGTGATATTTGTATTGAAATTCGCAATATATCTGTTTAATATGCGTAATCCAAAATAAAATTATCAACAAAAACATTTGAACAAAAAATATTAGGTAAAAGTTTAAAATTTAATAAATGGGTCTGTGAGACTAGGCACTAGTGCTCATGATACATTAACAGGCACCAATGCCGAAGGGTTAATTAAAGCAACTTTTTTTTTATCCATGAAAATTTTTTATGCAGCTTAGCACTATATGGTGAAAGCAGTTATCTACTATAATATTAATGATTAAAGTAAACTTTTCCAACAAAATATTTTCCCTAGAAAATGACACTTTCGACTTTAAGATGTTGCTTTACTCAACAGTGTTGGGCCATTCGGCGATTGCTGGGCAGCCGGATGGTGCAGTCTGCCTCAGGACGTACATTTTTTACACTGCCCCGCGTACTACTGTTCACTATCATGAAACAGTGTACTACACAAGACAGTGGTAATGTTCGAATACTCAGTACTACAAGCTAACAAAAAGTACGGCTACAATGGAGTAAAACAAAATTTGTGTGAAAGAATGTGATATGTTTTATTAAAAACAAAAAATACATAATCTAAATCAAGTCTAAAAAAATATATAGTATTATAACATTTTATTTAACACAATAGCAACACAATATAAAAGCAAATAACTATACAATATGCTATATTAAGTAACTCAATTATTACTTTGTGAAACATTTATTGATTGTCTAGTTCTATACACATGTACAAATACTAAAGAAATAGCAGAGAAGAATAATAGCTGGATCATTTTATAATAACCTTACCGACATGTATGACAATGTTTTTTTTTTTCCGAAGTGTTCATAAGAACAAATTATAAATTGTATCCATGGGTATCCATATGGTTGATACTTGAATATGGAATTATCACATTCAAAAGAAATATAAAGATGTAGAATATAATTGGTTTTAGATTATTTTGTGTTATGTTTGATGGCTTGGAATTGACAGTCCAAATTAATGTAGATTTTATGTACTACTTGTAAAGTAAAATATCATACTAGCTAGCTATTTCACTCATATATTCATGTATTTTCTTTATTTTTTTTTCTACGTAAAGTGTTTTGGAGTGCCAAAAGGAGGTCGATCAGTCCCTCTTCTCCCACCTGCCCAGTGGCGGATCTAGCCTGGGGCCGGGGGAGCTGGGCCCCCTTCCAATTTTTGGAATGGCAAAAATAATTTAAGGTAATATTTGTATATTTTTGGAAGTTTATAGTAATATCATGATATATCTATCATAGTCTGGGGTCTGTCTAGCCCCCCAATTTTTAACTTCTAGATCCACCACTGCACCTGCCATATGGATACCCATGATCATTTTACTTTCAAGCGAAAACCGAAATACAACGTATTTTCCAACTTCGTTACAAATACTGAAACTACATGTAAAACTACTGGACGGGTTAAAATTACAGTGGTGTAAGTACATTTTGTTTGTTTTCGAGAAATTAACGTAAAAGGTACTTCAGTAAATTAGAGAACAAAATAGCTGTTTCCTTCATCACTAGAACTTTCACTACCATCTGCTGTCAGTTAAATAAAGCTTTGACTTACGTTTTCTGTTAACAGATTGGCTAATCTAGGTCTGGTTTCTCTAGGTCTTTTTTGTTTTTTTCTTTTTGAAAAACTTACACCTCTGGAACTTTAACCTGTCTATATGTAATCATCGCACTAACAAAGTAGAGCAATGGAGTATCTAGATTTAATATTAGGTGGACCAAGACTAAATTTTACTAAAAGCGTATTTTTGAAATGAAAGTGAATAGTACTTAATTGTTCCAGTTTAAAGCATTTCGTAGGGAACATGAGTCCCCTGAGTATTTCTCGTGACTACGAACCCAAACTAGAGAGCATAAACACACCTAAACTTCATAACATCATAATAAGCAATAATATAAGGGTTATTGTCTAAATTGCAAAAAATAGAAATTTAACCATCTCTCTCATAGCGTTTTTTCTATGATATAATACTTGTACAAATACACATGTATCCTTTCATTTATTATCTTCTGTTTTGTTCCTTTGCTTCTTCCTTTTGTCTTTTTTTCTTCGAAATGGACTTTCTGTTCATTCAGTGACGTGAACGGTGGTTGAACCAGTAACTTCTGTGATTTGTTTAGAACTAAAAGTTGCTACAATTTTACGTTCTCCAATTTTCTTTGGGAAGAATCTCTCTGTATATGAGACCAACTCTCCTGGTTTCACATCCCTATAAAAATAAGTAGAAAACTGAGTTTATTTTTCGTTATTTAACAACGTTGTAATAATGTATGCACTAAAATTATTCACGATTTAAAAATACAGGAAATTTGGTTTGTTTCTTAGAAGTTTAATACCCCTGTTCAAGACGCAATATGAATGTAAATTATGGTTTAACATGGGAACAATCGTTATGTACTCCCACCTGAGATCGAAAATGAAAAATGAAATTTTTGAGTTTAACGTAAAACAATTATGCCCTTTAGGTTAAGATGAAACTGATTAAACCAAATGAATGATTATGGAATTGTGGAATGAACAAATGGGAGGAAACAGGAATACCCCGAGAAAACCCACAGAGCACGATGTTGTCCACCACAAACTTACTTGGTCAGGGATCGAAGTAGGGACCGCACGCACCAGAGGTAAGAGCTCTACCACTGAGTCACCGTGCTCTCCCACCTGAGATCGAATTCGGATTCTCTGGATCATAATAGATTTTACGTCCATTGTCAGCAGCAAGGTTATAATGGAAGACACTTACAGCTTAAAGTAGATTTGAACCACTGTAGGGTGTTTGATGCTCCCCCACCAGGAAACAAATTCGAGACCTCGTGCACTAAAGATATGTACTCGATCCACTAGATTAATTATGACGGATGCACCACACTGGAGAATGTTTATATCATAATTCATGAGTAGTCACGATAGCTTATTCGTGGTAGTTGTGGTAAGATATCTCTAATATTATCTCGTTATATCTTTCCATTCTTCTTCTATAGTGATCAACATTGAAGCATGGAAATGGCACTATTCTGCCATTCTCGGTTACAATAGGAAGATTTAAAGCCAAAATAAACCTATGTTTTGTAGGACACTAAAGGGCCCATCCGGTTGCAATGATGTGAACAGACTTTGCGGGATATATGACTGAAATTCAGCTCAAATGTAAAAGAGACTATGTAAGTTCTATATTCCAAAAGTAAATTGTCCTAAAAAGGATGGAATATAATAAAAAAAATCACGAAACATGGATGCAAAATCAATGAAAAACTGAAGTCGTCCATATATATCTCAAAAACTATAATAAGGTGATGGCTTATTGAAACCTTATTGCACAACGTAATAAAGAGGTTAAAAACGATGTATAGTACGTAAGGTAAATATGGCCAGAACATTGTCAAAAGTCAAGTTGTTTGAGTAAAATCAATAATAAAGTATACGGTACGCATCTTCTTCGAATTACCCAGGTCGCCCCACGCGAAGATTGTGTGCTTGAAATATCTCATATCTGGATTTGAAATCTCCAGACTCGATTTAGCACGCAACGTGACTTTTGACCTGATCATGTGACACAATCTGTTCCTTATGGCAAACCGGATAGATCCTTTATATCAAAACCTATTTCTCCCTTTATAGACAAGCGGACATAAGTGTTCTATAAAACTTCCAATACTTACGTATAGCGTAGTTTGGAAGTCCAAAAACTAATAAAATTAGATGACACAAACCCAAAAGTATTCAACTTACCCTTCCTTTACGATTTATTTAATTTGAAAGATTATTTCAGGTTAAATCTCTTTATACAAGGAGTTTTAAAATCCCTGTTACAGATACGTACGCAATAAACTATTTAGGAAGGGAGGTAAAGTTTTTTGAGGAGTTCAAATTCAATATGAGGATAAGTTATATTAAAATTTGTAAAATCATCCCTAAAATTAGAATACATTTACAGAAATGTCTGGATTTTGTGGGAGCGGTTTGGAACACCCTCTGCTTACGTCCCTGCCTTTTACGATATCCATGAGGTGATTTCACTCATGTGTAAGAAAATGTATGAAAATATAAGAACGTGTATGTGAAGAAAATTCGAAATAGGATTCGTTTCCGATTTTATGATCCTCACAATATTTGGAAAATATACATCTTGAAACCACATAATAGTAACACTACTAACTATAGATGACATGGTGTGGAAATTATAGAAAATTTTAGTTAAGTTACTCTCGCTTAATAGGTAAACTGTAAGTAAGACTCTGCGATATTGGATTTGCATATCGACAAAATATTGAAGTTCGATTTTTATATCAAATTACTAGAAACATGGAAGCATCGATTTATTAGATACATATAAAACCATAACTACTAAAAGTATCGAAATATCTAAAATTAGTTAATACAGATAATATGTGTTTCGAGATCGATATTTCGATATTTGAAAATAATCCTCGATACATCGACACATCACTTATTCCTAATTAATATCAATGAAGAGCTATTACTCAAGAAATAAAAATGGAAAATTAATTTTTGTTGCTTTTAATTACCTGTATCTAACAATCTTAGGCCTCTGCAATCCAGGACCTTCGACACTGAAAGAGCATTCAGTCAACAGGACTTTCAATGGATTTTGGAAAGAGAAAGTGGCATGGCAATCTTTTCCAATCTTTGGCACTCCACGAACCTATAATAGAAAAATGAAAGATTTATGTAATAAGTTTCTATATGTAATTTCTAGGTTAAATTCGTTACAAGAATAAATCAAAATCCTTGTTCATTTAAGAAATATCCTTCTTATATATTTTATGCGTAATTACTTTCAAAAACTAAGTGGAAAGCTCGTAATTCCCAGGGGATTTATCAAAAATATTTGAAACCATTTTCTTCACCAATACGCATTTCAATGAAAGTGTAATGACAAACCCCCTTAAAGTTTGAAGTTGCACCTCTTAAAATACACCCTTTGATAAAAGTGACATGATAGAAACCTATAATGTTTGAATTTCTACTCCTTAAAATACACCCTTTAGTCAAAGTGACATGATAGAAATCCATAAAGTTTGAATTTCTACCCATTAAAATACTCCGTTTAATCAAGGTGACATGATAAAAAAAACCTAACGTTTGAATTTCAACCCCTTAAAATACGCACTTTAATCAAAGTGACATGATAGAAACCCGTAAAGCTTGAAATTCTACTCCTTAAAATATGCCGTTTTTATCAAAGTGATATGGTAAAAACCCATAAAACGTTTGAACTACTACTACTTAAAATATGTCCAAAGTGACATGATAAAAACCCACTTTGAAGTAGGTACTACGTTAAACAAAAATTCATTTCAAACTCTTCAACCGTTTTTCCGTGATGCGATCACAAACAGCAAGATAAACCTTGGTTTCAATGTAGTGAAAAAATATATATAGAAAATACTCCGCTCTCGTCCTTGAAATGGGAAGTTTCAAAAACGCTGGTAAGCTGGTAAACTACTTTTTTTTTTTTTTGCATAAATTATGATCTCCCGCTTCCCGCTTAAGATATCACAAAGTTCCGTAAATGCAGGTGGTAGAGCAAATCACACTCATGGGAATGGTTATCCCCACTACCAATTTTATTACAAAGTTTCTTTTCCCTCTGGTTGATTATCAGCAATTTTCATTTTTTATAAAATTACACTTCCAAGTATTTAAACAATTACTAAACTTCAATGTTACTAATTGAGTCATTGGTTTTCTTCTTAAAACATCTGCATGGACAACACTAAATTTTCTGACAAAAATCAGGTCTCTATCCTTATTGCTTTCAAAAATATTCACGATCAAAATCTCGGTTGCGTCACTTTATGGATACACTGTAGTAGCTAAAGAACTGTGCATTGTCCGGAAATAAAGAGGCGATGAGAAAAATTAAATAGCCTACTACCCTTACCTACACGTATGCCAAGCCAACATTGTAGCTTCAGCTTTATATATAACTAGCTTAAGTGCCCGTTCTTCGCATGAAGGAAAATAAGTTTATGGACAGCATTTGAGCCTGTTCTCCCATTAGGATACGATAGGGAGGGGGGTAAAATTGGACTTCAACGGCATGTGGAGTGTCACTATTCATCTCAGCGACTCCCATAACTGTGGATTGGGTACTATTTAGGTCGTTTTCGATTATTTTTACTTGTTACCCATTCCATTCCCGCCTTTTACCCCCATACCGACGGGGCTATAAAGTTGGATTTCAATCGCATCGGAAGTGTCAGTATTCATCTCAGCAACCCCGAAAACTACGGATTGGACACTAATATCGGTCTTTTCAGTTATTTTTACTTGTTATGCCTTTCCACTCCCGCCTTTCACCCCCATACCGACGAAGGCTATAAACTGGCTTCACTAGCATCGGAAGTATCACTACTTATTTCAGCAACTTCGAAAACAACGGATTTTTACATGTCACCTCCGGCATGCCTTCTCTCCCCCTTCCCGCCTGTCGAAAATGGGCTAGAAAGTTAGGCCACTCACGTATAAAAATTATGAACATCGGTGCGGCGATATACGAGGAGTTAGCCGTCAAACATAAGTTTACATTTCCCTCTGACTCCTTTAACGTTCATTCTTCTTGCCGAAAATATCCTAAAATCGGAAGTAAGGCAAGGGGTACACACATGTATCAAAATTATTCCAAATCAGTAATGTGACTTAGGAGGAGTTAACGAACAAACATCGTTATATTCATTTTTTATTTATAACGAATTTAATTGTAATTCTAAAAACGTCTATGGTCTCTTTTCTACAGTTTCCAAGCTAATGGTATCGATTTGTATGGCTGACAAGCATAGAGACATACATTCAGTTTAAGATGTAGGAATGTTGGTGCGTAACTGAATGTTAGAGAACAAAACTGTTTCATCAGATATATCGATTTAATTAATTAATACCAGTGTCCCTCCTTATCAGTTTAACTCCTTACCTCAACTTTAAGCTTTGGTTTCTGCAATGGGAAGTCGTCCTCTTCACTCCATGTTTGTCGAGTCTCTTTGACATTGGCAATGGCGTATATCTTGATGAGACAATAATCAACCAACTTGTCCATGTATTCTTCTGGACTCACTTGAATCTGGAGAGTTTCATCTATACATAAGAAAAGAAAATTACTTTATTGTTACATCAGTAAAACATAATGAGGTAAATAAAAGATGTTAACATGTGCGTGAGGCACAGAAGAAACGGGATATTGGAACATAGACTTATATTTTTGGTCTGGGATTCTACACAAAAAAGAAACAATCATTGGTTACAAGCAATTTCATATAGGTTCTTCACAAAATGTTCTTGCAGGATGTCACCATCCTACACCAAGGCTTAACTATATTACCTTCTGAATGTTAAATCATTTACATCCCACGGAGCGCCAAGATACAGTAATTTTGACCCATGCATATTTCTTGTAACAAATGACCGTAGTTTAACAGAATAAAAGTAACACGTGCTACTGTTAAACAATTATAACAATACATAGAATTTCAGGTATGTTTCTATAGTTCATGTGATGTACAAAACATCCAACTCTAGAAACCAGCTCAGTGGTAGAGCGTTCACCTCTGGTGCTTAGGGTCCCGGGTTCGATCCCAACCCCCGCCAAGTGAACTTTGTGGTGGACAAACACCGTGTGCGTGGGTTTTCTCGGGGTTCCCCACTTTCTTCATTCCACCATTTTCATTCATTACTCATCATCACCGTCTCCTTTAGCCTAACAGGCATAATCGTGGGACGTAAAACTCAAATATTTCACTTCATTTTTCTAGAAACCAGTTTTTAGGTCTATATGGCACTTAGTCCGGGATCCACAGTACATGCCCGTAAAAATTTGTGGGTGCACGGAGTTTTATTGTTGCATCGTGTTCTTCGACCTATCGCTTTCTATTTTTTCTTGGGTAGACATCTCAATTATGGTCGCTTACCTCCACAGACGCCATTTTCCAATATGGCCTCCAAATAAGCAATCACCATTCATAACTAAGGAACTAAGTCATCTAGGAAAGTGATCTTGGTGTCGAATCATAGGTTTTCGGGGTCAGAGAATTCAAATATTACCTTACATTTGCGATATATTGAAGTCTTGTATATAATATAGCCAGGGGTGTACGCAAGAATTTATTTCGGAGCAGGTCCAAACCTGGCACACCGATACCAAGTCATTTCAACTTAAGAGACTTTACAATAGGAGCTCTTGACAAGTTCTACTTTGAGGATATTCACCGCTCTCAGGTACATTTGAGACCCATCGTACTGCCGTGGTTCTTTTTCAACATAAAACATCAGAAGAGATCCACAGAAAAAAAAATATTTCACAAACTGCACTGATGAACAAAACTTGTAAACTTTTGTGTGAGCTACCATGTCGAAAAAAAAAAAAAACTAAATCGAAGGAAGAGTACAACCAACCCTGCTCTTCCGAACAACTCTAAAGTAGCTGAGGATATTGGCATTCATTCATCTGATGAGGCATCCACATGTGCTCTAAAAACTGAGTTTGTTATTTCTCTTACTAGATGTCGTGCGTTTTCAGGCGACGCTCAGCTCGTATCACCAACTCGTGGAGAAATATACACTCTTTAATTTCATCCAAAGTTGTACCAATTAAACAAGTTGGGTTCCTGGCAGTTATTCCTCCCCCAGTTACCGATTACACTACCGTGTATACTGCCCTTAAAATCTTTGAATCTGTGAGACAAATATTGAGACAACCCAACTTTCCAGTCTTCTGCGACGAAGGAGTATTCTGTACAGTTGTGTACACAGTTCTAAGTAACCCAAAGGAATTTTATGACATATTGCCAATGCTTAGAATGTTTCATTCCACAAAAGTGCCTCTACGGTATGGTGGGAAATACGTCCTTGGTAGCCGTTTCGATGATGCTCTGGTTGAAACGTAGATCTTCAGAGCGAATTCAGTTAAGAGTGTACTAAATGGAAAATATTATGTTCGGGCGTTTCAAGGAACGTTAATTGTCTCGAGAAAATGATTTGGATGCTCTCTGGAGTAGTAACGAAAAGGAAGCATAGAACAATTTGCTTAAAGAAGTAAATCAGTTTCAACTGACCTTGCAAAATAGAGAAGAAAAATGTAAATTCTTCCATACTCAACTGTTAGTTTCAAGTCAACAACTAAGAGACTGCTATTTAACATTTGTGAATGAATCTAACGAGAAATCAGAACTTTGCAGTTCCGTCAACAATTTCCTTAACATTGAAGGACTCATAAAAATCTTTGTAACGTCTGATCGCGAAGAGACTGGGATTTACATGTTGAGACCGTTGATTCATTAATCCCTATATTTCAGCAATTCAATTACCTGAATTATTTACATTATGAATCATGATACTTGGAATTAATGAAGCGCCTTGGAATAGATTGTCCTTACTTGCATGAAAAGTTCTTGAATGGTCAGTTTGTAGTTTCTGTAAAGCCGGCACCATTACACGCTGTGGGCCCATATATGAAACAATTCAACGAGCTCTAAAAAGTACGAGAGGAATAATTGGACAAACGCGTAAAACTTAGTACGTTACTGAATGGCAACTGACCTATCATGAAGTTCTCGCCATTGCCAATGTTTGGAACAATCTTATAAATGCACAGGTAGTGAGTCACACAGAAACAGTTCATCATGACTTAACAGGGAAGCAAAGCCAATCATTTGCTTCAGTTCATAATAGCAGAAGGTAATCCATTCAAATTTGATGGTTCTTTTATTTTACACAACATTGCGACAAAGCAAATTGTTTCTGAGGATGTGAGGGCGAAAATTTTAGGTGTATTAAGAGATACAAGGAGTAACAACGAGAAATTTAGGAAAGAGCGCTTCTTTACCAAAGAAAGGAAACTGACGGACAGAATTGAAAAAGTCTATGTCCCCACCATCGAAACTCTTACCACAAACAACGTAACTGTGACACCTGCCATAATCAAATCAAGGGATTTTGCACAGATTGAGAAGAAAATCACATTGCAAATGAAAGAGGTTTGACAATGCAAGAAATAATCTCTCATGATCTCGTAAATACAAGTTAGTGGTTTGAAGGTGATGCACCTTCGAGACCAACATAATATGAGCAAGTATTGCATTTGGAGAAAAAAATCGACAAGAGTACGTCATTTCATCCAAAATTTCAAACACGGACTACTGTAGTTGTTGATTTCATGTCGCAGATAAGAATGTTGAAAATGTCAATATTTAATAACTTTGGAGAAGCAATAAACGCTGTTATTGAACGAACCACTAAAGTATGCCCAGCCAAAGAAATACACTTTAATTTTGAGAGTTATTGTGACAATTCACTCAAAGAAAGTAGGAGAGTACGTCAATCAGGCACTATCGGATCTATTCATCTCGTTTGCCTTCAGTCTTAGACTCATATACCAATCCAAACTGAAATTCTGGAATGCCGTTCAAAATAAAATAATGCTGCAAGCATTAGCAAAAAAATTATACTTGAAAAACCTTCAACAGACTTCATTCTTGTTACAAGCGTAATGGTAATAAACGACAGTGTCCTTCCTGCTACCGTACGCGTAAAAGGAAACGTAACTAATATTCAAATGTTCACATCAAAGATTGAAGAAGCCGACCAAAGAATTGTACCTCACACATACTGGACACTTGAACGTGGCGCGCAGCGAGTTGTCCAATGATAGTGATGCGGCTATTTTGTTACTAAGATATTTTGTAACCTTGAGTAGTAAAGGGCTGAAGCAATTGTAGGTAACGTTTGGGGTGGGAGAAAAGAATCGTTTCATCCCTATTCACCATTTATATGACACACTTAGAGACAAAATGAGTAGCGTCGTCCTCAAGGCTCACATTCTCACTGGCAAGGCATTGTAAGTAAAGTGGGTACAAAGAATGCGGCACTGAATGCACAACCAACAAATTATCTTCTTCGTTTTGCTGAAACAAGCAGTCTTTCAGCTGAAGACATGAGGAATGCAGAAACATATTTTACGAAAGTGTGGGCTAAATCGACTAAAGTAGAAACTTTTTTATGGTTTATAACGAAATACTTTAGTTTGTATAATATTAACCTGTACCTTGGGCAAAAAGTGTTCATAAATATGTAATATACTTAGTAGAATGTTCATTTTAAATTAACAGAAAAGAAGAATGTTTTTAATGTATGTAAGAGATTATTATGGGATAGTTGTGGCTATGTACATGTTATGTGTTGACCTAGTCAAGTGAATTTATGTATTTTACGGTCTTAAAAAGAATATTTAAGACATATCAAGCAATAAAGGTGAGACTAATAATCTTTGAATATCTGAGTTGATTTTTGCATAAAGAAAGGTAATTATCGCTTCGTAACTTATATTTTACAAGACGAACCAGGTTGACGACGCTTTTTCTATAGAGTCGTTATAAAAAATTTGGTGCCGAAACCCGGGACTTTTGAAAATTCAGTTCCCGAAGAAGGAAAGTAGGGCTGAATTTACTTGGATATTACCATTTATGAATACGAACTTAACCGTATTACGAAGCGGTAAGGTCATCAAAAGAAAAATGGATAGTGAAATAGTGCAACAGGAATCTAATACCAGTAATCCAGGTGAAATTAGTGCAACACCAAGTTTGTCATCTGAGGATCGACTTTTGTTAGCTGTGCAGCGACAAATTATGCAAATGACGACTGAGATAAAACAAACCATGGAACAGAAGCTCAATGAATCTAACACAAACATGGAACGGAAGTTCTATGAAGCTAACCAGACCATGGAACAGAAGTTCTATGAAGCTAACCAGACCATGGAACAGAAGATAGAATTGAAATTCAACGAAGCTAGCAAGCAGTATGAAGAATTAAGTAAACGAATAGAACGGATAGAACTGAAATCAGACGATACGAAACAAACAATCGTCCATGTGATGAACGACATATCCTCGCAGTTTGAAGAGAAGTTAAAAAGGTTAGCCGATGAGTGTCAAGAAAAGCACGATCATCAAAATCATGAAATCTGCGCTGTAAAAAAGGATTTAACGTTAATAGAATCTTCCGTTAAACATCAAAAGATCCAGTTGGCTACTATGCAGGAAGAAATTGAAACGTTACAGGCTAGAGATAACATTTATCGCAATAATCTGGGCAGTGATCGCTTCGAGTTTCCCCAATCACCGGATATAAATACGCCTTCGCCGGAATCTGAGGAGGATATTATATTAGAGGAAAATTGTCCGAAGATCACTGATGAACGAAATATAAATGGTATCATGACACAGCACGCTACGGACCGGAACAATCACACCACAAGAACAAGGAGTGAGAAAAGAAAGGTAAAGTTAAGTGTCAAGATGAGCGAAATCAAAGCCATGAGTAAATTTAGTGGTAAGTGCAATGAAAATGCTAGTTCTTTCTTAGAGAAGTTCCAAGACGAATGCAGTATAATGTCTATCGACCGATCACAATACATGAAATTAATACCCCATGTATTACTCCCACCTTGTTCCTTATGGTTTAAGGCAATACGTGATCACATTAGTACATACGAGGAATTTAAAGCGGCATTGATCGCGAATTACGAAAATGACTTTTTGCTGGCAAACAGAGATGCCACTCTTAGAAATCAACATTTCAATCCTCGATTGCACAAATCTATTGTAGAGTTTGTTGTAAATGTCTATAATGAATTAAAGGTTGTTAATCCCTTGCAATCGGAATCAAGAATAATTGCATCGATTCGCAATTTGCTTCCATTTAAATTACAGCAGATCTTATTTTCCACACAGTGTATGAGTTTCAGTCATTTATTAATGCTTGTACAATGCTACGAAACTCAATACCATGCTATGAATCTAACACAATCAGGAATGGGTAAAAATAAGAATAATTCAGATCATTTGGTCCCTGTTCGGAATTTGAATATCCGAAGTGTGAATAATAATGAACCGAACCTAAGACGAATATACTCTAGCAATCAAAATGAACAAAATAGACAAGGTTATGTAGGGAATCCGCCTAACCTAATCAACCGAAGTAGACACAAAAATAATAGAAATACATGTCGAAATCCTAGAGATGCTACCAATCCTATGTATAGACATAATCATTGTTCACGAGATGGTACTTCGTATCCAAATTCAAATCACGATGAAAGACATGTACAACCTAATGTAGAACCCAACCACGATTGTGCGGTACAATGCACTTTATTAGATTCATATGCCAGTGCGAATGTAACATGATTACCGTTAACGAAATTAGGTTAAACTCATGTTGGTTATAGATTCTTGTGAATTTTCGTTTTAAAGTTTGTGTTAATACTAATAATGAAAACGATGGTTATAAATATTTGAAATGCATCTAGTTAAAGAGTTAGTAGCACCCAACATTCTTGATCAAATAAATAAGAATGAAAAATAACAATAGTAATGAAAAATGTGTTTATTTAATAACAAAAAAGTGTCTTTTGTTTCTGTAAAATAAATTTATTTACTTCCATTTGATTATTCAAACGTAGGTTATGTTTAATTTTTATTCTTTCTTATTAATGTGAAGAATCATAATTCAATTTATAATTAGTTAAAGGCAAAAATTATTTTATATCAGATTGATTTGTGTTTAATTATCAAAGATTATGTTAAGAATAAGATCCATTCTATAAAATCAATTATTCAATGACTACCTTGAGTGAAATTCTTCTTTATTTTGGACATCTTAGTGCTACTATGTATACATTACAATTGCAACATCTAACTTATTTGTTATACCATGCGCCCGAAAAGAACAAATATTATTTGTCACATCATCGTTTGTAATAATGATCGAAACTAGTAATCTTGATAATTTGTGTTTCACCCTCGTTAATTATATTTCTAAGCGACGATGTTTTTAATGATAAAGAATAAATAATAAGGTAATAAAAGAGAAATATTAATGAAATCAAAGATTTATTGTAAATGTATTTATGTGAATGATAATAACTAATATTTTATATATATGAGGGTTAACCAAAAAAAGTAATGAAGATATATACGAGGTGTGATCAAAATATAAAGAACATATGTAATGTACGTACATTAATCTAATCAGACCAGTGGTTCTTGAATATAAAAGCCAAGCCCACTCATGACTTTTATATTCAGTCCCTTTTTCGGGCGACATTTTCTATAACGAAATACTTTAGTTTGTATAATATTAACCTGTACCTTGGGCAAAAAGTGTTCATAAATATGTAATATACTTAGTAGAATGTTCATTTTAAATTAACAGAAAAGAAGAATGTTTTTAATGTATGTAAGAGATTATTATGGGATAGTTGTGGCTATGTACATGTTATGTGTTGACCTAGTCAAGTGAATTTATGTATTTTACGGTCTTAAAAAGAATATTTAAGACATATCAAGCAATAAAGGTGAGACTAATAATCTTTGAATATCTGAGTTGATTTTTGCATAAAGAAAGGTAATTATCGCTTCGTAACTTATATTTTACAAGACGAACCAGGTTGACGACGCTTTTTCTATAGAGTCGTTATAGGTTTAAGCTATGAACTTCATCGACTGAGCCCTAAACTCATCAGAGCTGCAATTCACTTCATCTACTATTCGAGGTCCCATTAAACGCGCGTACTTGGTCATCAGAGAATCTATGTTGTCATTAGAAAAGGAACATATTACTGAAAGACCTGTGAAATTGCGATGGGAGGAAGTAGACGGTTTCCTGAGACCGAAAAAGTGTTCCCGATCTTTACCAGATGCTGTATTGCGAGTGTGTTCTTGCAAAACAAACAATTGTAAACAATATATATGTAAGAAATTTCAACTGGTGTGTACAATGTACTGTCTTTGTTACAAGCGCTGTGAAAATTCTTAGCTGTAAGTCACATCCATTTTGTTTCAGACATAAATTTGGACGCATATTAGGTAATCTTTAATCTTTATTTGCAAAAATAAACTTCTTTTAGTGGTTTAAATAATAAGATTGCTCAAATGTGAGGTATAAGATATGAGCGGGAAAGACTTAAATTGTGAAAGGCTAACGCAGTGCTCTTTATGAAACCACTTGGTTTTGTGTTGATATTGATATTTTATATTTTGACACAAAAAGTAGCATATATTAAACATGACAAAATAACATTAGAGACTGTAAATATTGTGGTTGCTAAAATGTTGTGAATAATGTTGTTTATATGTGGGAAATATTCTAAGAATACTCAGTTGTTTAGCCACATCAGCACCTTTTCTAATAGCTCAATTTGTTTATATTAATGATATTTTGGACCATTAACAAATATTAATTCATAATGTTACTAATAGCACAATATTTGATTTACTGCTTTTATATATATTGTAAACGTAAAGCCATTTTGTATATTAACTTCGATACGGAAATAAAGCCAATTTAAAAAGACAAATTTTTATTTTCTTAGAATTTTGTTCAAATCTATTCGAAATAGTCAAATCATGATGATAGTATTAAACACTAAGGTGCATTCGATATGTCTTGTCCCGTACGTCTCATTTGCGTAATTATTATTTTAGAAGCCTTCAATGTTTGGTTGTTTTTAATGTTTGTGATATTGTAGCGTCGTTAGTTTACAACACTGAACAATAAGTGTTTTATTGTTTGTTTTCTTTTTAAATGTAGATTTGAAATTTGTAATAACCTGACGTAGTGACTTTTAAAATAATAAACTTTGTGACGGATTGGCAACACTGTTAATATGTTGGTATTGAAGAGTACGCCAAAATGTGTCTCTCTTTGTGGTAAACAAATATAATTGAAAGCTTCTTTTGATTCGATTTGTGGTTTTCGAGATATTCTCATGGATGAATTAAAATGGTCCACCCTGTATATACATAGTGTATGTTTTGTCCGTAATATACAAAATTCTTCAATATATAGCAATTTTATGGTAATATTTCACTTCCTTGACCTCGAAAACCTATGATTCGACACCAAAATCACTTTCCTAGGTGACTTAGTTCCTTAGTTATGCATGTTGGTTGCTTATTTGGCGGCCATATTGGAAAATGGCGTCTGTGGAGATAAGCGACCATAATTGAGATGTCTACCCAAGAAAAAGTAGACAACGATAGGTCGAAGAACACTATGCAACAATAAAACTCCGTGCACCCACAAATTTTTACGGGCATGTACTGTGGATCCAGGACTAACTGTTAAATGTGCAAGCTTCGTGCATTTGTGCTAATTGCTTCAGTATCTGAACAACATATCTCGCTTGGTTCTCGAGCAAACTTAAGAGGCTCGGAAAAGAATGAATCCGCGAACGATGGCACCCAACTATGTGTCATTACAAGACTAAAATTTTAACAATATTAATTTATAACAAAACATAGTGAATTGTTTAAAATAAAGGATAATGCACACTAAAATATAGAATATAGGTTTTATCTTAAATGAGGTCCAGAGATCACCCGATATTGGGGCTGCAATGGTTAATAACAATGATTGATATGAAAATAATGATAATTTGCCATAACGATCAATTACTTTATTTCAGAATTATATAATAGATTAATGTTATGGTGACATGTTATTTAACAACGAGATGGTGATAGCATATTTGCCAGTATCTAGATGTAATCTGACTAAAATATTTTTTTAGTAAATATTTCTTTTTCGGGTATAAAATTCTACAGCTTAATAAAATCTTTTACCTTTTTCATTGTGCAGAACACACTGACAGTTTAATCAACCTTCAAATACATGTAAGTTTTTGTGCTCCGTGCTGTAAAAAGTGTCGGCATCCGCGATTGGATATAGCATACAATTCAGTGTAACATTTATGAAGTTCGATTGACTTCCGGATGGCGTTAACTAACAGACAGTAGAGGACATGACTTATCAACATAATGTTATATTCAAAGTGTTCTTTGTTTTAATTTTCTAACAATACCTTAAAACATTTTCCTTAATAACTTAAAATTTAATATGTATTTGATAAAAATAATTAAGGAGACGTCGGGAATGCTCAGGAACGCCAGTGATTTCAAACTCATGTCAGCGAAGAACATGGACATAATTTGGGGGGTGCATGGGATCAATTGCCCACACCTGGCTTTGAGAAGCAAATAAATGCTTTATAATAAATTGTATACTAAAATACTAATAAAAGAGTGAAACTCTTATGTCAATATATAATCTCAATCCTCCCCTCTTCCGGCAAAACCTGTAATGATGCTACTGGCGAAAAACCAACCCAAAAGGATTATATACATTGTTTCAAAGTTCAATCCTTTTCCATTATTTTAGCAGGAGAATGAGTGCGTTATTGACCAGGAGAATGAGTGCGTTAATTGGTAAATATTATAAATGAACTATATACTTACGTTGATTTGGCTGCACAACAAACTGACCCTGGGCTCTTTTCAGCCTATGAGCAGTACTTCCAGTGTAATAAACAGAGCTTGCTGACAAAATAGCTGTAATTGTACGAGGTTGGTTTGATTTGTTCTGCAATGAAAAATTAAGTTTCTTATTATTAAGCTGCTTCAGTATTTTCATACTATGCTCGCCTTGGAATAAACATGTATTTGATAGCAGAAGATGTATTTCATAAACCAGAAAGGAACAAATAACGTAGACTAAGAACTGTTTTCGAAATAACGTGAAAACGAAATAAATGTATCTGAGCATATGATTGAATAGCTGGTATAAATGTATATTACTTGAGACGAATTTATAACGATATATTTATTTTCAATCATTATTCACTTACATTATAAAAACGAATAAATTTTTATCTATGATAGCCCAATTGTCTATTCGTTTTAATAAACCCACGTCTAGGCACTTCTATGTACAAACATTATTACAACACACTGAAGAATTCCTAAGAGCATGCCAATGACAAAGCCAAAGGGGGCAAGAGGGACGAGCGTTCTCCCCTGATGACGATGCCTGCTTCCCCCTTCCGACTGCCCCCCAGATATGTTGTGTTGTAATATAGGTCAAGCAATATACTATACTTTTCGGTATCCAAAAAATAGCTGCCATTCTAAAATTTTCTCTGTCCCTCCGCTAGCCTCCCCCAAGAAATTAAACCTGACATCATCACTAGTGAATATTCCCGTAACAGAACACAGTTTCGTCTTACCACCTTTTTTTCTATTCAGTTCAGTTTTATTGGTGAATACAGTATCACTTGGACCCTCGCTTCGATAAATTAGTTTTCTTAAATCTGTGTGATATTTGTCTTCGAATGAACAATCAACAGAAATTAAACCCTCGAATTCCTCCTATATATTTCTACACTGAATACTTTATTCAAATAGCAATGGTAGTAAGACCATCATTTATTAATCACGATGATGACAGGAATTGCAGATTTTCGTAAAAGATATGCACGAATTTGCTATACGATGCGGATGAATTTTAAATAGGCCTATCGTAGTTTACAAAAGAATTTAGATAAAATATCTTCGTTTACAAAAGAATTTAAATAAAAAGTATCTTCGTTTACAAACGAATTTCGATAAAAATATCTTCGTTTAAAAAGAAATTCGATAAAAAATATTTTCGTTTACAAAAGAATTTCGATAAACATATCTTTGTTTACAAAAGAATTTCGATAAACATATCTTTGTTTACAAAAGAATTTAGATAAAAATATCTTCGTTTACGAAAGAATTTAGATAAAAATATCTTTGATTATAGTTTGAAAATATTTTGTTAATGTCTTCAAACTAAATTTATCGCTTATAACGAAAGCATAAAGTAGGAGTGCGTACAAGACGAGAGTTGAGGTGTCTCGTCTCGAAACTGCGTTGCAAAAGCGATGTGTCGTCTTGAAAACACATCTCTTTATTGGAAGACCTCTGTCTTGTCTTGAATCTCGTCAAAAAAAAAAAAAAAATCTGACTCTCACGCGCAACCCCATCAGAGAGGTATAAATTTATAGCCAGCTGCGTGTTACTTACATGAATGTGCACAGTGACGTTGAAGCTTTGTCCATAAGGTATGTCGTCAATTTCTACCAAGTCAAAGACCACATCTTCAGATTCCTTCTTGGGAAATTCATAATACTTTTGAGCCTTCTCAATGCCACGGACTGCATTGAAAACTGCCAATCGCTCTGCATATGAACCTGATTAAAAGAAATAATAATATATACACACTGACTTAAGGATTCAATTAGCCACACATTAATAATGCAGTGTATTTGAATGTAACACCGTTTCAGGCTTGATAGCAAGCATAGCTTATCATATATTTACATTAAATAGAATTAAAATTTAAAGCAAAATATATTTATTGCTGTGTTTAAGAGAGTTAAAAGTTATGTAACAATAGAATACGTTGTGTGACTTCAGTTATAGTTGTTCGCAGATAGATTCATGGATAGGTATGTTGCCAGCAGATTAATAACTTTGCATGGCTTTCCTGTCATTACTATCTTAAAATACGTATGTTGCTTGCGATTCGACATGTCCATTCCAGATCATAGTCACTCAACGACTAAACTTCGGTGCATGCTCATTGTGTAGTAGAACGGTGGGAATGACTCCATACCCACCGTTCTACTGTACACATACTTAATCTAGCAGCAACATTTGGAAGTATGCGCTACATACTTTCAAAAATGAACATCCTATGTATCTTAGATTTTTCGTGTATCTTTTCAGTTTTCGAAACAAAAACAAATGGCTACTCATGAATCACTTCACATATTACGGAGGCATAAAAAAAATCAGACCAGACATTAGTAAATAAAAGCTTCGGTTAAATTATGATATATAAACATGGAAAGCATATCAGAAAAGGGTTACATGATCCTAAAAGACTGGTCCAATAAAATTTACGAAGAGGTTAGAATCATGATTATTTTATAATGTAATTTGAATAAGCAGTAAAAGACAAGTGAGTTTTGACTTCTCCTGTTACACTATTTACCTTCTTTATTCTTGTATTGTTCAGTAATATCTTCCATATCTGTATCACCTTGGTCATCATCTCTGTCTACCCTTTTAGATACAATCTTACGTCCAACACTGGAAAGAAACAACAGAAATTGTTACAAAAATAATATACAGATAACATAATACAGCTATATCTATTTCATCGTCCAATTCTTAAGGGTTTTCACTACAGCGAAATTAAACTAGCGCAAATTTTAGAGTTTTTCTGTAATATCTTCAAAACAAATAAGAATATTCGAAAAGCAGAAACGTAGTGAACTAGACAGTACGATTTTGCATGTGATACCGTTTTCACAACTCATCTATCTGCTTTCGATTTGCAACTGTAGATAAATTCAGCATTTTTTTGCGGTTCTGTAAATAGCGGCAAACCAAATGCAGACAGGTGAATTGTGGTAAAGGTATCATATGCTAAATAGTATTGTCTAATTCACTACGTTTCTGCTTTTCGAATACTTTTATTTGTTTTGAAGATATTACAGAAAACCTCTAAAATTAGCGGTAGTTTAATTTCGCAGTAGTGAAGACTCTTAAGTGATATTCTATAAAACATATGCGTATAGTATTTGCTTCCTTTTCACCTGCTTTTAGACTTCTATCAGGAACCAGGTAGAGAAGATAGTAAATGAAATACTTAAACCAATGAGTGACTAAATGAAATGCATAGGCTAATTGAAACACATTTTTCACCAAGGCAGTATCTAAAAGCGGGAACTAAATATAGTGTTGGCCGAAAGACTCAAACATTTCTCATCTTGTCTCGAAAACGAATCAAAGTACATTTTGCATTTTATACAAGCTAGAAGTACCGTTCTAAAGTCTCGTGCGCAACACTAGTTTACACAAGTCTTGGATCTCAAACACAGTTTTACTTTGTGGTGGACAAACACCGAGCGTGGATTTTCTCGGGGGATCTCCCATTACCTCTTACTCTCTTCATTCCACCATTTCACTTGTTTCTTATCCTCATTGTCTCCTTTAGCCTAGCCGGCATAATCGTGGGACGTAAAACTTAAAAAAGAGATTTTCAAACACAGTTTTAGTGTTACATGATTTATAGTATCAAAAACCAAGGATGTTATAAAATAGAGGATCTGCCCATATGTATCTTCATCCTATTAAATCAATAAAGCCAAAAAAAAAAAAAAAACAACCAAGCATCGGCACGTCTAATTGGCTACTCTCGTTTCCGCCATCGTCTGATTGGTTACTTTCGTTTCCGCAATGATTGTTGGCTCAAAACATTGCGGTTCTATTGGGCGGAGTAGGGGGTGGCGAAACTGTGACGTATGACTTCAAGATTTTGTTGTAAGGGCAGATCCTCTATTTTATAAGATCCTTGATCAAAACTATAAATTGATAAAGTGATTCTACACAATGAAGAACATTTATCAAGTTTAAAGATAAATAAGTGATTGCACAATAGCTATACTAAAATAACAAATGTGGTTTGAATGTTGTTATATCACTTTTCTCGGACATCTCGTAACGCGAAAAGACTCTAGTTAACTTCTAGATGAAATTAAGGGGGAGGGGGAGAAATCAGGGCATAAATACGAGACAAGAAAAATCTTCGAGAATTGAGTCGAGACTAGACAAGAAAACCTTATTTCTCGTCTCGTTTTGTCTTATCTCGCAGACAACACTAGCTGGAGAACAGAATCATTGATTAAGCAAATTAATTTTGTCACTTCCGATCTTAATAAAAATGCAAAATTCCAAAAATTACATTTTTGGTATCAACTAGCTTCATGAAAACTTCTTCAGTTTAATATTAGAAACTGACCATACTTCCGCTACATATCCCTCCGAAGCAGGTTGAAAAACCTTTCTTCTTTTTTACAAATCGATTTACCCTATGTCTTATAAAACCAGTTCTATTCTTCTGTACAGTGTACTTATCTAATATACAGGGGTTAATTTTCACAAGTTCAAGGAAAGTTGCAGACGATTTTCACGGGTTCTTCAAAGTTATTCTTTCGCTAAAGAACGTCAATCGTATAACGCCCAGAACTCGCGGAAACCCCTCATCGTAACCTATTAATTAATATTACATGGATTTAAAAGAAGCTCAAGAGAAATCTATACTGCAAACCTAATGGAGTTCTTGTAATGGAGTTTGACATCCAATTCTAGGATTATTTATTTCTCAAAATAAAAACAAGTGGATTTAGTTTCACATTACGAAACAACGGCTGACTTTCAAACTGAAGTTTCAGTATTGATACCAGAAATAATAAATCTTATCATTTCATGTTTCGATAGAGGGATAAGGTCGGAGACGTAACTTGTTCTTATGATGGTAAATCCATATCTTACTTATTATTCTATGAGAATCTATATTAATACCAGGAGTGGTAGTAGATTCTACTGTTTCCGGTTTTAATATAGAGATAATGACGTAGGTGGCACATATTTTTAAGACGTTGAATCAAAATCAAGAACTGTTTCTCACTATTTTTTACGGTCTTTGCTCTCAACCGATCAGTTTGAAACCATAAATGATAGACTCTTACCATTTAAGGTTTGATAGAGAGACAAAGGGCTAAGATGCAATGTATTCTTTCAGCACTGAATCCATTAAAACAAAAACGTATCTCGTTATCTATTATCATTTATGCTGTATCGAGATCAGTGTTGAAACCGGAAATGGTATATTTCTACCACTTCCGGTTTAAATAGAACATTGAATTGATACGGTATCAAACAAATGTTTCTCCTTATACCATTTTTTGCTCTGACATTTACTAACAGGTTGACGGGCAAACATAACCGCTCTATAAGTCCTTCTATAGGCCTACCTGTCCTTCTATAGGCCTACCTGTTTTGGAAACTAAAGAAGAAGGAATTATCCCTAAAGTTATAATACCCCAGAAACGTTGCAAAAGTTAACATATCTTTGTCTTTTTCACTGCAAAATATTTTTCTTGATTATATATTTCTTGAAATTAATTTATAGTTATAAAGAGTTTCCGGTCAAATATTGTGAATTCTGAATCACATAGGAATTTATTATATTAATATTATAAATTACATTTAAAAAAGATAGAAGAAATATAGATGGCTCAAGAATGTTAAGAAGTTACACTCTTGTTTTTTTTAGGAACAATATATTACAGCAAATAATTAGGAAATTTAAAATGGATAGTTAGAAGTCTTCATCCAAAGACTCCAAAGATTATCTACGGAATCTTCTTCTTCTTCTTCTTCTTCTTCTTATAATAATAATAATAATAATAATAATTATTATTATTATTATTACTATTATTATTATTATTATTATTATTATTATTATTATTATTATTATTATTATTATTATTATTATTATTATTTAGGGCTACAAGAAATGTTCTTCATTGTTAGTGAGTGTGCCTTCCATTTATTAGTAATTATATGTTAACTTTCATAAATTGTGTTACTATTTTATTAGAAGGGTTTTAAGATTAACTTACTGATACTGATTCATCTTAAGTCGAGTGAATCCCCAGTCGGAGGCGTCATCTTCTTGGAAATGACACACATCAGCGTTTACCTCTGCAAATACAAATGGTGTGTCGTAACTAAAGCCCACTTCACCCCGACGAACCGCATTGCATCATACCTATAAACATACAAGAACAAAAGTGAAATGTCATATACCTTCATACTCACAATCAGTGACGAAGCTAGCTTTAAATTGTGAGGAGAGAGAAAATGCAAAAAGTCTTTTTACGGATTTGAAGAGGGTCAGGAAAAGCAGCTATTTTGTACACCAAAATGAATAGGATTCTATTATTCTTAGGCCTATAAGGACATAGGTTCCGCAAACTTTTTAAGTAATTCGTTTCTTTGGTAAAAGGGTTTCATTTTGTGATAAGGTGTATGAAATATAATAACCAAAAACCATCAGTAACTCTTAAATTCATGTTTCCTGCAGCAGCGACATTGGAGGCTAGGCGGGAGGATAAAATTGTCTCCTTGCGTTTGAGAAGCACATGCTTTTCAATAAATTGTATACTAATAAAAAACGCGAAACCCCGTGGAAACATGTTTGTCTCCCACCATGTCAAAATCTGAATTGAGTCTACTGGTTTTCCGAGATGTTCGTATTTCCTGTGTGTAAAAAATAAAAATATTTCGAGAGCATTTTTTTCCCTAGTTTCCCTTTAACTAAACCACAAAACCAAAATGCGTATGTCCAAAATAAGTTAAAATTTCTTAGTAACACAGTGACTCATTCAATGGGGAAAAAGGAAGAAAGCTGGACGACTAAAGTCCTATCAGTAAGTCTTTCTCAACTAAATAGCAACTTTAAAAATATAACATTCGAGTTCTCCAACTTTCTTCATGAATTCAGGCAATGTTCATAGCAAATAAGAGCAATGGTACTACTACTAAGTCTAATAATAATATTGAATACTTACTATCACTTTCCTCTTGTGGCGTGGCATCAATGATTTGCCATCCTCCATAACCCTTCGGTAGATCAGGTCTTGACATCCAGACATCATTCCAGACATGGAAGTTCCAGATTGAGTCGTAGCATTCACCTTCAGGGCCTCCTTCAATTTCTTCGCCCTTCTTATCGAAATATTTGTCCACAGTAAGAGAGCGGTTGGTATCGTGAGCAGACACGAAATTGGTCACTGATCGACATGGGATACCCAAAGCTCGACAAACTGTAAGTAAACACCATATTTAATTTTCTTTACATATATCTTACGAAACATTTTGCATTGGAGTCTACATGAGTGATTGAGAGTATTGCAAGTAATGATGCAGAAATCCAATGCTTGAAATAAATAAATTTTTATAATATGGTAACTAGCTGTTCGCAAACTGTTAAATATCACAGGGATGTTCTTATTGGTGTCACTCAAATCATTTGACAACTGGTTTCTAGTAGGCATTTTACAATTCAGAGAATATACAAAAAAAGTTCTTGAGTCCTCAGCAGGTTCTTACTTTTACTCCTCGAATACTCTGTAAATACTGTGCTCTTGTATTTTGATTCGTTGTAATAGTGTTTTCATATTGTATTCTGTTGATCATGCCTTCTACCTCTTCTGTCGTACCAGAGACTTGTTGATTCATTGATTTTGAATTTAGTGTCCCTTTCAGCAGCGAGGAAATATGAGACGTAAGTCCTATATATCCTATAACGTTGGATCCAAACCACATAAGGTCCCGCCGGGAATCGAATCCGTGTGTTCCACATCAAAGGCGCGCACGCTTACTGTTGCATTAAAATTACTGCAAATCGCCTAATAATATTGTTCTACTTATTACATCCTTTACAATTATTCTGAGAGCTTCAGTCAACGGTATAGTGGTGATGCTCTATCTCTGCAAACTAGTTTTACTAATCATTACGCTGTTATTATTCTTTCATTGTGATCTGTTAATCTAGTAAAAGCAAAAAAAAAAAAAAAAGTTTATCATGTTGAATTACAGATAGATGGCTTCTGAAAACAGAAATCTCCTTACGAGATAGTCAATTCCTTAAATAAAGAATGGGGAAAAACTGCTACGAAAGTAATTTGTTCTGCACTCAGACTACCATATTGACCCTGATGGAAACAACAAACATCTTAACCTTGACTGTTATTTCTTTCTTTTTTTTTTAAAAAAAAAAAACGATAGCATCTAGCTAGCTAGAAGGTTAAGCCTATCACAAAGGAAAACAAATTAGTTTCTGATATTGTCTTGCCAGGATCTTTTCATGCTCCTTCCAATTAGAAAAAAGCAGTTAGTAAGGGGAATAACTCAAACTTCGAACTTATATTGTAGTTCAGTGTTATTATTGGAGAGGAAATTTCTTGGAAGAATTTCAAGAGATAATACAACTGGACATTCGTAAAGTTAAAGCTAATTCAATATTCTCTACACTCTAACGACATTTTGAGTTCTCAAAATCATGCTTCTTCTTCTTTTTTACTTTATTCGTACATATTAACGCATAGCTTATAACCTATACCTAGGGAAGAAGACACATTAGTACCGGTAATTTAATATAAGGTAACTGCTGGTATATACGCCAGTGCAGCTAAATACACCAAGTGTTCAGTGCTGGGACGAAATCCACTAAAATGCGCCTCCAATATGTGTCACGGTCTTTGACAAGTCCGATTTGACGAATACTGTGTGGACAGCGCTGAGACCGTCATGCCGTGCAGTGTTGTTTGCTTCGGGAACGTTCCATGGAAGGACGTTATTATTTTAATAGACGAAAGAACCCGTTATTAGTACTGTGCTGTCGATTGTTTACAGAAATGTACGCCTTATTTCGTGTCCGTCTAGGAGCACTTTGTTTTGTAAGTGTAATTTCAGTATTTGTTATTACATGGCTACTAAATCAATACCAAGCATGGTGTAGAGAAATACGCCAGGGCTTGTGCAGGACTGACTGCAGAAAACAAAGATTCATTTGTCCCACATATTCCATGCAATATCGATGTAGTTCTTTTTAAGTCACAGTACATGAGTATGAGTATGAGTACGGGGATTAATGGGGACGTCAGCAACGAGGCTATATGTCCCCGTCACGATAAGTCACAGTACAGTGACATTGTTTGTTTATCTTATGTTTCTAGTTTGGAACTTCATTTCAACTTTGGAGTTTATCTTTTCATCTTCATCTTGCACTTTGGTTATTGTATTTTTTTGCTTCAGCCATCTTGTGTAGTAATATTTGAATTCGTATAATACAGACGATGTAAGCAGTTGTAAGATTTATTATAGGTTTCTAGTAGTATTCTAGAATTGGCGTAATTACCTGCACGTGTTGGTAAATACGCCATTTTGTAACACTTTTTTTCTTTTAAATTTTACCTTGGGTACAAAATAGAAGTGAGTCGCATCTGCGACATATTTTTTTCTACACGTGGAAAAGACTACTCGTGTTTCATGAAAATTAAGGCCATAAAAATCTAACTCCCTTAACATTTACCTGCATCTACCTTAACAATGTGATAAAAATGATAGAAAAGATATTGTCTTGCATGACTTTTACTTCTTACAAACAAGAAGTAGTGCTGTGTGATATTCCGATATAGACCCCTATCGATTTGATCTTTCGATACAAAAAAAAAAAAAAATAAAAATAAAAATAATAATAATAATTACTGATCACCTTTTCGAAATTTTAGATATTACGATATTTAGATATCTAATATGTCAAGTTTTTTTTATTTTTTCGATGTTTTGATATTAGATATTCCAATGTTTTTAATATATTGTCATTCACTACTTTCGTATCCAATATTTTCGGTATCTTTTCGAACTTTTCGATGTTTCAGCGTTCGAATTTTTTTTAAATATTTCGGTATTTGATACTCCGACATATTTTTTGATACTTCGATTTTTGACTTTTCGATATTTGATCAAGTTTCGATATTTTATCGGCATCGATTTTTGATATCGAAATCCGGATATCGTACAGTCCTAACTTTTGAGTACAACAGTCTGGATGTATCAATAACAAAATTAGCGTTTAAGATGACTCACATCCTTCATATTATTTGAAAATATGAATGCACACAATATTCGCGAGATCCACACCATCTCAGTGCTCAGTGGTCAGTGCATCAGTTGACCACGAGACGAAACGAGGCGAGAAGTAAGGTTTGCACTGTGCTGCTGCACTTTAATAAATCTATTACCACTAGCGGTTTCAATATATATATATATATATATATATATATATATATATATATATATATATATATATATATATATATATATATATATATATATATATATATATATATATATATATATATATATATATATATATATATATATATATATATATATATATATATATATATATATATATGTGACGGCATACAAACCAAACACCTTCGCGTCGCATACACTTGATACTAATACTTATTCCAATGCTTAGAAGTCAAATTTAAGTGATATGGAATTTGTATGTAATACAAATTTATATTGACCAAGCTATGGACATTTAACTCGATTTGAAGAGAAAGGGGGGCACTGTGGCTCTGTTGTAGAGCGCTAACCTCTTTTGCGTAGGGTCGATGGTTCGATCCCCTGCCAAGTAAGTTAGTAGTGGACACCATCGTGTCCGTGAGTTTTCTCGGGGTACTTCTGTTTCCTCCCACAATCTCATTTCACCAATTCTTCCCTTGCCATTCACTTGCCTTAATCACCTGTCTCCTTTAATCTAAAGGGCATATTCGACGTTAGATTAAAGGGTGGGACGTTAAATTGAGCTTTTTTTAAAGAAAAGAACCAGTATAGAATACTTTCCATGTAAATCAAATAGATACATGATATAAAACCTTGAAAAAATGAAATGAAATCTTTAAGTTTTACGTCCCACGGTTATGCCGGTTAGGCTAAAGGAGACGGTGATGATGAGACATGAGTGAAATGGTGGAATGAAGAAAGTGGGAGGAAACGGGAGAACCCCGAGAAAACCCACGAGCACGGTGTTTGTCCACCACAAAGTCCACACGGCGCAAGCTGGGATCGAACCAGGGACCCCAAGCACCGGAGGTGATATAAATCCTTGAGTGAATTGGAGCAATGGAGATTAGTATGTAAAGTGGAAGTATCTCGAGAAAACCTACGGATATCTGGTTGTCAACCATGAACTCATATATCTGTCTGGGATTGAATTACGAACCCTTCAGACTACAGGTCTGCCATTGAGTAACTCTGTGATTGTGTAGCATTAAAAGAAAGGACGATAAACATGATCGGTTCAAGACTATACTTTCCAGGCAAATCTCACATGTAAAAAGGAATTGAGACCTTCACACTTCAGCTTTATTGTTAACCTTTGACATTAGAATATGTCTTGGGATTTTCTTCTGAAAATAACTTCGGTAATAGTTTACAACTGTGGTGTCTGCTGTTTTTCGACCTTGGAATGAGTCATGAGGAGATGCATCTCCGGCATTTGGTATAGACCAGTTCATATTGTATTGTTCCCACAACACGCTATCTTACAAAGAAAAAAAATATGTCGAAGATTTTCTCTTCTTATTGACCACATGTGGTTTGCTTATATATACCAGGTATATATACGATAAATGCTGTCCTCATTTTTCATTCTATTATAACCATATTAAGAGAATAACTTTATTAATAATAATTTTACGTGCTACGTTTATGATCTGTAAGCTAAAGGAGACGCATTAGTAATAAAAGGGGATCCTCATGAAAGAATTGGTGGTGGTGGATGTGTGAGGAAACGGAAGAAAAGAGAGTAAACTCATAGACATCATACTATGCAGCACGCAAACTCAATAAGGTAAAAAATGAGCATGGGACCCTCGAAGTAATATCTCTATCACTGATATTATTACAGTATTATTTAGAACAGCCTTTTCCACTGGCCTAGTGGCTAACGCGCGATCATTCGGTACACAGGATTCAGGGTTCGATTCCCATTGTTAGAGTCTTGAAATCTAAAAAAATGAAATCTTCGAATTCAATGTCCCACACTTGTGCCATTTAGGCTACAGGAGACGACGATCAGGTCAAATAAAAGATAATGGAACAATCAGTGGAATAAGAGAGTGGGAGGAAACTGGAGTACCCGAAGAAAACTCATAGACACGATGTTGTCCACCACAAGCTTGCTTGACAGGGAATCGAACCAGGAATCCCACACACCAGAGGCAAGCGTTCTACCACTAAGCCACCGTTCAACCTCAAACTGTAGGCCCACGTTTCACATAGCCTCGTTGCTGAAAAATGACACTGAACTTAATGAACAAATATATAGTCATTTAAAACTATTTATGCGTTCAGCGAATTGAGCTTTCTAATATCAACTGGGATCTAATATTATCTGTTTCTTCACTTTCTCTCTCTCTTTCTCTCCCTTCTTGTATCCCTTGTTGCGCTATGTGCGATGCCAATATGTAGCTACAGACAGTACATATTATAATATGTGGTTAACCATTTAACGCACAAACCAAATTTAACTTATTACGAGGTTTTGAGGTTTCCTTCTTTATGACTTAAAGAACTTGTTTATGTGTAACGACAGCACACCCTTCAGTACAAATGATTATCAGTCCATTAGATCGCGGAAGAACTGCCTTTTGTACGTTTTATGAGGTCCACAAGGAAAATGAAATCATAAAAGCAAATGTTTAAAAAGAGTTCAGCCCTTTGTTAAGTTTCGTTAATGTAGGTTGGTTTCCCTTATATTGATTGGAACAGAATATTGCGTATAATACTCGTCATGACATATCACAAACGTTCGTAATCAGGGGACACGATGGATCAAGAGTGAAGCACTTACCTTTGGTGCGAGGGGTCCCTGATTTGATTTGTCCCTGATGGACAACATTGCGTCCGTGGGTTTTCTCGCTGCTCTGGTGTTTCTTTCCAGGTGGCCATTCCATCAGTTCCTTTATAATCATTAATCAATCTTCTCTCTTAGCCTAGTAGGGCTAAAACGTGGGACGTGAATCTATAAATTTTATTTCTTTTCTTTCAGTAGTAATCAGCTAATTGGAACTGGTTTGTTATCATTAGCGTGCTACCATATATTGTTTGTTGACTTAAATTTGAACTCACATGTTCAAGACACTTCTGTCGATCTTTCGCAGGGCGGATCCAGGGGAGGGCGATCGGGGCAATCGCCCCCACCTCAGAAGAGGAAATGTTCTTATTTTATATATATAAATAAAACCCATCCCAAAGTTTGGAGCCCTTAAAAGTAGCAGTATGACAACCCTTCCCCCAGAAGTCGGTCCTGGATCCGCCCCTGATCTGTCGATGTTCATATGGACTAATATAAACAACTTACAAAGGTTTTCCATTGGCTAAGGGAAACGACGGTAAGCGTGAGAATGTTGTGATGAAACAATATTTTTAATTTGTAAAGTTCGATAATAGCACTGGAAAATTCTCAGGAAGTTCATGGGCATGATCATCATCTTAAGTTTGTGCATCCTTATTAAATTCACTGGGCAATTTAATTTATTTTAACTTGAAATATTTTCTTCTAGGTAAATTTCCTTGGGTTCCCTCTGAACGCATTCCTATGACAAATTTGCATACGCACGCCTATCTACGACAAATTTGCATGCCAGAAATTAGCACTCTACTATCAAATCACCGTGCTTTTATATTGTTGATTCTTCTTAAGAACGAATACAATTCGCTTCGTAAGGTCGGTTGCTGACACAAAGATGAAGACATTAATCTCAGGTTGCAAATAAAACTCATTTGCGAAAAAGTACTAAATATAACTACTATCACAACTGCCTTCGTAAGCTTATACGGGTAGAATACTTTACAATTTTTAGAAGAACTGCAGGACTTGGTTGAATATACATGTTCATACATATTGAAGTGGTTTAGTTAATTCAATACATTGACTTCATTACTGAGTAATACTTCACCTATGTTAGGTACTTTGTTCTATAATCTTGCAAATTAGTACACTATACTCTTGTCCTTAGGTAATCGGGTATATTCAATTAATTGGTTATAAATAGACAAATAATCTACTTTTCATAGAAATCTTTCTTCATTTTTTTTACCAACATCGTACACACTTGAAAAACATGGATCATATCTTTCTCTAAGCTGTTTTCCTATTGTGTGGCGCAGACAGTTTCCCCTGAACCAATAGATGACGTACAAACATGGCAGTCATTGTTTTAAGCGCACGAATAACAGACCGAAATTCAATCGCAAATTTCGATTAATTAGAATCAACGCATGAACAAAAGAAAGTTTTTTCCCGTAATTAGTTAGCTGTAAACAGAAAAAGAAACCATGGAAACATCATTTGGAAATGACTACTCTATGGTGTATTATAAATATATATTATATAATGATTACACTACCTACGGTACAAGCTGGATATGAGATAAATCGCAGATTTTTAGTGTACCTTAGCGTTTGAAAATTTATACACAGAAACTAGCATATCGCAGATACAATGGAAAGATCATTTAAGATCATGTTTGGAACTGAAAAGTATATCGTAAGTAAGGGCTTGGATTTCTAACCTAAGACCTAAAAGCTTTGAAAATATAAATCTCAAAATATGATTTAAAATATAACCTTAAAAACAAAAGCATCTTTGTGGCTGCAAGAGTGGGGACAAATTCACCTCTGAGTTATACTGTATATATGTATATATACAATCAATACTAAATAATATACTAAGGAAAACGTAAAATTCTCCTTACATCGGAAAGTCTTCCCCTTTCTACTTACTCCAAAGCAAATGCTAAAATGATGAGGCTACTACTAAAATCTCGAGGAATCCCCAAACTCCGTGATGACAGATTTCATGACAAAGATATCTCCAACGTTTGTTAAGCATCCCTCATGCTCGAAAAATATCCGTACATTCAGTGTAAATGAAAAACAAAAGTCGAATCTTATCATAAGTACGGTACAGTGATGATATCAGAGAATGTTTAGGGGGAAATCCTCCCGGAATTATATCTCCGGTCGTGCTCAATGTAGATAACCAGTATTTTCGCAGTTCTACCTTCATCTCTGGTGTATATAAAGTTTCCCTGAAGATGTGGATGGTAATATTTTTCACCAATACGCAACAAAGAAATTGGTCTTCAGGTATCTTTATATAGAAGGTAAAAGAGATTTACATACGGAAGCTGAATTGGCAATTTCTTTTTGCAAAGTGAGTGATCCTACGTCACATCAGCCACCTGGACCTCCTCACAACGATCCTTTAAATCCTGTTTCTCAAGCCCAATGCATTTATATGACCAATAAAAAAAAAAGAAAAAAACTATTCTCGCGTTTACGAGTCAGATATGTATTGATATTTAATTAGACTTGTAAAAAGATGTCAAGATAAAAATATGATAGTTAATAGAAATCCGAGCCTTAGTCATAAGCAGTGGCGTATTTAAGATTTTGTTTCGGGGGGACTATGCACAACACTTGAATAAGCACTTATACTTTTCCTTTTGGGTGCCGACAAATTCTAATGAAGTTTTGCATATAACAAATTTATTTCGGGGAGGGGGCTTGAGCCCGATAGCCACCCCCTTAGATACGCCACTGGTCATGAGTATTTCTAAGCTATAGATTACAAGACCAAAATAATTAACATCCTACTTGATGTTACTTTCCATGCAATGTCATTATTTTGCTTCCTCTGCAAGCACATGTTGGATAGTTAAATTCATAGAAGTTACTAGAGAAAGAATTTCCGTTGAGCTTAACTTCAATAAATTAAGTTTAAAAATGTCATGCCCAATTGTGTAAACTCTATAGAGTAGAACTTACCAGTGACAGTAACAGCAGAAAACACCCAACACTGCCCATATTTAACTGGTTTGCCTCCATTCTTAAGATACTGTTCCAAAATGGCATCACTTCCTGTCCAAGCATAAGGGGCCGTTCCGTCTTTATAATCTCCATCCCAGCGCCCTTCTAGCAAACCATCGTCATCCAACGAATTTATCTAAAAAGAATATATTGATATAACGTAAAAAAGGATATTAACTATAATGTAGGATAAAGTTGAAAGTTTTTGAAGGTAGAGTTCCAAGTTTCCTTTTAATACTGCTAATTAATGCTTTTTTTTCATTGCCACAACTCTGAACGAGATAAATTTTCCATCGATTAATTCCATGCACAAGGAAATATAGGAAAACATCCTGGAGCGTAAAAAATTGGTTTTACACACGTTAACAAATATCAAGTGAAACCCACATAGGAATATCACGGACACGGAAACTGGGTATCGTGGCTTCACGAAGAGTGGTACTCCAGACCCATTTTTGGTCTCATAGCGGTCAACCTGTTAATATAGTCCTGAACCTTAGATGTACACAGAATCCACCATTCGTAATGGAATTGTGTGTTATATTGTACACTCTCTATAATAACTATACACGGAGCAATGTAGATGAAGGAGGTGATTTGCGATGTTTGCGCTTGAAGACTAACGCCTCTTAGGTATTTAGATGCCAAGCCTTGCATGAGATACACAATCATTTTAATTTAAGTAGAAAAGAAGCAAGTAAATGTAAGACAGAGAGAACAGCGTGGAATATTATATTACATGCTTTGAATATACTTCGCACGGTACCCCTATTGGCGAAGAACTTAAGTATCGATATTAGTAGGCTGCAAGTAACTGTCATTCAGACAACATCCTCTTTCTCCACTGGATCATAGAATAAATAGGTAAAATTTAATATGCTTTGGTTACTAGAATCAAAGGAACATCTTGAAAATTTCCTTTCGGCTATTCGGTGGCTATTCGGGTTCTATTTCTGGTAGGGCTCATGCGGCTCGAATCCCACGTTAAAGTGCAGATTCACGTCTCGTATAGCCTTGGTGCTGGAAAGGGACGTTAAACTCAAAATGAACCTAACATCCAAGATTATCTTGAATAGATAAAAATGGTTTGTTATTCTTGTTTATTGAAGTTTAATGTCTATTTTCAGCTAGAACTATTTGAGACGTGGACTACCTACTGATTTACATTAGAATCTATAATACATTCAATGATCTCCAACGGGGAATCGAATACAGGACCATGTACACCGTGCGCTAGCCACTAGGCCGGTGAGTGCTAGAAGATCTTCGATGCGTTGCCCATGTATTATTCTCAGTGTTCTTTTGTGTTCTCTCTCTCAGTGTTCAATTGAAGATGATAAATGCTGAGACATTAACCCTTTATTTGGCAGTGTTGCTTACAAGCAACATCGCATTCTATTGCGTTATCCGCACGAATTATAATATAACTTCAGTGATCATTTAATTGTCATTATTGCTTTCATACAATATTCATATACATGATTTGCAGGTCGCTTGTTTAGATACTTCTAATCTTCGTCAACAGGGAACAGTCAAATTCAGTATTGTAGAAGCTTTATCTCCTACGTTCCGCGAAAGTTTTTATTATTATTTGTGGTTTTTTGCTCTTTAGAAAGATATTTCAACGAAACTGCTGCTAATTACTGAAAATATTCTTATGATATTTGAACATAATAGGCCTAGGGCAATGCTGCTCAGTAACAATACATAAGACCAATTTTATGACAATGTTGCTTTAAAATAAACATCCTGTATTTTGTAACCAAAGTACAAAAATACTTTAAAAATTACGAAATTATGATCAGGAAGGCATGGTTCAACCATAAAAAACAAATTAAATATTTAAATGATAATGCTATCAATGCTTGTCAATTAAAGGGTTAAATAATTTGACTTGTTTCCACGACACGAATCCCACAGAGAAATTACCCTAGTAATATTTATTTTAGAATAGGATAGCTCAATTGATAAATTATTAAACTCGTGTGTGTGTTTCTTTAATAGAAACTAAAGCACTTAAATAAAGTTTAGTAACGGTAGTGTGAAAAATCGTATCATGTTACACTTTTCTATGCAGTCATTACAGTAAGTAATGCTATTACAGTAATGACTAATTACAAGTACTAGATGACATCTGATAACACAAACCATCAAATTCCTTGCAGATACAGTACAATCAAAGTAAAAGTTTCTTGAGATGCACATTGAATTTTTATATTTAATCCAGACCATCGTACAATCATGTTAAAGAAAAAATAAACTTGAACACATTCTTTGTTATGAAAACTCGCCACTCAAACCCGTAAGTATACGGCATATTTTGCTATATAAGTTTTAAAGAAAAAAAGAGACTTGAATACATTCTTTGTTATGAAAGCTCCCCACCCGAACCCGTGAATGTGCATCATATTTTGCAGTGTAAGTTTGTAAGAAAGAATTTAGACTAAGAATACACCAGTGAGTTTGGTTCAATCTGACTTTCAGATAAAAACAGAATGCTTCTTACACGGATAAGTATGCAAGCGTATAAAGTATTTTTTGTAACATGCTAAAGCAATTACAATGTATGATACGGTATTAGGTACGCACATCATATTGTAATATAACTTATTTTATATTAAAGCACTAGAGACTAGAAGTATTTTATATTTCTTTCAGTAGACCTATATAAGAGATGAAAAATAACTCAAATTTAGTTGTAGTTTAGTTGTAGTTTAAGTTGTAGGATATGGACACTTACCACAGCCGAAATTGCTCTGACAACCTGAATCGGATTTCCTCTGTCAGTGTGTTGCAGCTTAGAGAGCTCCAGCAAGTACATAGTGGCAGGAAGCACAGTGTCAGCAAATTGTCCAAATATCCAGCGACGTCCTCGTGGCTGGCGGAAGGATCCCACCCATACTTTACCCGTTTCATTTAAAACAAACTCCTTCCTCTGCTCCTCGTTTTTCATGTACACAGTGTCTTCTGGAAGAGAACAAAATTCAGACATTATATATAGCCCTACATAATTTAAATTCTTTAATTTATAATTTTTTACTCCAAGAAGTTCTATTGAATTTCTGCGTAGTACTCTCCACATGCACACTTCATCTTTCGTTTCGAGATGAGAAATGAAAGATAACATGTTAGTGTGTTTGCTCTTGTACCCTGCTGGTTTTGAACGTCAGAGTTAAATGGTGACGTTAGTGAAAGTAGTCAAACTCTGCAAAATTGGACAGTGTTACGAGAGCCTGTGTGTTTTACGAGTTTAAACTTAAAACGAAACCGCTAAAATTGGAAGAAAAATATGTCAGACATTCAGTAGGGATGTGGAAAACGAGCTAACAGTGCAAAAGTGGTTTAGCAAGAATGGTGATGAATTCCTCCAGGAAGCATCACGTATGGAATGTCCATGAATCACAGAAAAGGAACCACTCAAATTGGGATATTGAGGCCGACCATAGTCAATCATGTGACTTATTTGAGAAGCAGTGGCGACATCTTCATCGAACAGACGAAACAGCCTGTACCCCATTTTGTGCTTGTAATAAGATTTATTTTGTATTTTCTAAGAGGTAAGAAACTAATTCGTTGGTCTACTGGAAGCAAGCGCCGTGCGGTGTACAGCTCACAGATGACGAGAAGAACCCTAGCAGAAGTAATGTGACGTAGGTATGGGCTCGCCCACTTTTCGCACGGGGGTTTCAAATGACACCACGGAATAGCACACAGATAACTACCCGGAGTGGCAGACGACATCTAAGTATAGCCCACACCTCAAAAACCGAAAATGGACTTGACCGTGTCGTTGACCTTTCCCCGCTTACCCTGTTTTAGGGTTCTTCTCGTCATCTGTGAGCTGTACACTTTCGTCTTCCGCACTCCAATCGCAAGTGATAAGGACGTTTTCTTCCGAATAAAACTGAGCAGATAAGAACTTAGGGATGTAGCGAGGAACTAGTGGAATCTGTGCCGTTGAGTGATTCCCTTTAGTATATTGGAAATGGCGGAAAGCTAGCGTTTCGTTCAGTTCAATTTATTGATGTAATTTTACTTTGCTATGTAATAAAGCTTTTTGTTCATCTTTTGTTATAACTTTGTGTGTGATATTTTTATCACTTTTTAAAAACTTCGGAGTCTTATGCATCCATACTCCTAGTTCCATCTATGAAAATAAGACGACGGAAGAACAGGTAAAGTCTGGCTGTTCCATTTTCACGGAGCCGGTATGATCTTGAATAATATTACAGACAGTGACTTACAAATTACACAGATTAAAAATTTTGTTTAACGATATGTTAATTTTAGAGAAAGCTCCTGAAACTGGCAGTTTCAGCTTCAAATAAATTTAATAACAACAAAAACAAAGATGTTTTATTTAGGATAAAAAAAATTTCTGGAAATTGCTTTCCCAGACATTCTCACCTGATACAGCATTGTGCAGCATTCGGGACTTACCTTTGCACCATGGGTTGAAGAGGACGTACATGTCTTCCTTGCATTTGTACTTCTGAGCAGCGCTTCTTTCGCCGCTAACATTTGTTTGAATTGTACACTTCCAAATTCCAACTTGAGCTGTTGCAGGTATGATTATCTGTGATGAAATAAAAATACCGAATTTGATTGTTAGGGAGCGTAACTGCAAGGTGTTCATAGAACAGGTGTTTACTACCATATACGGAGACCGTGGAAGAATATATATATATATATATATATATATATATATATATATATATATATATATATATATATTCAAGTGCTTACCTTTGGTCAAGTAGCATATCTCAATTGCAAACACATTCATAACATATCCGACAAAGCCTGGTTTTGTGGTCTTTAATATTTGCACATTTAGCAGCACATATTTTATCAGTAATTATTTTTTAATGCCTAATTAACAGTGGCGCAACCAGCCATGAGCTCAGGGGGACCAGGCCCCCTCCGAAACTAATCTGCCCTATCTTATACAGCAGCGCTGTAGAATTTTTTTGGGTGAAATTTCCAAACAATTATTATTGCTTGTTATTTATCCAGTGTCTTTAAAAGTATGCAAACTTACACACATACACGCACCGTGCGTGATGAATGCTCTTAATATGTAGTAAGTATTGAAGCATGAGACATCATGTGCGAAATATCGTCTTAATAATTCTGAATTTGAATTTTTATTTTAAGGACTTTCAGCATGTTAATACTAGGGATAACTAAATTTCTTGTATTGGGGCTAATTGTAATTTCAAACTTTCAATTTTGTCCACAGTGGCGGTGATTGGACGTTAAAAGTAAGGGGGGGAGCAAGGAATGATCTGAATATTTGTATAGCAATGTTAGTTTTCCTGATTGTTTTTAACAATTTGACGAAAGGTTGTATAACTAATAGGATATTATCTTTTTTAGTGAAAATACCATATATCGTATTTCATATTTTATTAAGTAAATTGACAAGAGCAACGCAAGTAGTTACTCATAAATAACGAAAGTGTAAGAAGAGGTTTGATTCCTTGGTCATGAACATCTTAAAATTCTGTGTGAAAAATTGTGTGATCAAATTATTTAATAACAAATTTGCAAAACAAATAAATAGAAACGATAATATTAATCATAGTAATGAATAATGAGGCTTGTTTTGTAGAAGTTATATTGAAACTGGGGATTAATGAACAACTTATATTTTTTAATTTTACACATGTCATTAAATGTATGTTATTACTCTTACGGTTTAGATAATGAAAGACAGTAAATACTACAGGCATATCCTACGACATTTAAAGAAATACACAATTGCAATATTAATTGCTTTTAATTGCAATTAAAACACAATTCCTGTAGCTTTCTTAACTCCACGGGAAGACAAATAACTAATACGTACTCACGCAACGACAAATATTATATGGCACCATTTTTTTCTATGAACCAGTAATACATACAAAACTTTATATTTCCAAACGAAACTATATACATTACGGGGTCACTTCAAAATAGTGGGGGGAAACTGCCCCCTCTTGTCCCCCAAATCGCCGCCCCTGTTTGTCCATATCAGCTGGTGCAGCACGTCGTTTGCAGACTACTGTGCTAGATAATCTTGGCCCCTCCCGAAATAAATCCCTGGTTGCGCCACTGCTGATTAAACATGACCATTGGTCAAGCAGCATACGTCTAAACGCTAACCAAATTCCTGCTGTAACAGACAAAGCATGTCGGTATTGTATTTATCAATGAATGTAATCTAGTGAAACAGTACACATGTAAATGGTAAGCAAGTTCCTGTCATACAAAACAAGACATGGTTGGCGTTGTGGCCGGCTGTGTATGTTTCATTCGGTCCCACAAACCCTGTAAATACTTTAGTATTGGTGATACACAGAAACAGTGTGTCTAACGAAATCTCAACAAAAAATATCCCATACTGTATCACATATTCGACAGGGGGTGGCCATAGAGGAAGTTTGCAATCGTCATCTCTAACATGGAATGAATAGGTTGTAGAGCACTTGAACATTTGTGATAATGGAATGTTAATAGATGGAAGACCAGCAAACTATCAGCTTCCGAAACTTGAACAACTATTGTTTTTAGTATTGCAAATTATAGTCTACAAGTATGAAATAATAAAAGGAGCTTAGCTACTTAGTTAGTTAATTAGATTTGAGTTTATCGTCCAGTTCAGCAGCAAGACTATGTGAGACGTGGACCTACAACTTAACGTAGAATCTGAACCACATGAGCTCCCGCCAGTAATTGAATACGGGTCTCCAACGCGAAAGGCGCGTACGCTATCCACATAGCCATGAGGGAGCTCTTAGCTCACTTGCAAAACACTACTAATTTAAAAAGAAAAAAAACTTTAGTCGATTCTTTGAAGAATCCCCTATACAAAACTACATTCATTTTTCTAGAAATTTTCACCAAACCACCGTGTACAAAAACTACATTTATTATTGTAGCTCTCACCAAAATATTTCTGCCCAATATACAAATCTTAAAATTTCTTTATTTGATATGAAATTTTCACTATACTTTTTATATAAAGCCCTTAATTAATACCTTACTACACTCTGTATTGTGTTATTTTCGCTAATTTAGTTACAGTGTTTCAGGTGCAGCCAAAAGGATATTGTACTGAATTAATAGTTAACAATAAAAATAAAAGTTAGGAAGGAATTCGACCAAATACATTTAAAGATACAATCCCAGCACTCATGTGATAGAATTGACGGAAACCCTAGGAAAACTTCTGTTAAAATGGTGATCTCTGTATTTGTATCCTGAACATCAGATTTTCAGAGTGCCGTCATATCTTTTATATGTTTTTCTTTTCTGAAGTTATCAACTCAACGCGCCTTCAAAAACCTCTATGTGTAAAATTCAAAATATTATAGAAGAGATAAGAAAACAAATTCATTGTTTGTCAGGTGGCAGGAAGAAAATCAGCTGCTGGTGCTGGTGTGCATAATTGCTACCGTTGAAACGCAAAATTAGCTAAATGTCTTTGAAAACACTGAGCGGAAAATGATCGTAGCAATTCGACTGCAACATCATGGCAGTCGTTGTTTATGACGTAATTACCCCTTAAATGAATGATATCAAATAAGGATCTTTGTAGGTATATGCTCTACAATCTAGCTACATCAAACTGCTTCTACATTAGTTAAAAATCACATTTTGAGCAAAAACTGTAAATATCAGTTTTTGAAGGCGCAGTGACGAATACCGGCCAGAAACAATGTCCCATTGACGCACGCATAGTGTTTGGTCCCAATGATCGTGATGTGAAATTTATCCAACCGAGTGGTTGTTCATATACTATTCACCAGGGATAAAAGTAATTGGCAACGCTTTCGGATGTCGTTCCCCCACTACCAGAGAAAATCTGTGGCCTCCCCCCACTTTCCAAAAAAAATACAATGGGCAAAGATAGGCACGGGGGACCGAGTGATGTCATGCGTCCCGCTACCTTTTCAGAACCACTTTTTCCCTTGCTATTCACTGAAGTATCACCACATCCCGTCTGATGTGTTCTTGACACTTCAAATTGATCACGGACACTCCGACATCTACTTCGAACTATAAATAGTATTATACCTAATCCATTACGATAATAATAATAATTTTGGCTAACTTATTCAGTATTTCCTTCTTTCATCCCATCTCAACCATTGTTTAATGCTTTTCGAGAACCAAAAAAGTGAATAACGTATAAGAATATATATACATGCACAAAAATGCCTGAATAAACCTTATAGGCCTAAATGTTTTTTCCTCACTTTCCTTTGCAACTGGCGCTGATTTGCAGTGACAGTTCTAATTGGTGCACAGCGAAAGCCATTGGACTTTGTACGCTCAAAAATGAAAGTACTTTCTGAAATCTAGATTTTCTTTTGTGAATAAATTAGTGAATTTGAATAGGGAATACAATTTTGCGAACGTTACTATAGAATCAAATTCAATTAATAGTAGCAAAGCACTTTTGCATTCAATTGCGCCTATGTAGCAAAAAGTTAAAATTGGATTTTGGGACAGCCGACATTGTACGTATATTGATATATGAGGCCAAACAAGGTAACACTGGAAAACGTTAGCTATGTACAGTACATCTAGAAAATAAGGATAAGAGACCATTATATTATTTTAAGCGTGGAACTCTAAATGTAAAACTATACTTGCCTGCAATGTTACAGTATTTCCTTCCTTGTGATGAATACGAACATCCCATTTTGAGTTTTCCTGGGAGAATTCCTTCTGGCCTCCCACAGGAAGGACGACTTTAGTTCCTTTTGGTGCAGAGGGCTTTGGTCCTTTAGATAATGAAAAAAAGATAAAAACACATGTACAGTTTTTCTTTTTTTATTTCTTTTCTTTTCTTTTCTTTTTTCTTTTCTTTTTTTTTCATAAAAGCATCTAATTCCAGTAGAATTTGCTACGTGGCCACTTTTAAAACTTCACCTGCTAAATTTAGCTCATATTCAAACTTGGGGCTATTGTCAGTCGAAAAAGTTGGCCACTTGTGGCATCTACGGAATCAGAACAGCCAAGTTAAATACTTTTTCACTGTACTTTCTCCAACTTCTTTGAATTTAAAATATTGTTTGTTAACAAACATAATTGGGGTAAAAACTATGAATGTATGTAGATTTGAATCGAGCTATATAAAGCAATTATTTCATAAATTATCCAGTGTAATCTTATACTTGCTAACTACACATAAAATACACAGAGCCCAGAGATGAAGTGTAGTTAATTCATTATTTTTACAAACTACTCCATACATAAGAAATTCGAAAGTTTACTCCAACTCAATGAACATCGTAATTAGTCTACAAGACAATCGCCTCCGTTCCTCGGAATTGACACTGTTCTTTGCCTATTAAGCATACGATGTTTTTGACAATTGAAGCGCTCTCGTCTGACAGATAGCTGCACGTGCAGCAAACAAAATGAAGATGAGAGTTGTTCGCCAACTGGTGTAGTATTCTTTCACGCTGCTGCTGATACTTAAATGTTGAATCTTTGGGTCAAATGTTACGAGAACTATTATTTTTGCTGTTTGGAAATTTACCTGCCATATTTATTACGATTATAAAATTGTGGCTTGTTAAACGTTCTAAGTTTGTTACCAGAGCTATTGTCTCTATTGTAGAGTCTTTGACAACAGCACCTCCAAAGTACCATGCGTTCTGTCCAACTTCAGATATCAGCTTTCGTTAACCGTTCAGGAGCTGTCGGTTAATTGTCCATATGGTTATGGCCCAGTAGAAAGCGAAATTTATTCTCATTTTATCCTTGTCCAAATGATGCTAATTTAATCTCAGTTACATGGAAATTTAGGACAACCAGGAGGGTAAATGCAGCCGGAATGTGATGACAAGTTCTCAAAAGTATGAAGACTTATCATCACATATTCCGTAGAGTTGCTTGCTCCAATAAGAATATATTTTAGCTGTACTGCCGAAACATATTTGTTTTACTTTGGTATTATTGTTTTTAGAATATTCTTTGATTTCATAAATAGAGCTTCAGTTTCAACGTGTCTGGACGAATTAGTACTTGGAATGAATTAGTATATACATAAGTCTACAGTATCTTATATTTACTTACCAAAGTCTAGTATAAGTTTAAGAACATCTCTCTTGGGGTTGTAGACTCTGTCGAATCTCACTGCAAAGAAGAATGGCTGCCCTCTTCTGAAGATTGGAGTGGCTGGAGAGTCCTGGACTAATTCGAATTGGTCCGTGTGATGGTCCTTAGAATTATCTTTGGCATAGAATTCCGTTAGTTCAACTCTCAATGGCTCTACTTGCGGTTGAGGTGCTGCCAAAGAAATTAATTTCAAACTTTAAGTACATATTTCTCTTTAAGTATTATGAGTTTTATGGTGATACATACAATATAGTTAAATGGTTAAATATCAACGTGGAAGCAGTTGGGTTACCATTGCCACGTAGCCACTACAGTGTAAATCTTCCGGTACCATTGAACGAGACCTTTCGCAGATGTCGGACTGGAAGAATGGTGACTTACGGAATAAGCTCTATAATTTATATTGTTTTGAATCGCATAGACTTTCTCATGAAGGAAATTTTGAAATCTGAGCTGTATTGTGTAAAAAATCAGAAGTTTGAATAATTCCAAAGAAGAAAAGCTACTGCAATTGCCTTATCAGCATACTTAATTGATTTTACTAAGCTAATGGCCGACATACGAGTTGGGAAATAGTGATTACACAAAGTGAAAAATACATTGGGCCAACATAGTTTAAATTGTGCGTTAGTCAACTAACAATTTCCCGTCATGTTCCCAACAGTTTTGATCTTATATTCCTAATAGCAATTCTACTTCTTTCCTGGGGTTCACGTTGGTAATTTGAGTTTTTTTCCAAATGCTTAGCAAAATGGCTAGTTACGACGTAGGAATTAAGTTGATGATTGAGTTGGTTGACTAAATGTTCGGCAAGGTGGCCAGTTACAACATAAGGATTAAGTTGGCAATTTAGTTGGTTGGCAAATGCTCGGCAAAGTGGCCAGTTACAACAAGGCCAACGTTGGCAGTTGACCAGCCTACCATTTCCCGCTGTTAGACCTACTGTCTGTTCAGCTAAGATTTGGTCTGGATTTCTTTAAAAAGTTGAAATAAATTCCAAGAAACATGGCTTGAGGAAATTTTTCAGAAAACACAATTGCCATTGTAAGGCACCATTGGTTCAGCTTCTGTGTTTAAAGCAACACTAATGCATGACCAGGCTAATTATAATAATGCTGGAAATGTTGAATTACTATTAAGGATTTTCATTTCTTTTAGTTAAAAGAAATAATAATAGTGGCTCTCGGAACAAAATATACCTTTATTCTGCTTTAAGTAAGCTATTTCATCAACAAATAGTTTATAGTTCCCGCTTTCTTAATTTTTGAAAATAACATAGCAATATTTATGCAATATTGAAGACAAAAACTAAAGAAAGAAAGTAAATAAATAAAAGTTACAGGCCTCTGCAATAAATATTTTTGCTTCCATTTCTTAAATTATCCTCATCATAGGTACTCCTTCGTAATAGGCAGTTCTCTTGTGACAACTAACAAGCTTCCATGTTCCACGGTCTTCAGCTAACTCCTTCGTCTACAAGTACACTTTTTCTGTTTTGATACAGTCCATCAATTGTAGCTTCCTTCGCCTCTTCCTCTTTTTCCTGCCATCATACCCTCTAGCTCATTCCTCATAATACAGTTCCTTCTCAACCAATGTCCCAACTAATTTCTGTTCCTCTTTTCAACTACATCAAAAATACACAAAATATACCTTCTTTTCTTCTAAATATGTCTTTCGCCATTCCTATTCTTGCTTTTATTTCACGTTCGCCTTCATATAATCACTAATAATACTACCCAGGACCAAAAACTAATCACCTGTTCTATTTTCTCCCCTCCTAATTCTATATTAGCTTCTTCCCAATCACCATGGTTTTGTCTTTCTACCATTTATTTTCATTTCATATTCTTCACAGCCCTTTCTCAAGTTTTCTAACATTCTATTTTCAGATTCAGCAACAACCGTCACTACCTTCTGCTGAAACGCCGTCTACATTTTGAAGACTCTTTTTCACTATATCTTCCAGATAGGTAAATAACGTCGACGATGAACAACATTCCTGTCGAACTCCGGTTCCAATTGCACTACTGTTATTTCTTCCCTTATTCAAACGCTTACTAGTTGATTCATAAACGGCACATAAAATCGTATGTTGTTAGATGTCTCTGGAGTAACATTTGCGTTAAACATTTTGAAATTGTGGTACTTCTTCTTGGAAATGAAAGATAATGGCAAAATTTACTATAATTTACATCCTAAATTGCAGTTAATAATTTTATATAAATATATTGAACATGCGTGAAAGTTTATGTATACTATCACATAACTTCTTCTGAACACATTATTAGGCCTATTATTATTAATTCAAAAACTGAACATAGCCTCTAAAGTCATTTTTATATTTTCAACAATCACTAATGCCATTTTCTTATTTTCAACTTTTTAAATATACATATCAAATTGTCTTCACTGACGCAATTATCATCTCTAAAGGCAATTTCATAAGCATTGGAAAATGACAACAATTATCATCTCTAAAGGCAATTTCATAAGCATTCGAAAATAACAACAAATCAAAAGTGAAAGAAACAGCGACAAACACGTTTCTAGAAGCAACATCTATGTCCACTGGCGCAAATCCCGGGGAATGATGGGGACATGTCTCCTCCAATCTTGGAAGTGGGGAACTGTCCCCTCCAATCCTGAAACTGGAGGGAACTGTCCTCCCCCCAATAATCCGATTTGAAATGTATTTTTTGGGGAGAAGTATGATTTGTGTCCGATTGCCACAAAGGAAAGTGAGATGAAATTGATGTTCTCCCAGAATACGCCTCAAATCTGCCCGCCTGCCAATGTTGAAGACAACTCTGCTCCCGTGATCCTCCACAGCATTGTTTTTCAACTTGATAAATACTTTGAATGTCGCTTAAAAAAATATTATGGAAATGGTCTTACCGTCCTCCACATATTTGCGCCGCTGCCTATGCCAAACACTTCTATGCCCTTTCATTTCCTGAGGCAGGGGTTACAGCTTTAACTCGCAACTCAAAACTTGATTTGTCAAGATTACGTTCTACATTATTTATATGCGATACTTTTCATAAAACTGATATACAAAAGGTTAGTATCTTTTTGTTAATATCTTACTAAACTACAGTATCAATTTATTGACCAGGATCTCTGCTATACCAACTAACCTCTCAGTATAGAAATTCCAATAAGGTATTTACAAGCAAAAATTATCATGAGCTTGATTACGACAATCTTCCACAGTTCCTATTACAGGGAGCAGTAGCTCGCAAACAAAAACACTACGAGGGGTGGCACATCAAGAAAGCTTTTCTCCTCTTGTCTTCGAACCAGGAACCCCACACACAGTGATGAAAATTTTCCGGAAAATTTTTAAACGGCAAATTTTCCAGAAAATTTTCCGATTCATAAAAGCATACTCCACTTATTCCTACATCGTTGTTTAGCCGTAATGTGAGGTAGAAAATTTTCTATATTTTTCCGGAAAATTTTTCCGTTCTAAACCAATTGTTAAAAAGTGAAAGATCGTTTAAAGAATCTGAAAATTTTCATGGCTCAGACAATTTTCAGTACTATGTAGGAACAAGTGAAACAATTTTTCATGAATCGAAATATTTTCTGTCTTCTATGGAAAAATTGAAAAACTTTTTATGAGTCGAAAAACTTTCATTTTGAAGCAACAAGTGAAACAACTTTTTGTGAATCGGAAAGGTTTATTGCTCTGTACAAACAAGTGAAAGAAATTTTCATGGACCGGACAATTTTCATTGCGATGTACAAACAAGTGGTAAAACTTTTATAAGCCGGACAGTTTTAAGTACTATGTATAGTGATGTTAGGTGGAAAATTTTCCACTATATTTAACTGCACATTGAGATATAAAATTCAATTCCTGTCGAGGAAAATTAGACAGCAACAAATTATAATTTTTCAATTAGCTTTCGGGAACCAGAATTTTTTTTTTAATATTTCAAGTTGAGAAGTAAAAATTTACATTGTGTTTCTCTCTATCTCTCTCTCTCTCTCTGTGTGTGTGTGTGTGTGTGTGTGTGTGTGTGTGTGTGTGTGTGTGTGTGAAGTGCAGGGAACATACATCGAGTTCGTAGAGAACAAATATCCCATTCCAATATTTAAAATTTAACAAGAAATCGAAAACAAACCTTTGTGAATTTATCAATTATTTGAAAAACAGAAAATTCCACTATTTCATCACATGTAGGCCTGCCTATGTAATGAAATAACTACATAAAAGTTTCTTATGAAGATTATTTTTTAACAGAAAATAAGAAGAAATGCTTTGATTTTTATTGTGTTTAACACTCTGAAATCATAATTTCAATATTGGAATTTTGTATAATCAATATCTTAGAGCAAATATTTGTGTTGTAAAACTACCATTATTATATATAAAAATATATTGGAAATAATGACGATTCCATAGAACAAGTATATATATATATATATATATATATATATATATATATATATATATATATATATATATATATATATATATAAAAGAAATATGTTTTTATTTTGCAAACTAAAATGAAAATACTTGTTGCCTTTAGAACGCAGCGCTAATAGTGCAGCATTTTACGTTTCTTTTATTATTTTATTGGAAGAACAACTACACAAATCAGCTTCCTTATTAGTTATATTTTACTTTCGCTTCTGAATGAATATATGAATAAATAAATGTTTATTTTCAGAAAATTGTCAGTATTTGTTTTCATGAGTTACTTAAACTCAAATTTTGGATAGTCAAACATTTACAGTAGGCACTTTATATTATCTCTACTTATTTAAAAATGTTGCAGTATGTAAATCTAGAAAAGTAGTAAAACTATTAGAAAACTTCGTCTTACGAGTATTAAACTGACGAAATATAATTTTGTGAGATCAAAGGTGGATTCTGAGGGAAGAACGCATTGAAGTTTTTGAAACATTTTTGAATAAATGAAGAATCGTTAGATTTTCACTTCATGAAATTTTTAAGACAATATTTATTACCAATAAATTTTACGGCTAACCAACGATGTACGAATAAGTGAAGTATGTTTTTATCAATCGGAAAATATTCATCACTTTTAATAAATTTAAATTTTAAATAATAGAATGGGATATTTGTACTCTACGAACTCGATATATGTTCTCGGCATTTTACATATATATATATATATATATATATATATATATATATATATATATATATATATATATATATATATATATATACAGAGAGAGAGAGTTGAATTGAGTTGATTTTGAGTTTAACATCCCTTTCAGCAGCGAGGCTATATGCGACGGGGCCAACTGATTAACGTTTAATCCGAACTACATGAGCTTCCACCGGGAATCGAAGCAAGTCTCCCATGCCAAAGGCGCATATGCTAACCGCTTAGCAACGGAGCTCGCAGAGGGAGAGAAAGAGAGAAACACTATGTAAATTGTTATTTCCCAGCTTGAAATATTAGAAAATTTTCCGGTTCCTGAAAGCTAATTGGAAAATTATAATTTGTTGCTGACTAACTTTCCTCTACAGAAATTCAATTTTGTAGCTCAATCTGCAGTTAAATATAGTGGAAAATTTTCCACCTAACATCACTATATATAATATCCAAAATTGTCCGGCTTATGAAAAGTTTTTTCCACTTGTTTCTACATCGTAATGAAAATGTCCGATCTATGAGTATTCCTTTCACTTGTTTCTACAGAGCAATTAAACTTTCCGATTCACAAAAAGTTGTTTTACTTTTTGCTAAAAATGATGAAAATTTTCCGACTCATAAATAGTTCTTCAATTTTTCCATAGAAGACAATTCATGAAACATTGTTTCGCTTGTTCCTTAGTACTGAAAATTGTCTGTGTCTTAAAAAAATTTCAGATTCTTTAAACGATCTTTTACTTTTTAACATTTTTGTACATGAATTCAATCAGTTTTATGATTACGAAGGAATTGTTACTTGATTACTGATTTTTTTTTTTTTTTTTTTTTAGAACGGAAAATTTTCCGGAAAAATGTAGCATCAGAGGTAAACGTTCTAGCACTGACACACCGCGGCCTCCTGAACAAACAAAAAAGTATTTATGGGTGTCCTGCTCCCCCCAAAAAATCTCACTATATCATTGATTTACAACGGCGAGGAGCTAAAAAAATCAATAAAAAGTAAAAATATTTTTTTCTATCTCTGTTTCACAAACATATTAACTCATTCATTGTTTTATAACTATGGATGAAATTGCGATTGTAACTCTGTTAAAACATTTGATTTTGTTTGCTGGTTATCTAAGAAATAGGGTGTTATTGGTTCACCGTTCACCTAAACTACTCATATCATTTAAAAGAGCAACTAGTGAAATAAGAACTTTTCACGACACATGTTGAAGAGAACAAAAAAATGAGTTCTAGAGGTACAAATAGGTACGAGGGGGGAAATTCTTCCATCACAAATAAATTCCTACATATAAGTAGTAGGGGTCCCCGTATGGCGAACTGAGTCAGCAAAAAGTTTAGTGACGTCATAGGTCAAAGGTCAATGACCTTGGCCCGGGGTCAATGACCGAGGGGTACCTAGGACCACCCCCTCTAAATTTTGGCAGGGGTACCTTGGCCCACCCCCTAAATTTTGGCAGGGGTACATAGGACCAACCCCCTTAAATTTTGGAAATTGCCAAATCTAAAAATTTGGTATGGTAGCCTAGGACCATAGTATGTACCTCTATCAGTATTGGGGGTCTATGTCGTTCCCTTTTATGGGTAAAAAATTGCCAAAAATTCAAATTTCGGGGGTTTTTGACCTAATTTATCCCCTTTGATGAGGTGTTATTACCTTATATAGTTATATGGGCGTATACAGGGGTCCATTACCTATCATAAGACATGGGTATATTAATGCACCCCTTGAAAAATTTGGGAGGGGTACCTTGGCCCACCCCTTAAATGTTGGAAATTGCCCAATTTCAACATTGGGTATTATAGTATAGGACCCTAATATGTATTAGGTTAAATTTGGGCGGTTCACCTCATTCCCTTTTAGGGGTACAAAATTGCCAAAATATAAACGTAAGCAATACGTTATACCACGTGTTTGGTTTTTGGTCGATTTTATCCCCTTTGATGAGGTGTTATTATCCTATATAGTTATATGGTCATGTATAGGGGTCCATTACCTTTCATAAGATATGGGTATATTTGTGCACTCCTTTAAAAATTTGGGAGGGGTACTTTGGCCCACCCCTTAAATTTTGGAAATTGCCCAATTTCAACATTTGGTATTATAGTACCGGATCCTAACATGTATTATGATAAATTTGGGTGGTCCACCTCGTTCCCTTCTAGGGGTACAAAATTGTCAAAATATAAACGTAAGCAATACGTTATACCACGTGTTTGGTTTTTGGTCGATTTTATCCCCTTTGATGAGGTGTTATTATCATATATAGTTATATGGTCATGTATAGGGGTCCATTACCTTTCATAAGATATGGGTATATTTGTGCACTCCTTTAAAAATTTGGGAGGGGTACTTTGGCCCACCCCTTAAATTTTGGAAATTGCCCAATTTCAACATTTGGTATTATAGTACCGGATCCTAACATGTATTATGATAAATTTGGGTGGTCCACCTCGTTCCCTTTGATGGGTACGAAATTGCCAAATTTTAGTACAACCACGTGTTTGGTTTTGGCTCAATTTATCCCCTTGGATGAGGTCCTATTACCTTATATGGTTATATGATCATGTATAGGGGTCCATTCCATATCCCCTTAAATTTTGGAAATTTTCCAATTTAAGCATTCGGTATCATAGTACATGACCTCAACATGTATCATGATAAATTTGGGTGGTCCATTTTGTTCCCTTTCATGGGTAAAAATTACTAAAATATAAACATAAGCAATATGTTGTACCATGCGTTTGGTTTTTGGCCCAATTTCTTCCCTTTGATGGGGTTCTATTACCTTATATGGTTATATGGTCATGTATATGGGTTCATTTCCTATCATAAGACATGGGTACATTGACGCACCCCTTGAAAAATTTGGGAGGGGTATCTTGACTCATCCACTCAGTTTTAGAAATTGTTTTAATATAAGTATTTGGTATCATAGTACAGGTCTTCAATATGTACCACTATAAATTTGGATGGTCCACATCGTTCCCTTTTCATAGGTAAAGAACTACCAAAAATCAAATTTCGGAGGTTATTGACACCTATTTAGCACGTTATATGGTTTATTACCTCTATATGTTTATGTTCCCTTTTAAATTTGGGAATTATCAAATAACAAAATTCGGTAAACGTTTTCTAGGACCCATTGGTGTTCCTCTTATGGCCAAATATTCAAAATTTAAATGTTATTGACCGGCTTTATTATTGAATAAGTACAGGATTTATTACTTTTTTCATAAGACACAGGTGTATTTGTGTACCAATCTTAAATTTTGGGAGGGGGTACATTTCTTATTGTCATATCAATAATTGGTAATTGTTCTTTGGGTAAATCATTGTGATCACGTGATCAGTTATTGACCTATGATGGGATTAGGAGTCCAGGACATTGGTACATTGAAACTTTGTAGGATAATTTGAGAATGCGTCATTGGTATTGATTATTACAGCCAAATATAAACGTAAGCAAGACGTTGTACCACGTGATTGACCTTGATGAGGTAGTGTACAGGGATACATAGCTAACCTTATTGAAACTTATGACTCATAGTCTTAAGGGAATACATGCTACAACACTGGCAAAGTTATTGTTGATGCAATTTGATTGGCTGATCACTATCTTTCGCGCAATCTGATTGGTTGATCACTATCTTTCGTGCAATCTGATTGGTTGATGAGTTTTAAATCTTTGCTGTATTCAGTTTTTAAGTTTTGTTTAACATTTAAAAATCTTGTTTTCGTTCAACATTTTGCACTCAATGATAAATATGATCAAAACCGTTTATTTGTTAATCGAATAGTTAAAAACCGGATAAAGTTTGACGGTTAACCGTGAAACGTAAAAAATTTTTAGTTTGAAATTTTTTTTTTGCTTGAAACATTTTGTTTGAAAATTCTTGCTTTCAAATTTTTTTGTTTGAGAATTTTGTTTGAAATTTTTTTTGACAACTTTTGTTTCAAAATTTTTTGTTTAAAATTTTTTTGTTTGAAATTTTTTTCGTTTCAAAATTTTGTTTAAAATTTTTGTTTGAAATTTTTTCGTTTCCAAATTTTTTGTTTGAAAAAATTTTTGTTTGAAATTTTTTTTTGTTTTGAAATTTTTCGTTTCCAATTTTTTTTGTTTAAATTTTTTTAAGTTTGTGCACTCATTAGTGAAGAACCGAAACTGCTTAAAAGAAAATTTTGTTTGAATGTTTTTTCGTTTCAAAATTTTGTTTCAAAGATTTTTGTTTGAAATTTTTTGTTTCAAAGTTTGGTTTGACATTTTTAAAGTTTGTGCACTCATTAGTAAAGAACCAGAACTGTTTAGAACAAAAACCTCTGGCAACATTATGGGGCAATAGTACACGTCAGAACATGGTGCAATAGTACACGTCAGAACATGATAACGCAACGTCATCAGTTTTGCATCATATATAAGTATCGTTCGAGTTAGTATTCATGATAACGTCATCATGGCTACTTGTCTGCAGTTTCTAAACACACGTGATGTGATGAAATCATTTACCAAGATTACTGATTTACAACAGAATGTAGCTTATAGAATCTTAGCTAGCCAAATGATCCCTACAAAGTTTGGATTAAGAATCGTAGTGAAGCTTGAAAATGATAAGAATATAATTTTACCAGCAAGATATTTTCCCATGGAGGCATCAAAACAAGAAGAACTGTTACGTTTCTTAAATACTGGATCTGTATCTTTATGTTACAAAGGATTCTTGGGTCGAAGTCATCAGTTTGAATTTGCAGTGGAAGTGTGCAACAAAACAAGTATATTCCTGAAAAAGTACTATTTTGAAAAATGTGTTATGCATATTGTACAACATGTATCTAGATATTGTGATGGTTGTCAACATCGTTCGTGGGTGCATACCTGTATTGATAAACAGTTTATTTGTGATCAAATGGACATTGAGTTTCCACCAATTGATATTGCATTAGACCTTAAAAGACTTCAACTGGAATTAAAATTATATGCTAAAGACAAACTAGTGCAAGAAGTTCAAAATACATTGTATCGACAATATCCAGAATCACTATCTGGTATGGATGTATGTGGAGTGTAATAAAATGATCCATTTCAATGAATTGTGTTTTTTTCATTTCAAGAACAAACCACATGTTCTGACGTGTACTATTGCACCATGTTCTGACGTGTACTATTGCCCCATAATGTTGCCAGAGGTTTTTGTTCTAAACAGTTCTGGTTCTTTACTAATGAGTGCACAAACTTTAAAAATGTCAAACCAAACTTTGAAACAAAAAATTTCAAACAAAAATCTTTGAAACAAAATTTTGAAACGAAAAAACATTCAAACAAAATTTTCTTTTAAGCAGTTTCGGTTCTTCACTAATGAGTGCACAAACTTAAAAAAATTTAAACAAAAAAAATTGGAAACGAAAAATTTCAAAACAAAAAAAAATTTCAAACAAAAATTTTTTCAAACAAAAAATTTGGAAACGAAAAAAATTCAAACAAAAATTTTAAACAAAATTTTGAAACGAAAAAAATTTCAAACAAAAAAATTTTAAACAAAAAATTTTGAAACAAAAGTTGTCAAAAAAAATTTCAAACAAAATTCTCAAACAAAAAAATTTGAAAGCAAGAATTTTCAAACAAAATGTTTCAAGCAAAAAAAATTTCAAACTAAAAATTTTTTACGTTTCACGGTTAACCGTCAAACTTTATCCGGTTTTTAACTATTCGATTAACAAATAAACGGTTTTGATCATATTTATCATTGAGTGCAAAATGTTGAACGAAAACAAGATTTTTAAATGTTAAACAAAACTTAAAAACTGAATACAGCAAAGATTTAAAACTCATCAACCAATCAGATTGCACGAAAGATAGTGATCAACCAATCAGATTGCGCGAAAGATAGTGATCAGCCAATCAAATTGCATCAACAATAACTTTGCCAGTGTTGTAGCATGTATTCCCTTAAGACTATGAGTCATAAGTTTCAATAAGGTTAGCTATGTATCCCTGTACACTACCTCATCAAGGTCAATCACGTGGTACAACGTCTTGCTTACGTTTATATTTGGCTGTAATAATCAATACCAATGACGCATTCTCAAATTATCCTACAAAGTTTCAATGTACCAATGTCCTGGACTCCTAATCCCATCATAGGTCAATAACTGATCACGTGATCACAATGATTTACCCAAAGAACAATTACCAATTATTGATATGACAATAAGAAATGTACCCCCTCCCAAAATTTAAGATTGGTACACAAATACACCTGTGTCTTATGAAAAAAGTAATAAATCCTGTACTTATTCAATAATAAAGCCGGTCAATAACATTTAAATTTTGAATATTTGGCCATAAGAGGAACACCAATGGGTCCTAGAAAACGTTTACCGAATTTTATTTGATAATTCCCAAATTTAAAAGGGAACATAAACATATAGAGGTAATAAACCATATAACGTGCTAAATAGGTGTCAATAACCTCCGAAATTTGATTTTTGGTAGTTCTTTACCTATGAAAAGGGAACGATGTGGACCATCCAAATTTATAGTGGTACATATTGAAGACCTGTACTATGATACCAAATGCTTATATTAAAACAATTTCTAAAACTGAGTGGATGAGTCAAGATACCCCTCCCAAATTTTTCAAGGGGTGCGTCAATGTACCCATGTCTTATGATAGGAAATGAACCCATATACATGACCATATAACCATATAAGGTAATAGAACCCCATCAAAGGGAAGAAATTGGGCCAAAAACCAAACGCATGGTACAACATATTGCTTATGTTTATATTTTAGTAATTTTTACCCATGAAAGGGAACAAAATGGACCACCCAAATTTATCATGATACATGTTGAGGTCATGTACTATGATACCGAATGCTTAAATTGGAAAATTTCCAAAATTTAAGGGGATATGGAATGGACCCCTATACATGATCATATAACCATATAAGGTAATAGGACCTCATCCAAGGGGATAAATTGAGCCAAAACCAAACACGTGGTTGTACTAAAATTTGGCAATTTCGTACCTATCAAAGGAAACGTGGAGAACCACCCGAATTTATAGTAATATATATTAGGGTTCTATACTATAATACCAAACATGTAAAAGGGGCAATTTCCAAAATTTAAGGGGTGGGCCAAAGTACCCCTCCCAAATTTTTAAAGGAGTGCACAAATGTACCTATGTCTTATGATAGGGAATAGACCCCTATACATAACCATATAACCATATAAGGTAATAGAACCTCATCCAAGGGGATAACTTAGGTCAAACCAAACACGTGGTACAACGTATTGCTTACGTTTATATTTTGGCAATTTGTACCCCTAAAAGGGAACGAGGTGGACCACCCAAATTTATCATAATACATGTTAGGGTCCAGTACTATAATACCAAATATATAAAATGATCAATTTCTAAAATTTAAGGGGTGGGCCAAGGTACCCCTCCCAAATTTTTAAAGGAGTGCACAAATGTACCCATATCTTATGAAAGGTAATGGACCCCTATACATAACCATATAACCATATAAGGCAATAGAACCTCATCCAAGAGGATAAATTGGGCCAAAAGACCAAACACGTGGTACACCGTATTGCTTACGTTTATATTTTGACAATTTTGTACCCCTAGAAGGGAACGAGGTGGACCACCCAAATTTATCATAATACATGTTAGGATCCGGTACTATAATACCAAATGTTGAAATTGGGCAATTTCCAAAATTTAAGGGGTGGGCCAAAGTACCCCTCCCAAATTTTTAAAGGAGTGCACAAATATACCCATATCTTATGAAAGGTAATGGACCCCTATACATGACCATATAACCATATAAGGTAATAGGACCTCATCCAAGAGGATAAAATCGACCAAAAACCATACACGTGGTACAACGTATTGCTTACGTTTATATTTTGACAATTTTGTACCCCTAGAAGGGAACGAGGTGGACCACCCAAATTTATCATAATACATGTTAGGATCCGGTACTATAATACCAAATGTTGAAATTGGGCAATTTCCAAAATTTAAGGGGTGGGCCAAAGTACCCCTCCCAAATTTTTAAAGGAGTGCACAAATATACCCATATCTTATGAAAGGTAATGGACCCCTATACATGACCATATAACTATATAGGATAATAACACCTCATCAAAGGGGATAAAATCGACCAAAAACCAAACACGTGGTATAACGTATTGCTTACGTTTATATTTTGACAATTTTGTACCCCTAGAAGGGAACGAGGTGGACCACCCAAATTTATCATAATACATGTTAGGATCCGGTACTATAATACCAAATGTTGAAATTGGGCAATTTTCAAAATTTAAGGGGTGGGCCAAAGTACCCCTCCCAAATTTTTAAAGGAGTGCACAAATATACCCATATCTTATGAAAGGTAATGGACCCCTATACATGACCATATAACTATATAGGATAATAACACCTCATCAAAGGGGATAAAATCGACCAAAAACCAAACACGTGGTATAACGTATTGCTTACGTTTATATTTTGGCAATTTTGTACCCCTAAAAGGGAATGAGGTGAACCGCCCAAATTTAACCTAATACATATTAGGGTCCTATACTATAATACCCAATGTTGAAATTGGGCAATTTCCAAAATTTAAGGGGTGGGCCAAGGTACCCCTCCCAAATTTTTCAAGGGGTGCATTAATATACCCATGTCTTATGATAGGTAATGGACCCCTGTATACGCCCATATAACTATATAAGGTAATAACACCTCATCAAAGGGGATAAATTAGGTCAAAAACCCCCGAAATTTGAATTTTTGGCAATTTTTTACCCATAAAAGGGAACGACATAGACCCCCAATACTGATAGAGGTACATACTATGGTCCTAGGCTACCATACCAAATTTTTAGATTTGGCAATTTCCAAAATTTAAGGGGGTTGGTCCTATGTACCCCTGCCAAAATTTAGGGGGTGGGCCAAGGTACCCCTGCCAAAATTTAGAGGGGGTGGTCCTAGGTACCCCTCGGTCATTGACCCCGGTCCAAGGTCATTGACCTTTGACCTGTGACGTCACTAAAATTTTTGCTGACTCAGTTCGCCATACGGGGACCCCTACTACTATATACTTCCTAATAATAATAATAATAATAATAATAATAAAAAGAACTTACCTCCTTCTCTGGCGGTGTCTACTTCATTCTCCTTATTCCTACGCCGTGTGTAATCTTCGAGGAAATTGGTCATCATATTCCTCACATAATTGAAATACTCTCCGCTGCTTCTACTTACACGGCTGCCAAACCCCGAGGGTAATCCAAATGTGGAAGACATTTTGGTCGAATTTGCTTCACTATAACGAAACATGAAACAAAAGAATAATTACTTTTCCATATTACAGTACAAATAGGATAAATTATTCAATTCAGAGCCCGAATGCAAACGTCTTACCCAGTTTCAATGTTTACAAGAATTGGAAAAATGATCCAAAATGGACCAAAAGATTGCGATCTTGGCAAATAATTTTTTGGATCAGGGGCTACAAAATTTTTGAACAACCCCTAAATCGAGTTTTCATATTTTCTACAGAATAGTCACATCATACTGAGTTAACTGATAGTTTGGGTTTGGCTACACTATAGCCTATGTAGTTCTCCATATATAAAGCCTATAAGAAAATTTTTGATTAAAATATATTAGATCTTTTGATCTAAGAATAGTCCCTGCTGCTTGCCAGCAATGGCATAGAGATGAGAACTGCGATGTAAAATTTCACTCGGGAACTAGTCAAAAATAGGTTTACGGTATCATTATTGAATATGGGAAAACCAAAATGAAATATTTTAATTTTAATAAGGATTATACCCTGCATGCTATTGGTGATTAATAATTTATGAAAGGAAATGATTATGAATGAATTGATGCAATGTGAGAGGATAAGTGAGAACCTCGAGAAAACGCACGGATACAATATTGTTCACCAGAAGCTTGCATGACTTGGAAAGAAATCAGGAATCTTTAGCACCAGAAGGTGAGCTCTTTATCACTGACTCATTGCCTTCCTCCTCTTCTCATGAAACACGGTGAACTCACACGAGCTGAGACAAGGTGAAGAACACTTCATGCGTACGGCAAGATTGAAGATTTAGTCGTACGAGTCGAGCTAGATGATGTATTTCCAGTTTTAAAAAAACTTCGTAGCCGATAACAAACATCCGAAGTACCTATATTATACCTACATCCTCTTAAACCTTAAATTACACATCACTAGCTTCTCATTTTGTCTCCGTTTCTGTATGACAAGTTTTTTTTTTTTAATATAAATTAAGGGATTTTTTTGATCATCTTCCCAGATGAATGTACTATTTCTTTTGTTTTACAATATTAATCTTCTACCATAATTGTCAATAGCATATAGAGATTCTGTTAAACGGTGGGACTACTTTAACACTGGAATCGTATGAGCTCTTTGATGGATATTAGAAGAAACAATTAGGCTTAAAAAAACTTTCTCTGTAAACATACCTATTCTCTTTATGTATCTTCTAAATAAGTACAGAATTATACATGTCAATTTCGTTTTACATTATAAAATAAAGTAAGATTTGTATGCTACAAGATGCCAATATTGAAACCAAACGAGGTAGATTTCTACTAGTTCCGGTTTCAATAAGAATAAGAATAGGGATAAGGATGAAGTCCAACTTTGAGAAACTGAATCCAGGTAATAATAATAATAATAATAATAATAATAATAATAATAATAATAATAATAATAATAAAAGCTGTTTCTTCACTATCTATTACTATTTCTGCTCTATGGTGATTAATAATGAAACCGAAAGTGGTACTGATGTATACCTCTACCACTTCTGGTTTCAATAGGGATAAGGACAAAGGAAGGATCAAAAACATTTTGTCGCTATCTATCACTGTGTTTGGCCTGTGGTTATCAATATTGATAGGAAATACGATATTTCACTAGAGATAAAACTTGAGATGAAACTTATCCTTAAGACACTTTCTATTTCACCAGAAAGATAAAAACTGAAATGGAGCTTATCCTTGAGACACTTTCTATTTCAATTGAGAGATAACAGCTGAAATGGAACTTATTCTTAAGACACTTCATATTTCAATAGAGAGATAAAAGCCGAGATTCTTGAGACACTAAATTCATATATATATATATATATATATATATATATATATATATATATATATATATATATATATATATATATATATATATATATATATTGGCTATATAAAAATGCTTGTCACCATCTCTTGTCATTTTTGCTTTGACAGATGTCGACAGAGAGACATAGTTTTTCTATATGACTTTCCATGCTATTGCATAGCATATTTGGAAGTTTAAATCTAGCGCTCTTTACGTATCTTGTACCTAGTACTGTAATGTTAATTCCTTTCTTGGATTAACACGCTGATATCAAGTATAAACATATATTTCTCTTAGGTAGGAACCTGCTCATAAACGTGCAAAGATCAGTGGAAAGTCAGTACCATGGTATTTTTAAATAAACTTGACCATGTAGAAAGTGATTTATAACCCCGAGCGTCTTCAAATTGGATTTTCGTAAACTCGCTCTTGTGAGGGTTCAAATTATAAATTTTATTCATAGTAAGGTTTCAATAACACTTATTTTGCTGTTTGTAGGTCCTAACAGGTAGAAGAAAATTGACTGCGCAGGCTTATGTCAAATTTTAGTAGTATGTTTCTATTAGAGTTGCCTTAGAAATGAGGATCGTTGATCATTTTTTGTAGATTTTATGAAATACCTAGGTAAACCTCCTCTTTGTGAAGCATATAAAAGAATTATCGGTAATTGCTCTTATCTTGTTCTTTTAACTTAAAATAGGTGATTTTGTGTATCTGAATTGTTAACATGTGTGAGTCCTTCCTGTTCGTAATCCTGGATCTGACTCCGCTGCTTAAAAGAATTCTTGGTCTATTCCAAACATAAAAGTAATCGGAAAGTCATTTCAGAATTAGTAGTTTGTAGTGATTTCTGGTCTATAAAATTGTAAATATTTTTGGGAGTCGTATCATCCAATTGTATGTGTAACATCTGAGCTGGCATAGCAGCAAGGAAGTTAGCATAATTTAACTCCCCAATTGTGTTAAGATCGATTTCAAACTTTTAAAACAAATTTAATATATGCTTTAATTTTAGGCTCTGTAGGTAAAAAGACAAAAAATAAAGCACCCTATATTACAGTTACTAAATATAACAAGAAATCAGGTCACAGGTAGAACACATTTCCCAAATCTCATCCAACCTTAAGCCTCCTCCTGTGTGTTCTTCAACTTCAACCAACTTCAACTTAATTCAATTGATTCAGAAATTGATTCAGGGTTTCTATAAAATTCTCCAAGGGAGAAGGGTTTCGAATTTTCTTTCTTCCCCCAAAAAATGAGGGTAATTTACTTGACGTTAAAAATAAAAAAGATGCGAATTTTTCAAAACGGTTTTAATGATATTAATTTCATTTTATAAATCGATATGCGATTATATTGTATCACATTCTTATTATATTGTATAAGTCATTTCGGAGGAAAAAATTCAGAAGAGATGATTTGCCCTTGGGAATAAGTTCTCCTTAGAAGTTTCTCACATAGCGCTCCCCTCCCCTTCCCCCACAAAAATTCTTCCCTCACATCCTCTTCTTTTTACGATTCTTTCTAATTATAGTTATTTTTCTGAGGCAATGTTGTTTATAATTCAGAAATAAATAATTCGGTAATAAATTTAGTATTATCAGTTATTTTAAGAAATAGGAGTGAGAAAGTTGAATGCAGTTACAATTTCTTTCAAGCCGAGTTAATGGTTATGGAAAATTCTGATAGCCATCAATGTTGTTGGCAGCGGAAATGTTATGTTAAATTTAACACTCAACATCCTACTTTGTCCCCACGGATGCTGCGTCACCTTACTTAAAAATGTTTAAATAGCAATGTAACTCGTGTGAAATAAATTCAAATAATTGATTTACTCGTTGTATTTTTTTATTTTTATTTATTTATTTGTTGGACGCAATTCCCTGTACATGAAGATATCATCTTCGAGATTTCTTTAGAAAGTTGTTATTCATATTATTCTGTTACTAACAATTGAATCCCATTTGTTTCAAAATCATAAATACTTGTGAAAATGAAAACAACACTCAATCTTATTATCTAAATGGGTTTAAAAAGCCATTTAGATAATAATTCATTTTCAATTCTCCAGTGACCCAAGGGTTAGGCCTCACCTCACTTAAAATTTTTAGACAGTAAATACGGGTCATGTGGTATGTAATTTAAAAGGTCTTTCACCATGTTTTCAAAAATGTTTAGTTTTCATAAATTTTGATTCCACTTATCTCAAGTTTAGGAAATCGAATGGAAATAAATCGAGTTAAAGTAGGCAAGTTTTAAAAATAAATGAGCGTTGAATTTTTTCAAAACATTATTCTATTAAATACAAAAGAATATTTTAAAAATACAGAACCAATCAAATATTTCAAACGATGTATCGTATGGTCCATATGATATTTAAAATTTTCAAATGCGGTTGACACTCCGTCACTATAGGATAAGGATCATGTGTCATCTACATGACAAAATATATGCCAGTAAAATTCATGTTTTATTGTTTTACTCACAGTCAGTATATTTGGTAAGTTGAACATGTTATGATACCCCTATTTAGCTAGACAGGCTATGTTGAACTTAGGTTACCATAATGCTGGATTTGAACATACTTTTAGTCAGAATCTGTGTTGCATATTAATTAAATATTTGAAGGAACAATAAATAAAACTCTTTAGAAAAACCTAGTACTAGAGTTATTTTTAAATGGATTATTCTTTAATTAAAAAGCCGAAGAATAACAATATGTGATGCCATTAGGGAAAAGAATTTCATTTTACAACTCAGCTTATTTATTATTTCTATGAATCTCTTTAAGAAATTAATTGCGTTCAGCTCTGAAATCAAGAGTAAAGTTTGTGCAATTAAAATAAGAAAGAATTAAGTTGCTAATGCACTTTTTAATGCATTACAAAATGCGTATAAGGTAAGAGGATAGTTTTAAAGGCAATTTAGCACTTTCCAACGTTAGACTAATGTGTAATGAGGAAGTAAATCGCCAACGGCCAGACCTTTTAAGTTTGCAAGAGATGTCGCTGCATAATTCTGTGTCTTCATTTTTTCATTTCTTTTTTTTTTTAAATCCATCTTCTGTTGTTGTATAACTCTTTCATCTTCCTATTTCTTCATCTTCCTTCTTTTTTTAATGTCTTGTAGTTGCATTTTCTCCCTCAAGGTCGTCCATCTATCTTTTCCCTTTTTCTTTGTTTATCATTTTGAAAATTGATCGTCTTTGCTTAGATGCAAAATAGATGTATGTCCTCGTGTACTTCTTTAGTATCCCTGCAGGATGAATACCAGTTGACTACAACGTGACTTAAAATACTGGAATCCTCTTTGCATTATTGTTAACAAGATGTAACTTTTCTCCTTTTTTTGTATTCACATTTTTAATGAATATTTTATAAAAAGGAATTACAACATGTACTTGCAGAAAAAAAACTTGAGTACGCTCATTATAGATTGCAGACGGATATAAAGAAGACTCAACGTATTTTCCTTGAAACTATGATGAATTTGGTCTATCTTCGATTCTCAGTACTAAAGTATACATTTGTGATCAAAAAGTCTGGTTTCCACTACAATGTATCTATCTATATCTATATGTGCATAAACGGTTTATTTACTCGTATATATAAATGAAATCGACGTTGTGTTTCGCCTTTTCAGGACAAGGCGGCTGCATTGGTTCAAATGAATTTTGGACACAACACTTGGGACAAGATTTATTTTCATCATTTCATTAATGAAATGAAATTATTCTTTTAGTTTAACGACCCATAGATATGCCATTTAGAACAAAGGAGACGGATTATTATTACTAATGAATTGATTACTTGTGAAATTATTATTATTATTATTATTATTATTATTATTATTATTATTATTATTATTATTATTATTATTATTATTATTATTATTATTATTATTATTATTAGAGTTCTCACACTCTCATAACTATCAAGTCAAGTGCATAACTATGAACTTATTGAAAAATTTTCATAGGATGTCCCGGTTTTTCGTATAAATTATTAAGTGTCCTGTTTTTCTAGTCCGAAAATCTGAAAAATTTAACCATGGAAAAAGCTCCAGTGCTTAACATGGTTATCTTTTGTAGCTTACAAATGGTATTTTAGATAATCTTCATAATATGTATATTGGATCATGATTTCTTTGTTTTCCGGGCACGGTGGCTCATTGATAGAGTGCTTACCTCTGGTGTGTGAGATCCTTGGTTCGACCTCCGTCCAAGTAAGTTTGTGGTGGACAACATTGTGTACGTGGGTTTTCTTATGGTACTCCCGTTCTCTCCCACTTTCTCATTCCACCAATTGTTCCATCACCATTCCACTTGCTTTAATCATCGTCTCCCTTAACCTAAAAGGGCATAATCGTGGGATGTTAAACTGAAATATTTAATTTAATTTAATTTTTTCTTCGTTTCACTTCAGGCCGAGGTAGAGTGGCCTCACTAAGGTTTTTGAACCACTCCACTTTCTCGTTATATCAACAATACAATAACAAGACGCAGGCGTGCACCCAGAAACTTTTGTTGGGAGGGGTCCAAAGTTTTTTTGATGGGGATGTGGATCCAATACATCTATGGATCCAATACATATTATTGTACACTTGATAAATTATTTGTTAAGAACTGTCACCTATATTCTCAGAAAAAAATATGGAACTAGATTGTCTTTTATAAGGAAAGAAAGAATACAAATGAAGTATATTTTTTAAAAAATCTACATCAATGATTTCTTCGTTAAACACGTAGACCCATTAGTTTTATTTAAAAAGTGCAGGAATGTTAGTCGAGTTATAGTTTTTTGGGAGGAGGAGTCCGGACCCTTTGAGCCCCTGCGTGTGTGCGCCCCTGATAAGACCTCATTGGATTATAAGCAAATATTAATGCATACAAAATATAAGAAATAAATCTCGAAACCACGCATGACATCATGAGTATATAAGCGTCCTCAGAAACTTGTAGGTAGTGGAGTAGGCATACAGATGACTGACATAAGTTGTTCAACTGGTATAGTAGTGGAATTGACACATAATTGTTTGTTATTCACTATATGCACAGTAATGAGGTTATGAGTCATTTGTAAAGATCAGCGGCGTATGATCACAAAGGGCTATTAACGATTCAATACTTTTTTAAAATTACTTTATGAGCATATTTTCTAACTACTTAATGTGTTAATCACGTTTGGAAATATGTTTCGGCAAACTTTAAGATCACATCAAGTTTTCTTCTCCCCTCTACTTAGCTTCGATTCCAAAAAAAAGAAATGTTTATATTCAGGACACACATTTTCTTCCAAATGATTTCTTGGAATATTGTTATGCGTTTACTATTGTTGTGTTGAAACATCGCCATATGTTGTGCAATTATTAATTTTGTAGTTGCGCCGCTATCTCTTCTCTTGTCAATGAAGTATTTGGGAAATTACCAGAAAATAGTAAACTTTATTGCAACGAATGAGAGCCAAAACTCGTCCATAAATATTGTAATAACTCTGATGCATTTTCATGTAGAAAACAGCAGTCATAGTCTTAGTGTTGTCTAAAGGTATAACTTGTAAGGGAATCCACCTTCACTCATCATCATCATCATAGGTATTCTGCCATTATTGACAGGTCACTTGCCGCAACTGAGAAGCTTCCATGCTCCCACGGTCTTCCGCTAACCTCTTCGTGTTCATGTGCGATTTCTTTGTTTTCATATCGTCCATTAATTGTGGTCTTCTTCGCCTCCCTCTCTTTCCTGTCACCGTACCATCTACCATATCTCTCATGATACAGTTCCTTCTTAGCCAATGTCCCAAGTACTTTCTCTTCCTCTACTTAATAATGTCTAAAACTACTCTTTTCTCCTCACAATTTCTAACACCCTCTCATTCGTTTTCCATTCGACCCAGCTAATTCTCTCCGTTCTTCTCCACATTTCAATAGCTTCAAGTTGTTCATCATTTTTGCGTAATGTCCATGTTTATGCCCCATATAGTACAATGCTCCACACGAAAATTTTATGAGTTTTTTCAACTCTTTATTCAAGGTCCTACAAAACAGATTTTTTTTTTTTTAAACTAAAGGCTTCTTTCGCCATTCTGTATCCTTGCTTTTATTTTATGTTCGCACTTCATATCATCACTAATAATACTGACGGAAAGATTTCTTGAACTTGATCGTTTGCAGTACTTTACTACATTTTTATTGTACCAATACAACGTTGGAAATCTGCGCTGGAAATCTGTTCTTGTAGCTCATTATTTTATATGGGCAATTATTATTTTTGTTGTGTTTTCTTTGAAGCTAACTGATGGACTTTACTTATGCCTTCAGATCAACGTACTTAAACGTCCCTTTATTTGTGAAAAAACGTCCCTTACTTGAAATTTATCTAATTTACTTTAATTTTAAATTTATATAGTGTATAACGTAAATTTGTTTTGAGGAAACAAGAAATATTTAACTAGACTTGGGAAGTAATTGAATAAAATCACTAATTAAGTTCCAGTTCAAGTTCCATTAAGCCTCATGGAGTTCCAGTTCATTTCAAAGGAAACAGAAAAGTAATTTTCCATTTAAATGAATGATGAGGGTCGGGGAAGAGAAGCACATGTACTCAACACCATCAAAGTGTTCAGAGCATTTTCACCTCACAATCTTGTGTGGCTATGATTTTGATCCTTGTTTGTTATTTTTGTTCTCTTTTTGAACAAACGTTGATGAGCAATACCGGTACATCATATCATGGTAGGTATTCTACCATCAGTGGTAGATTGAGTTGCCAAAGAGACGAGAAATAAGGTTTTCTTGTCTCGTCTCGTCTCAGAAAGAACTAAGGCTAATGCCACTATTGAAAATAATTACCGATTATGCCAATGGTAAAACTACCGATCGAAGCCTAGCGGTTAGTTGGCGTAACTCTCACAAGGTATTAGTTTTATAATAATAAATTAGTTTGTTTTGCTCAGCCATTAGTTCATTTTTAATTATACTAAAATAGTTTTTGAGATCTAAGGCTTGTGTAAACTATTGTTGTCCACGAAACTCGCGAAATTTCTCGTCTCGTCTCGAAAACGAGATGAAAATAGTCTGTTTTCTTGTCTTGTCTCGAATTTAAAAATCTACTTTTCGTCTTAACTCTTGTCTAGAGACAGGCAACTCACTTACTGGCAGATCACTTAGCACATGTTTCCATGCACCACCTCCTCAGCTAACCTCTTTGTCTTCACGTAACATTGTCCCATTTTAATTAGGGATGGCCAGAACCGGTTCCTGGTGGAACCGGTTTTCGGGTCTGAACGGATCCGGTTCTAGGAGATCCGGTTCCGGAACCAGTTTTTCGGATCCAGGTCTGGAACCGGTTCTTCGGATCCAGGTCTAGAACCGGTTCTTCGGATCCAGGTCTGGAACCGGTTCTGAAAACAGAACCGGTTACGCTGGAACCAAAACTTTGTGAACATCCCTACGCTAAACCCGAGCTGATGGCAAGCTGTAAACAGTATGCTAGATGAAATGGTGGAAGCGACAGGCAGGCGCCCAGGCGGCGGCAGCTTGTCTCATTTGGCTAAATAAACTGAGTAACTGGCAAACTCATTGGTTAAACAGGCAAACTGGCCAACTCATTTGGCTAAACACCCACTGGTGGACCAAAATTTTTTTCTGGGGGCAAAAGCGGGTCTGGGCGGGGAAGGCACAAGCGCATGGTCCTCTTTACATTATTTTTGAAGGTGAACTTTATGCCTCCTTTACGGGTCTTTGGGGCTTTCGGATCCAGGTCTGGAACCGGTTCCTAAGATCCGGTTCTGGAACCGGGTTTTCGGATCCAGGTCCAGAACCGGTTCTGAAAACCGGATCTTCGAGAACCGGTTCCTCGCGGAACCGGTTCCGGCGGAACCGGAACTTTGTGGCCATCCCTAATTTTAATACTGTCAATTAGTTGTACTCTCTTGTTCACCGTCATTTTCTTCCGCCGTACATGGCATATCTCAGGGGGAACTGTTGTTTTATAGCCAATATCCGAACAATATTCTTCTCCTCTTTTTAAACACATTTAACATGCACAGTAATCATGTGGCTTTTATTTGGGTGACATGTGGTCAGGACATCACTTTTCATAATCATTATTACTGGTCTTCTAAATTAGATTTCGGTATCTCTTGATTCAGATAAGTCCCTGACTTATTAGTCAAGCAATGGCCTACGCAAGAGAGAGGTTTCAGGGTTTAAATCTTACTTGAGCAAGGTATTATGGAAAAATATTTACCATATACATAAATGCAAATATATATAAAGATGTAAAGGGTATATATAAAGGATATGAATTTAGTGATTCTACTGTTGGATATTCTTCTATACATATCGGTGCTTCAAAATCTTGTTTGATATGCAATATAGTCACTAACTTAAAAGGTACTCAACAGCAGTCTCAGTACACAAATCTTTATTTATTTATTTATATGAAATTTTTAATGTATTTCACTTACCTTCGTTTGTCCAGAATTGAGAATCACTAGGTACAATGAATCAAGAAATATAGTCCACAGGAAACGAGAAGTTTAAGTACCAGTTATAAAATTAGAATAATTGTATTTAATTTCTCATGCAAAAAAAAAAAAAAAAAAAGTGCTTCTATAACCCTTTGGGGACTTTTGGTGCAGATCTGTACCATGGCGTCGACCTTCGGAATTTGCTTATAAATTTCTAGTAAAGCTTTTTACACCGGGTTTTCTGCATTCATTCAAGCAGGGAAGCATCAAAGAATATGTTTCATAGGCATTTTGCAGTCATGTGTGTGATGTCTCGGGGCAGTAACGTCACAAACATGGACGAAGGAAAAAAAAAAAAAGAAAACTAAATTTTAGAGCTTTTATTTTTAAAAAATCCTGACATATCACTATTAATCCTAGGATCATGGTCCGTACCTCGTTGTGTTTGTAATGAAGGAATGTTTTCAACTATACCACTCAAATTTCCCTATTATGTACCAGAAGCGGGGATATCCCGCCCAAAATGGGAAAAGGTGATTGTTATTTTTTCGGGAATTCCTCCCCTCAGGGAAATGATAGGGACATGAAAGTGGTACCGTTCATAACCTAGCATCATTCAGAACAAAACGAGATATGAACAATGATCTAGGATAAATAGAGATTCTTTTTTTTTAATATTTTTCCCCCTATTACACATTTTTGGGCAATGTGCTTAGTAAAGTAGCTACAGTGTCATCCATATTTGTTGTAGGATCATGGTTCGTAATGTTTTATCGTTCGTAATGATGCAACGTTTCCAACGGTATCACTACCGTTGTGCTGTCATGTACCCGAGGGGCTAAATTTTCGAAAAAAAAAGAAGTTTTAAAAATTTGAATTTCCCGCTACTGCTTTATGTATTTTGGCACATGATAGGAACATGCAAGTGATACGATTGGAAACGCTGCTTCATTACGAACAAAATTAGGTACAAACCATAATCCTAGAATAAATAGTCTTGGTGCTAGAGCTGATTTACTAAATTTCCCTTCCCATTTTAGGTAATAATTACTAATGTATTATTATTCAATAAGCTCTAGCGTCAAAAATACTCATTGTAGGATCATGGTTCGTACCTCATTTTGTTTGTAATGAAGCAACGTTTTAAACTGTATCATTCATGTGGTGCTAGCATGTACCTGGGGTACAAATTCTCGAAAAAGTTATTCTTTCCTGACCAAAAATCTCTTTTTCTCAATTTGAGCGAGATTTTTCCATTTCTGGTACATAAGAGGAGAATTTGAGTGGTACAGTTGGACCATTGCTTCATTACGAACACAATGAGATACGAACTATGATCCTACGATAAAGAATCTTGACACTAGAGCTTATTAAATAACAATAGATTAGTAGTTAAGAGGAAAGATGGGTCGGGAAAAAATAGTAAATGAATTTTAGCACCAAGAGTATTTAATCCAGGATCATGGTTCCTACCTCGTTTTGTTCGGAATGAAGTAAAGTTTTTTTTATTACTCGTATGTCCGTGTCGTGTACGGGAGGGGAGAAATTCGTGGGAAAGGTAAACTTTTTTTTTTAATCCTTTTTCCCACTTTGAGCGGAAATTTTATTTCCTTAGTTACATATTAGAGAAATTTGACAGATACAGTTGGAAACACTGCTTCATTTCGAACAAAACGATGTATGAATCATGATCCTACGATAAATAGTCTCGACGCAATAGCTACTTGACTGAAAGTCTAAACTTTACTTTAGAAAATGGAAGTCTCAAAAGGGTTAACCATCTTACATGATGCGTTGTTCAAAACTTAACTCCAAGTAAGTTTATGAAGGAAATTTAACCCCTTCATACCACTTTGTTCTGCAAAGCTTTGGACTGCCAATGGCACGGCTGATTTAGTAGATAATATATTGGAAGCACGAATTCTGTTGTTATGTATTTGTTGAAAGTTAGTCTGATTAATTATTATATAATATACAGTAGATTGTTATATGTTGAATTTTTACGTGATAATAGATTCTAATGGATTGTAATCTATCTATTAAAATGCCACAATAGCAATTAAAAGCGCCCGAGCTCCAACGTATAACTATGGCTTTCAAATCTTTCATTTACGGTTATGTGTGATTTCACGTTTAACAGAGACAAACATTTTAGTACGAGTACTTTAAATAAACCAGTTAACTAGATCTTTTTCATAAAGTTTATGATATAAAATTGTTGTTCAAAGCCTTTGTATTTTAATAAGCCTTCTCTAAAATCAATGCACATAAATTGTGCTTCCATCTTCCGAGTTCCTTTAAACTATATGTTGTGGAAATTTATATGTTTGTGGCCAATCCTTTCGACAATGAGATCTCGGAAACTACAGGATCTAGAAAGATGACGTTTTCACTGATCGATTGGAAATTTTGCGTAGATTGTCCAGTTCAACTTGAATATTTTAAAAACATGGCCGTTATTTCTTTATTACATTTTTTAGGGTACGCATGGAAGCGTTGAATTTAAAAAAACAAACAAAAAAGCACTATATCCTACGCGTTATACATTCCAACACCACGTTGTTGTATATAGGGATTGCATATGTCTCAGGCGTTTATTCATGGCCAAATCATAATGAAAAAGGAACGATAACCATTTCTCCAGTTTAACCAGTAAGATGAATCTTTATTTTTGGAGAGATAACCCAATGAACACCACATATAACTGCGATTATAATGAATTGCCTATGTAATGTATTTGCTTATTACATACTGCATGGAAGAAGAAAGAAAACACTGATCATGCATGAATTAGAAACTCAAATCTTGCAAACGGTGCGAAAAAATATTGAGGTCCCCTTTATGATACGCTTTGCTGATTTTTTTTTTAAATCAAGACCTTTTTCACTTATGTCTGTAAAGGAACATGTACAGATGTGAGGAATGAGAAGGCTATTTATGCTCATATGAGAATGATACGCTGTGTAGAGAGCGCAGGTTCAGCTAGTCTATATATTAAAATGCTGGGTTTATATGTTTATCTCCAATCCTTTCGACAATGAGATCTCGAAAATCACAACTGCTAGAAACATGCCGTTTTCACTGATCGATTCCAAATTTTGTGTAGATTGTCCAGTTATAGTGGGATATTTAAAAAAAACGTGGCAGTTATTTCTTTATTACATTTTTAGTGGTACACTGGACATGTTGAATGTTTTTTCTTTTTTTAAAAAAAAAATCATCATATAATGTGAGTCATACATTCCAACAGAACATAGTTGTATATAGGGGTTGTATATCTCTCAGGAGTTTATTTCATGGCCAAATGATTATGAAAAAAGAAAGGATAACCATTTCTCCAGGCTAAGATGAATCTTTATTGTTTGGAGTGTTTTGCCCAATGCACACCATATATCACTGGCATTACTGACATCACTGACATCAATTGTGTGTGTAATGTATTTGGTTATTACATTCTATATGCAAGAAGAAAGAAAACACTAATCACACATCAATTAGAAACTCTAGCCGCGGAAGTAGGTTCAAATCTTGCAAACGGTGCGAGATATTGAAAAAATAATTTAAAAAATATCCCCTTTATGGTACCCGTTGCGTTAAGACGTCTTACCAATTTTTATCAAGACGTCTTTTACTTGTGTCCTTAAAGGGACATGTACAGATGTTCTGAGGAATGACAAGGAGATTCATGCTCATATATGATTGATGCGCTGTGTAGAGAGCGCAGGTTCAGCTAGTATCCAATGAATAAGGAAAAAATTGACAGAAATTCCCAACAATAGAGTTTGTATTTTCCAATTTAACCACTTTTTGCCCAACAAATTGAAATATGTAAATAAAGTAATCAATCAAATAAAGCGTTTACATACTAAATAAAATTATAGTAATTATGTTGTAAAAAAAGAAAGAAAAGTTAGTATCTTCCAACGTTTTCTCAATTGCTAGTTGTGTGCATTATTATACGCGTTATTAAATCTTTTGTTATACATTTTGATATATTTTGTTAAATTTATGTACTGTTGCATTTTATATAGATTTATAAGTATTTTACTATGTAAGACAAAAATTAATAACCGTTTAGATAGGCCAAGATTAATAACCTTTGGTGCATATTTTAATATTTATATGGAAAGTATGTCTGATAATTTTCAAGAACTAGACAATAGTATTTATTACCCTGCAAGTAGCTATACGAAATTTAACTTCAGTAGATTACGTACGAGGACGGGGTGAAAAGTTTTCGGCCTCACCCAGAGATAGCACTCCAATCAGCAAGATTTTATTGTTCTTGACTGGGGGCGCTTTTCAGTTGTTCGTACAACAAGTGTCAAGTTCTCTCAAGTAGTTTGTGTGCAGGCATTGTTGCAGTTAGACGTCTTGCGTGTTAGTTGTGAAAATGGATAAATTTGAATATCGTGCAGTAATCAAATTTTTCGTTTTGGATGGATTAACCCCTATGGAAATTCATCCGTAGTTGACAAAAGCTTACGGGGCTCTGGTCCTTCCATGTCAACCGTTAAAAAGTGGGCAGCTGAATTTAAACGTGGTCGCACATCCCTCGAAGATGACCCACGTTAAGGAAGGCCGGAAACCGCTACCACACCGGAAGTGCATGATATCGTGTTGGACGACAGGCAAGTCAAGGTGGTGAGTGAGACAGCTGAGAGTGTGGGGATATTGGAGGAATGGGTGCGAAACATCTTGCACAAAGAATTAGGGATGCGAAAGCTCTGCGCAAGATGGGTGCCGCATTTGCTGACTGCCGACCAAAAGCAAATGCGAAAACGATTTTCGCAGCAGTCCTTGGACCGATTCAAAAGGGGTCCGACCGATTTTGTGCGGCGATTTGTGACGATGGATGGGACATGGGTTCACCACTACACGCCCGAAATGAAACAGTTGTCCAAGCAGTGGGGGTGGAAGCCGGTGGTGCAGCGGCGAAGAAAGTGAAAACGACCGTGTCAGCCTGAAAGGTCATGGCCAGTGTGTTTTTGGATGCGAAAGGGATCCCGTTAATTGATTATCTTGCAAAAGGGAGAACAATTACAGGCGAATATTACTCCAACTCTCTTGGCCAACTGAGGGAGAACAATTACAGGCGAATATTACTCTAACTTTCTTGGCCAGCTGGGTGTCAAAATTCGCGAGAAGAGGCCTGGCTTGAAGAAGAAGAAAATCATCTTTCACCAGGACAACGCACATGTGCATAAGGGTGCGTTGGCGATGGGAAAACTGAGGGATTTGGAGTACGATTTGCTCGACAATCCCCCATATTCTCCTGATTTGGAACCATCGGATTTCTATTTGTTCCCAAACTTGAAGAAATGTCTTTCTGGGAAGGGCTACACATCGAATGAAGTTGAGAGAGTCGCGAATGACTATTTTCACAACCTTCCAGACTCTCACTTCCGGGAAGGAATACTGATGTTGGAAAAACGCTGGACCAAGTGTATTAAAGTTAAGGGAGATTATGTCAAAAATAAAATCATTTTTGAACTGAAATTCGCAGTCTTTCATTGTCAGGTCGAGAACTTTTCACCCCGCCCTCGTTGCTTTCTCCTACTAATCTGTTATTTTAAAAGAAGGAAGTTTGTATGATAATACGTAGATTAGAAACTTATCCGCTGACAAGATTGATGGTTACTATTCATTGCCAACTTGATTTGCTAACAAGGTTCAAACTGCACATCATTTAATTTTAAAAAAAAAGAAGAAGAAGAAGAAATCCTCATAAAGCCACTAAAAACTGTTGTCACCATGTAATAAATTGCACTTTTTCAGTTTGACCTTGAGTACGTAGATTGGGTACAATATTTATGTCTGGCTACTGACATTCCGAGATATTATCTTGGATATTAGCCAACGATTATAAAGTATAAAACTTCTAAGGTACGAATGATAACATTATGGCCTTGTTTCTGATCAATTTCTGCATGTCCTTACCTAATCATTACATGATCATTCACAGCTATATAGCTTGTAGAATAAACCACAGAATGAGTTGAAATGTATATATATAGTATGGATTATAATTAATGGATGTAATCTTATCTAAGAAGATAAGCTATGAATACACTTTCCAAACTATATAAAAAATGTTTCTGAGTAAGATTCGGCATTCGGTATTATGGAGAACATAAATTAAAATAGCGATAAATGCAGAGTTTTTTTTATACAAGTGTTTTGTCTCCTTATGCACATCAAGGTCATAACCGACAGAAGCTACTATTAACGTAGGTGCAGAACCACGACCGGGTCTTCACTGATTCTGGTTCAGTTGGTTGACTGGTGTACAGCAGGCTCGTAGCCAGCTTGCAAATTTACGGGAAGGGGGGGGGGGTAAATGAAAATTAGGGTGGGCAAGTTTTAGGATGGTTTCTCTATCACACACACACACATATTATATATACATGAGATACCGTTATGACGACTCACTTATCTGCTTTCGATTTCCAGCCATTTAGAAAATCGGCATTCATTTTCGCGCTTATAAATGGCTGGAAACGGAAAGGCTACTAGGTGACTCGTAATAACGGTACTTCATGCAAAATAATATTGACTAGCGCGCTCTTGTTACACATTTCGATTATCTTTTATCTATTTGAAGATATCACATAATTACTGTAAAATTAGTGTTTTTTTTGTTTTTTTTTTTTTAATTTCGCAGTGATGAAGCCTCTTAAAGAATAATCCGAGAAGGAAATATTCATTCACACGTACCGATATGATCGTAGCACAAGCAGATTTGACGCACTGACGTGATTCCTCTGATACACTTTGCACTTTGAGTAAGTTCTTAAGAGATTTTAAATGTCAAGAGAGAGAGAGAGAGAAAAGGAAAATAATGGATTATTTATTTGATCATTTGATAAGTACTTTGATTAAATAGGTATCTGTCTATTCTATTACACTTAGATAAACCCGTTCTCCGGACAGCGGTATATTGTACAAATATACGGAATCCTCTTGCTTACTACAGAAGTCAGTATGGAGCATACGTTATCCATATGTTACATACGCACTGCCCTTAGATGTTACATCATGCCGTTGCAGGATGTCTGACATCTAACAGTTTTGCGTATATCACATGCATATACTTACGTTACATTCCTCAGCTATATGTTATATACGTCCATTTGTATGTGAGATCCTGACCGCCTATATTGTTTCATACGAAAAGTACGTATAGATGGAACACTTATACGGAAACATGTCTTTTCAGTGATACGTCTGGTGTACGTTAAGTCCAAAAATTACAGGAATTACGCATTCGCAGTGCGTCACCCTTTTAAAGTACGTCATCTCCATTTTTTTTCCCTCAGTGTATGTTATTGATATATTTGTTCAATCTTTTATTCTATGTTTCCGAAACATTACTGGCTTCCGAGTTGCGAATCGCTTAAAGCCCCACTTTAAGACAATGTTCTTCTACCTGCTGATTCGTTACTTTAATGGTGTCTACTATTAAGTGTGCCATCTTTGTAATTTATAGCCAGTTGATTTATGTGAGGGATATCTTTGTCTTTTCTTTGAAATGCACATGGTTTGATTTTTACTGATTTCTTATTCAAAATTGTTTTAATTGTCCCTTACTTCATGAAAATTAGATTTTGTGATCACATTTAGTATAAGCGAAGCAAAATCATTTTGCAAAAAGTAAGGATTATTTAACCACATTCAAAAAGGAAACTAATAATCTCAAATCATGAAAATTCCGGTTAATTGCAAAAAAAAAAAAAAAAAAAAAAATCCTATTTAAATCAATGGACTAAATACCAAAAGATTTACTGCGTTAAAATTTAAAAAATAAATAAATAAATAAAATTGCTAATGAGCTTTGCATACCATACTTGCTTGTGCATACTTGCTGCGCTTTGATTTTTTTTTTAACCTTTATACACAAATTTTCTTGTGGGCATTACGGTAACTGAATTTATATATAAATATTTACTTAACAACAACTAGAAACATTGGTAGAATTATATATATATATTGGTGAAATGAGAATGTAGGAGAAAACAAGTGCAACCTGAGCAAAACCCACGGACACAATATTGTCCAGCACAAGCTCACATGGCACGGAATCGAACCGGAGACATCTTAGAACAGAGGTGAGTATTCTACTACTGAGGTACCGTAGTAAAATTCTCATCTCTGTTGGAACGGGTCTCTGGGTCGATTCCGTGCCATGTGAGCCTGTGCTGGACAATATTGTGTCCATGGGTTTTGCTCAGGTTGCACTTGTTTTCTCCTACATTCCCATTTCAACAATTCTTCCATCATCATTTACTTTTATTAAACATTTGTCTCCTTTTATTTACAGGACATACATATGGGACATAGAACTGAGATTTCGTCTTCCTTCCTGCAAGTGCATACAATAAAACATTTTTTGCCTATTAGAATAGTTATTATTGTAAGTTTTGTTCAGTGTCAAAAAAGAGAGTGTAATATCTAACATGAAAAAGTTGTTTTCCTGTTTTCGTTTTTTATTATCCTATCACAAAAAAAGCTGGTAATTAATTATGTCATCCAGATCCGTTTCAAGATAACGCCAAACCCGGCTGCCGCCAGAAATTCTCGCTCTTTAGGGAGCCCCGTTCTGTTATTGCTTCTATTCAATGAAGAAATCAAACAAAGCTTTAGTGCTCGACATGGACCTGTTAAAATATTAAATAGCCTTAATGTTACTTGATTTAAAATATTTTAAGGACTTACAATTACGTTAAAACCGTTAATTTAGTTTTTGTCATTTTACTAACGTTACAAAATATCTAATTAAATTAAACAAACATTGCTATTGAACCTTATGGTATTTCGTTTCTAAATTTTTGAGTTTCTAATTCTTGTGCAGTTAGCATTCGACGAGGAAATAACATAAAATTACGTTAAAAAGTTTAATTTAGTTCCCTCGATTGTCATTCAAAGTTTGGTTACAAAATAAAATCCGGTTAAGAAAATGCTATTGAACTTCCTTTCATTTCGTATCTTAATTTGTGAATAAATTACTCCTATCGAATTAACAGTAAGGTAATTTGGTGCATTGATTAACAAAACTTACCACTATATAACAAACATATATTTTTCGAATGTCCTACTATGGAGAACACCATGAGAAGTTTAAGTTTTCTTTCAATGATGACTACTAACGCCTGGGGTGAACGTTCATTTTCTAAAATGAAATTACTAACAGAATGAAAGAGAAACATGACATAATCACAGTTAAACCACTTTAGTTTAATAAGTATTGGACATGAGATATTTTAAAATTCATTTGTATTAACTTTGGTGAACTACCTAATACATGATTGGAGTAGATTTTAGTTTAGTGGCTCTTTTAGCAGCGAGGCTATATTAACCTGCAACTTAACGCCGGATTCGAAGCACATAGCTTCTAACGGGAATCGAACCCGGTTCTCTCAAGACAAAAGAGCACATAATCACGGTGGAAATCCTAATGCAAGATTTTGTCACATGAAACCATAGAAGAATCACTTTATAATGTCAGTTTTGGTAGGGTAATTTTGTGGTTAGGAAGAAGAAATGAATTTTTGTATTATTATTATTATTATTATTATTATTATTATTATTATTATTATTATTATTATTATTATTATTATTATTATTATTGTTATTATTATTTGAATATCGCCTTCCTATCTAGCAACATAATTACTTGAGACTTCAAAATCGGTGAGGGTACTATTGCTATTATTATCAAACATTATATGAAATATGATAAGTCCTCGCTTTTCTCTCTCTCCCACAGAGGACTCATAATAGATTGCTCATATAGTAAACCTAATAATAGGTCTAATGTAGAATTTACTTACTTATTTCTGTCAGGATGTCCCAAATATGCATTATAAAAATATGGTCATCTTACTTATAATTTTGGGAGTAAAGTAGAGGTTTCCTTTCTACGCAAAATCCTGGACTCCTTATTAATATCGGCAGAATTTTGACAGTTGAATTTTCTCCCAGAACACATATTCAAAATTTGTGAATGCTTACTTTTTTTCTTTTTCTTTTTTCCTCCTTTTTTTTTTTTTTTTTTTTTTTTTTTTTTACTTTTGCTTTGAATACGATATATTAAATTTATGAATTCTTGAGGTGAAGTTGAGAATTTGCAGATGATCATAAAAGCTCTACTTTTCTTTTCCAATAAACAATTTGTTCGTCTGGAGGGAAAAGAAATCGTGACGGAAACCATATGAATTAATAATATACGCACGTGCAGTTAAGTAATTTTGGATCGAGATAAAAGAAAAGAAACAGATGCGGTCGAAATACAATTTTCAAAATGCACACACTCTGTCTGTGGCCTTGGATGTTATTTTTAACACAAGAAAACAAGAAGTTCAATAGTGATTTCGTTTGCACTGCAAATTGGCTAGAAATCTCGTTTATACAAAGCCACTTACTCTTAAGATCGTTTTTGACAAGCAAGCATTATTTAGTCGTTTGTTGGTTTTATCGAGATTCTCCCTTTCCACCCCCATTCCTATTCCACCAATTCTTTCATAATCATTCATTTTCACCAATCACTCGTCTCCTCTAGGCTAAAGGGTATAATCATGGCATATAAACTAGTAATTTCGTTTTTTTTCTTTTTTTCGTTCATACAGGAAAAAAAAGCCTGAATGAATATAATTCCGGAATGTCGTATTTGAAAGAATATAAATCTGGAATTGAATATTGTAGAAATTGGCTCTCTTTCCATCTTTAAGAGTGAAGAACTTCTTGTGACAGTTCTTCTTTAGTAGACTCCAAAAATGACGTCAATCTTAGGAGGTGCTGGGAGTACCACCTTTAGTTCGTCTTGCCCATTGTCGTATTATTAATAGTTTGTCACTCAAAAACGTTGAAAAAAGTATTCCCTTGCTTTTAATGAGGAGATTGTATACTGAATTTTACTATCTCCATCATAAGTGAATTGTGCATTTTCTGAATAAACAAACAGAAATTTGAATATTATGGAATTTGCTCCGCTTTTTTCTTTAAGAGAAAAAAACTTTCGAATGTTCTGAAACACGTATCCCCTTATTTTTAAATTAAGACTTTACATATCGAATTTTACATCTCCAAGTTAAGCGAATACTTGAATTGGACATTTTTGTGCGGGGAGGGAGGGCAGGGAGTTAAAACTTGGAAACTTGAGTACTTTAGTTATTTCTCCATCCGCCCATTACCCCTTTAGGAACTAAAGTTTTGAAAACGTTGAAAACTCGAGGGAGCAGTGTTGTTTGTGAGAGTAAAAAACAACACTTTTGTCCGCCTTAGGTTACTTATTAATTTTTTTTTTCTTTTTTGATCTCCTGCTTTCTGACAAAGGAAGTATTAGGTCCAATAGTAGCACGGCCTGGGCGTCGCTGAGAGTTACTTTTTCTCAATCACATAGGTTAGTGGTTCCCAATTATTTCAGAGTTGTTGACTTCCCTTTTATTCATATATCAAGTTACGGACTCAAATTTCTAAATTTTGGTAAGTTCCCTCATGGCTAATGGTTAGCGTATGCGCCTTTGTAGTAGGGGAACCGGGTTCGATTCCCGGCGGGAGCTCATATGGTTCGGATCCCACGTTAAACTGTAGGCTCATGTCTCATATAGCCTCGCTGCTGAAAGGGATACTAAACTTAAAATCACATTACTTTTAAATTTTTGTCTCTGCGTACAAGTATTAGTGAAAATGAAATGCAATCTTTCAGTTTAACGTCACACAGTTATGCCCTTACGCTACGAGAAATTATGATTAAAGTAAGTGAATGATGGTGGGAAAAATGGTGGAATGAGAAAGTAGGAGGAAACGGGAGCACACCGAGAAAACCCACGGACACGATGTTGTCCACCACCAACTTACTTGGACGAAAATCGAACCAGGGACCCCACGCACCAGAAGGTAAGCGCTCTACCACTGAATTAGTTACATATTAGACCGATAGACATATGCTTATACCGACTTGGCGAAAATGCAGACATTCTTATCCAGGTGCAGTTTGGTTTGTCTTTTATCGAGAGATGGTTAACATCACGACATTCTTTGGCCTTTCTTCAGTACCAGCTTACAAAATGATGGTTTGGAAAGTTGAGTGTATTATAAATTAAGAGATATTAATAATGCTACGGATCCCCTAAATTTGTTCCACAGATTGTCTAGGGTTTGTGGACTACCAAATGGGAAAGACTGGTATAGATAAAGATTAATAATAAAAAGCTTCCTAAAAATAATATAATATTAAAATACTTTTGTAAAAATGAAATGAGACACTTAGTATCAATGCCGACAAGAATAACATGAACAGTTAACGCATTTTAACGCATTATATTCTTCACTTTCCTTGTTGGTAGTTAATTACGAGATATTTTTCCATCCTGCCTATTCGCTTGATGTCAATTGTTACGTGAACGCACATGATTGAATGCAGGCCACTGGGCCATTAGGAAAAATCCTTGGACGAGAGGCCCACGTGTGCTCTCACTCTCTCTACGTATATTGTATAGTAACTAAATACCTCCTTACCCGCCTTCCATACCTTTCCATGTTAAGGCTGAGTAGACACAGACACGGATTTTAAAATGGAAACTTGGCGACCTTCGTTATTTTTTAACGCACGCACATGTTTACTGAATAATGACAACTTCCGATTCCCACGACAATGCGTTTGATGTATGGGAGAACATAATTTGAACCTGAATAACTATCCTAACAAAATATGCAAAACTTATCGAACAATATAGTTGCGTTCTTTTCGCCGTGAGAAAAGTGCTAATCAAAATTAAAGGGTTACGCCTTTTATGTGGGAAGTATAATCAAAGGCATTATTGTATGGATACCATACGAGCTGAAACAAATTTAGGTTTAAGTGGCACCCTAGGCAGAGGAATTTTTCCGCCTTTTCCTTTAGCTTTAACTTAATAACGAATTTGCAATAATAATAATAATAATAATAATAATAATAATAATAATAATAATAATAATAATAATAATAATAATAATAATAATAATAATAATAATATTTTACTGAGAATCGTACCCTTACGTTCAAAACAATAATAATAACAACAAAAATAGCTTATTTCCCTTACAACTCATAAAAGGCTATAGCCGACGAAACGACTTTTAACACAAAGTGAGGAAATTTTAAAAAAATAATCCTTCAGAGCGCAAGGTGCGAAGAGAGGTGAATTCGAACTTTCTATTGTTACGCGATCGCCCCCCTTCCCCAGAAAAGGAAGTTTTTTATTTTATACTAGCAGCGTTCACCCCGCTTCGCTGCGGTCACCCCGGAACGCAATAAACGTTGTTACTTAGATAATTTTTACTTTTTCGCTTTCAAGTGATATGATAAAAACCATAGAAGATTGCAGTAAATGTTAACATTATATCGCCTGTCATTTATGTTAACCCGCCCCGCTTCGCTGCGGTCACCCCGGAACGCAATAAACTTTGTTACTTAGATAATTTTTACTTTTTCGCTTTCAAATTGCAGTAAATGTTAACATTATAGCGCCTGTCATTTATGTTAACCCGCCGAGTGACACGGTCATGCGGGTTGCATATAAATACGTTTATTTTTATACCTATGATGAACTAACAAAGGATTTGTACGTTATGGACACTTGAATGGTCAATTATCTCAAGACACTGGTAATTAAAAATTAAAGTGATATGATAAAAACCATCTAGGGTCCAAATCCTAATAATCCCCCAAAAATAAAAGAAATTGGTTCAGCCGTATTAGCGTGATGAGGGAACAAAGGATTTGTACGTTCTCTTTTATAATATAGATATAAATAAAACTCATCCCAGAGTTTGGAGCTCTTAAAAGTAGCTCCAAGCAGCAGTATTACAACCCACCGCCCCCCCCCCCAGAAGTCGGTCCTGGATCCGCCCCTGGTTGATTTCCATTGTTTGCGGCATTGATAACAAACAGCCTTTGTTGATCATTTTTTCTTTGGCACAAAATATATATTTTTCTTTATTGTACACATACACAAGGTTCCAGGATAAAAAACATTAAGCATTATGCTTTATGCTTTATTTCTGTAAATTATGCTTTATTATGCTTGTAAGATTAGCAAATTTGGATATGTGAAGTGGTCAAAATCACAGATATAATACCAACCATAAGTGGAAAATTCCATTACGCTTTTACTGATTTTTATGCTTTATGGTTGCCCTGAGATTAAATAGTGACGGTTAAGACAATTTGTGTCACTGATAGGAGTATGTTATAAATTACAGTAATCTAAGCCCCAATCTATTATTTATATGAGTAAATAATAATGTGGGAGCAGTAAATCATACAAATGCGTAGCTACAAGATGGTATTGAAACATTTCGAAAGATATTTGTACCAGATATTCAGTTAACTTACGTCAAAAAAGTTGGAGAGGAGAGCACGGTGGCTCATTGGTTGAGCGCTCACCTCTGGTACGAGAGGTCCCTGGTTGAATTCCATGCTATATGAGTTTGTGATGGATTCCCCGTTTCCTTCCGTGATTCATCCGTTTCTTCCCACATTTTCATTCCACTAATTATTCGATTATAGTGCACTTCCATTAGTTTGTAATGTATAATGTGTAATCTTTTGGTTTATAATGTATAATCATTCGACACCTAATTAAAAACTTCGGTTAGGGGGAAGCAAACTGGACCCCATGTTTTTTCGCTTGACTCTTGTACTATATGACGAGACAAACACGTTGGTACCAAAATTACCGAAATTGCAAAGGGGGAACATGGGTAATTTGGATAATTTTGTAGTCTTATATGTAAAATGAAGGGGAGGGAGAAAACTGAGCCCCATCTTTTTCCGTTTGATTCTTGTAGTATGTGACGAGGCAAACAAGCTGGTACCAAAATCACCGAAATTGCACCGTAGGAATATGGGTAATTTAGGTAATTTTGTAGTCTTACATGTAAAATGAAGGAGAGGGAGCAAACTGGGCCCAAGTGGGTAGCGAAAAAAGATGGGGCCCAGTTTGCTTCCCTCTAACCAAAACTTCTTTTTTGAAAAAAAAATTCGAATAGTCTTATTCAACAAATCTAGCCACTGACATCTGTTTTGAGTCATATTCTTCCAATCGCATGCAGCCCCCACTGGTCTAGTAGGTAGCTCATATGAAGGGTAAGGGAAAAAAACAAGGAATGTCACAAAACTGCATTTTCTAGATAACGGCGTTTTAATATTGAAAACCGCGTACAAAGAATAGGATTATGAAATCTTTTGCCGCTTTTTACATGAACATTTCTACATCTACGCATGCATGCCATAGATAGTCAAATAGTGCCAAGAGTCACCAACAGATAGGACAAAGGACCCGAAAAAGCACATACTTGGACATTTCTTGTTTTTTCCCTGTACCCTTCATATGTCTTTTGTAAACGAGATCCGGGTTCGATTCCTGGAGGGACAGCATTGAACTCACTACAGTGGTCGAGATCCTACTTTAAACCTTTCAAGATGCACGTGGCATATGAACATAGCCGCTGCAGGCAAAGGACTTAAGTAAAATTCAATCAATTAATAATCTAATCATATATAAGAAATTTTAATATTTCGGCTTGAAAATCGATCTCAATTAAATAAAGAACATTCATGTTTGATCTCGTAATTCCGTCTATGAATACAAATAATGTTACCCAGGGGGACGAGCGAGGAACAAGACAATTTTTGTCTCCTTTTTGCTACTAGACGAGAAATTTCAGGAGTTTCTTGGCAACTCTAGTTCACCTAAATCTCAGAGCTCAAACGTTGTTTTAATATTATATGATTCATAGTATAAAAACTGATAACGTGATTGCACGAACACAATAAGAGCATTTATCAACGTTTAAAACGCAAGTCATTACATAATATACTCCAATAATAAACATAGGGGGTCGCGGTGGTTCAGTGATAGAGCGTTCACCTCTGGTGCATGGAGTTCCTGGGTCGATCCCAGCTCGCGCCAAGAAAACTCTGTGATGGACAAACATCGTGTTCCTCTGTTTTCACAGAGTTCTCCTGTTTCCTCCAAATTTCTTCATTCCACCATTTCATTCATCTCTCATCATCACCGTCTCCTTCAACCTATCCGGTATAACTGCGGAACGTCAAACTTAAAGATTTCATTTCATTTCGATAATAGACATGGTTTAAATGCTATTGTATTAAAAATGAAATGGAATATTTCAGTTTTACGTCCCACGATTATGTCGGCTAGACTAAAGGAGACTGTAATGATGAGAAATGAATGAAATGGTGGGGAAAAAATTGGAAGGAAACTTGAGGATCGCGAGAAAACCCACGCACAAGGTTCACTTCATGCGAGCTGGTATCAAACTAGAGACCCCATGCACCAGATATGAACGCTCTACCACTGAGCCACCGCGGCCCGTTATTGTATTACATCCTTCGTGAACCTCTCGTGACGCGGAAGGATTCTAATCACTTCAAGATGAAATTAAGAAAAAAAAAAATCTGGACATACATTTTGTACATATATTTACAAAACGAGATGAGAATATTTCGAGACAAGACGAGAAAAGCTTTTCCGAAAATCGAGATGAAACTTCTCCAAAGTTTACGAAACGAAGCGAGAAAACCTAATTTCTCGTCTCGTCTCATCTTGTGCGTGATACTAAAAAGGCAGGGTACCTATGTGTAACACACCGATTGTGATAAGATTGCAACAGCAACAGTAATATCAGTACCACACATGAGTATGAAAATACGCGTACAACATAACAGTAATAGTAACAATTTTGTTTATGTGTTACTACTGCCTACACACATTTTCGTTTCCAACATCCATCTCATCGTTATTCTCATTACGCGATATATTCAACCCACCGCGCAGTGCTGTCTCGCTGGCTGTCTATATGAACGGCGTTTGAATCTTTCCAGCGTGTTATCCCATCTTCGGACTTTGAGATAAATCTGTCTCTTTCGTATACGGGCAACACATGCACCCAAAGCAAAAACACGTATTTTCTGTTTTCGTTTCTTCTTCCTTCCTGTTCCTTATCACCCTTTTCGCTCATTTCCGTAACACATTGTGACAATGTTGTACATGTGATTGGTCCATTTTCGGATGTTCTGCTCTCTTCTCATGAGTGCGTTCTACCTCATTGAATTGCGTCGACTATGGACAGTATTTCATACGTTTAACCTCTGCCGATATCTCTTCTCGTTCTCGCTATATTCCACATAATCTTATTTTGACCCCATTTTTTGGCCCCTATTTGACCATTTCAATGCGCTTGTTGGTCGATATAAAAAAATACGTGTCGCTTCTTTTTCAATGTTCTTTATGTTTGTGCAATCTTATCACAATCGGCGTGTTACACCTGGGTACCCTGCCTTGTAAGCACACACACAAAAAAAGACTTTTCAAAGAGAATTGGATGAAGCAAGATTTATTGAACAAGATTGTACATCTATTGGATTGGGGAATATAATCTCGAAGGCATTTTTTTTCTACTTTAGTTATTCATTTTACAAATCTATAGATAAGTACAAATCAACAGCGACAACAAAGAACTCTTCATGACTAAATAGATTGCCGTTGACGCGTTTGATATGCAGATTCGGGTTTGATTCCCGATAGTGGCTTTATGCAATTCGATTCCACATTAAACTGTAAGCCCACATCTCATAAAGCCTAGGTACTGAAGATAGACACAAGATCCCAACAACAAATAATTAGAAAAACAATAGCAATAATAACAATAACAATAACAATAACAATAATAATAATAATAATAATAATAATAATAATAATAATAATAATAATAATAATAATAATAATAATAATAATACGGTATTTCATTCGTGGAACATACAGGAAATTTTTGGGTATATCCCAGTAAGGATCATCGGATTCGAATCCAGGACGTCTCTATTATTATGCAATAATGTCAATCACTTGTCTACGTCATCATTTTGTTTAATAGTTCTGAGATTCTATGCAGGCCCGTATCCAGGGGGTCTAGGGGCCGGCCCAACTAAAGTTTTACTGTTCCCTAAAATTTTCACGGTAGGCTTGCAAATGAACTATAATATGATGATTAACTATATGTTTGGATCGGGCCCCCCCAAACTTCTACCCCCCCTACATTTTTGAGCTGGCTATTGGCCTGATTCTATGTGATTAGGTCCTCAAATAGGATTTACCGGAATCCTGAAAGTTTCTTGAGTACCGTTGAGGAAGTCTTAAACCGAACTAGATATTTAATTATGTTCAATCTGTTATTTTCAGCTAATTATAATCTTTGAAATAATAATAATACATATTCTGTGCACAGCTAAGTGGGTAATCAGTGCAAAATTCTATGAGTTCAAATCCTTCTCAGGTCTAATTATAGTTCCATGCTCAAAATGCCCAGGACTGTCATCGAAAAAACTCAAGCTCGTAAAGTATCCTATCCTGTACTAATTTAATGCAATCAGATTGTTACTTTCCGCCTCTCTAAGTTCCTACGTTATATTATAATTTACATTCCTCCTGACTTGGCCAACAGAGACGTTACTCCTAAAGGCCTAGGCACAAGCGCACAAATTTACCATTCTTCTCCCAAATTTACCATCTTTCTCCTAATTCTATCTTTTACCTTTTCAAATGTACCTTTCTTCCCCAAATTTACCTTTATTCCCGACGGGAGCTCATGTGGTTCGGATTCCACGTTAATCAGTAGGTCCCATCTCATATAGGGCTAGCCTCGTTGATGAAAGGGACGTTAAACTCAAAATCAACTAAACTCAACCAAATTTACCTTTCTTCCATCACATTTATCATTCTGTCCTAAATTTACCTTTCTTCCCCGAATCATTCTGCCCCCAAATTTACCTTTCTTCCCTCAATTTGCCTTTCTTCTTGTTCGAATAATTTCTGCTGTCAATATTCGAACATTAGCTATTTAAATATCTCCTTGAACAATTATTCGTTTACTTGAACATCTATTTGAACAACTATTCGTTTATTAGAATTTCATTTCGAACAATATTCTTCAAATAACAAATATGTTCGAGGATTTGAATAACAAATATGGGAAGAATAAATTTGTTGGAAGCACTTGAGTGTATAGTTGTTCGAATTGAAGATATATTATTCTTAATCTTTATGCTTTCTGATGATATTTCAATAACAGTCTAAATTTGCTTCAGGTTATTTTAATACTAAGACAACACGAAATTTTGCATTTGATTGTACCAGCTCTGTAGCCAGCCCATAAATATAGGGGGGCCCGGCTGAAGTTAGGGGGGCCAGATCCAACCATATTATAGTCCATCACCATATTATGGTTTATTTGCCAGCCTACCATGAAAATTTTAGGGGGCAGCCAAAATTTAGGGGGCCGGCCCCCTAGACCCCCCGTGAATACGGGCCTGGATTGTACACATTGTAATGTTTCACCTACCAATATTATTTTTATTATTATTATCGAAGCCTAATCTAACATTATTTGTCATGACTTATTATGTTACATTATTGTTAACCTAAATCTCTTAGAAGTAACCAGAGGCATCATTTGGGGAAGGGCGAGGAGGCAATTGTCTCCCTCGGTTTGAGAAACACATATTTCTTAATCATATACTCAAAGTGAATTTGAAAAGGTAAGGGGACGCTTGACGTCAATTCCATTCTCCGTGTCTCTCTTTGCCCATTGTAATTTTTTTTAGAAAGTGTGGAGGTGCCAGAGATATTTTTGGAAGTGGAGGAACGGCATCCACCCGCGTTTCCCCTCACCTTTATTTCTGCATTTACTAAAAAAAATATATGGAAGTCTTATGTTCGTGGACAAACTTGCTCCCCATCCTCACTCTGGCAAAACCTGATATGACACTACTGCTAGTAACAAAGCTCCTTCGTGGATATTTGGTGAAATTAGGCACCTGAGGTCCCGTTGACCCCGATTCAATTCTTAGTTGGAGCTCTTGTGGTTCCGAACCTACGTTAAACTATATGTCTATGTCTTATACAGGTTGGTAACGGAAAAGGGACGCTAATCTCGAAATCATCCAACGATAATAATAATAATAATAATAATAATAATAATAATAATAATAATAATAATAATAATAATAATAATAATAATAATAATAATAATAATAATAATAAAAGTCCAGAACCAATTCGCAACGAACATGAAGGCTGTATGTTTTAAAAAATAATAATAACGTTCTATAATAATTCGAGAACTTTTCATCTACCGTACCTGAACCTGCTCTAATTGCCTCACAGCACTGGATATTACAGGAAATTTTGTGCTGCAAAGAATCAAACACGAGACCACTAGAAGAAATCCCAGAGAGCTAAGTATCCGGACATACTTTATGAAGAAAATTTTAAAAAACTGTATTGTAAAATTTATATAATTAAGCATAAACATTCGTAAGTCAAATAAGAAAAGTCATAAATAACTTACCTTGCAGTGATCGGAAATGCACTTTTATTAGAACCAGGTGCCTCGAAGCACGTGTACCCGCGGTACAAACGTTAACACACAGCAGAAAAAACACTACTACAACAGACTTGGAACTATGCAGACATTCATAAATAGGTTTACATCTCTGCTAAGTTGAATACTATTGGCTAACACTAGCGACGTGCCCCTCGCAAGCAGCGAATAGGAAGAAAGAAAAAAAGAAGAAAATGATAAAAAAAACTGTAGTCATAACATCGTTAACAAAAAGTTGCAATATATATATATATATATGTGCGAAATATAAAATTTCCCCTGCTGCGCTTTGTAGACCATAAAAAAATGTAATAATGAAACACGCCTACCATCCATGTGATAGGTGTACAAGGTCATGACACCATTCGTTTACCATAAGAAGAATTACCGACAATGACGATAGCCACGAGAAGAACAAGAAGGAAAAAGATAAGTGACAATCACGCCCTCAGTTTTCTTTTTCTGAATTAGAAATGTAATCCTCGATTCCTGGAACATAAGATGAATCCGATTAAATTACGTGTCTTTTATGAATAGAGAAATACGATCGAAGAAAGCTCGTTTCTAAAAAATGTTAGCTTCTCACATGGGTAAGAGTCCTCAAAACACAAACAACAATGTTTATATTGTTACAACAGTTGCCAGATACACTTTTCCTTTCCTCTTTTTATAGGTGTCAAAAAAGGACCTGTTTAACAAGTTCATCTTACAGGAAAAGTTTTACAAGAAAAATATTATGTTTCCTTGTGTATGTATGTACCGTGTAGTATTCAGTTCGCATCAGACGAGGGTCAAATGTATGAACTTAAAACGATACACAACACTTCAAAGCTTAGCTTATGAGTCAGCTATTTTAAATCAGGATAACTTGTAACTGAATAATACTAGATTAAGAGAAGTAGAGAAAAAGTGAAAAACAGTTATTCAGCATGCTAAGATGAGAATTTTGCAATATATACGTTACTGTCTTCCGAAACCCAATGTGACATATGAAGTGTTAGAAAGAACATCGTACGTAAGTTATCTCTCTATAACTTATTGAACTGTTTTTTTCCAGTTTTTTTTTTTTTCAAAATTTGTTCAAATCTATTTAAATAATACAAATTAATTTTGATACCACAAGAGACATTTAATTATACTTGCAGCAGTGGCGGATCTAGAAGGTAAAAACTGGGGAGGCCAACCAGAATCAAAATTACGATACGAATTCATGAGTTTACAAAATTTAATGGGTCCTGCAGAAGTTTCCAACTTAACTTTCTCCTGATGGATGTTATGGCTAGAATGAACGGATGACATTGTGGACCTTAAGTAGCCTATAGTTTTATACAATGCATAACAGAAAAATTGCAGTTGAAGCTATAGGCCTATCTAATGTTTCAAAACTTTTGCAACAAAGAATAAAAAACAACGCTTACTATAAACTTTCAAAGATATATAAATAATATCTTCAATTATTTTTGTCACTCACAAAACTTGGGGGGGCTTGGCTCCCTCGGCCCTGGGCTAGGTCCGCCACTGACTTGAAGAAGAAATCGGTAAAATTACATTCATTAACATTTGAATTGATTGCAATAATAATAATAATAATAATAATAATAATAATAATAATAATAATAATAATAATAATAATAATAATAATTATTATTATTATTATTATTATTATTATTATTATTATTATTATTATTATTATTATTCCACATATAAAGATACTAAAGATATTAACACCGTTAAGAAGGTACTTATTTTATCATATATGAAGATGAATTGATAAAAACCCTGGAGCATAGGGCTGCCTATAGATTTTCTGTTAGGATTCCCAAACTTTTCCCGACTATAATGAAGAAAATTCGAAATAGATATTTTTTTTCACAATTCCCAGGAGTTGCCTCCTCCCTCCCTGAACGGTTACTAATTATTAGTAAATAGGCTTAGAAAGGCATGTTTCTTTGGTACTTTTTCGTTGTCTACGAAATACTGTAGATAAATAGATTTAACATGATATAGTGAACTTTAAAGAACTGAATAGCTACAATAGGCCTACTAAGCTATGCGGTGCTATTATTTATCAGTTAGCAGCTGTAGTCCAACGCTGAACCAGCCTTTGCCAACCATACGATAATTTGTCGTGGTCAGTGGCGGATCTAGAATGCAAAAACTGGGGGGCAGCCATAACTGGGGGGGGGGGCTATGAAGGTATATCACTAGTTTACCATAAATTTTCTTTATATAAATAATAGGTTCAATTATTTTTGTCACTCGAAAAACTGGGAGGGCCTATGCCCTCCCGGCTCCGGGCTAGATTCGCCACGGTCGTGGTACACAATAATTTAAGACTTAATGTTATATATACGATAATGCCCTTCCGATGTTAGGTGAATGTATGATATATTTTTAGATCGCACTTTTTTTCAGTTTGGAATGTGCAAATAAATTGCAGGTGCCCATTAAAGAATTATAAAACACACATGTACATTGAGGTTTTTAACAGTCATTCCCGCTCTAATAAATCAACAACGACTTGAGAATTGGCAAATGGAAACTGCATCCAATTCTTTAAATTCAATTATGTTTATGAGGGGGTGGAAATATTGTTGTTGTTCAGAGGATTTTTTTTAAATGGTAAGGGCAGTGACGCCGATTTTGAGTTGAAACCTGAAGATTATTAAATAACTTTATTATATATTATTGATAGTATTAGTAGTATTATACTTGGTTCTACAATTATTATCACGTGCATAACGAATATATGATAATATTTTGTAATACAGTAAAAGCTCTTTATTCGCGGGGCATATGTTCCATAAATATGCCGCGAATACAGAAACCGTGAATACGGAATGGTAATTTATATGGGATTATAGGGGATACGTTCCTAGGTGACAAAATAAAAAAAAAAAAAAAAAACATATACAATATAAAAAAATCAATTTACTGTAATTGAAATTTTTGACCATATTGATTAATTATTATCTTCAGACTTAGGCAATGGTTTGAAGAATTTTATATTTTTTTCTTGCTTGGCAGTTTTTAAAAGCTCCTTCAATTCAGACCGATATTCAGCAGTGGCATTAGCAATTTGCCTCTTAAAAATGACTTCGTTCCATAGACGGTTCAATTTTCATAAAGAAATCACAAAGCTCATTTGCCATTCTTAAACCTTCACTAAGAGTTTTCAAATTAAATGTCACGTTTCCAGTGCTTGTTGAAGCCTCTTCTTCAATGAGCTGTGAATTTAAGATTTCCTCCAAGTCGGTTTCAGTCAAATCTTCATCTTGCGATTCAAGCAATTCCTGAATGTCACTTGATTCTATCTGTTCGAAATCATCTCGTCCTATTCCATTCGCAATTTCGGCTATGTTTGCAGTCAAAGTTTGAATTTGCACACATTCTTCGTCATTTTTCGCAGTCAGAGCAGGCCACAGTTTTTTCCAGCATGACTTCAACGTGTGTGGCTTCCGTTCTTCCAATGATTCTTTTATGTTTACGATGCATTTTGCTATGTCAAACTTCTTCCAGCATTCCATAACATTCATATCAGGATTACATTCCATATTATCCAATACGATTTTGAAGGTTCGTCTAATGTAATAGAGCTTAAAGGCCTGGATTATTCCTTGGTCCATACGTTGAAGCAAAGCCGTCGTGTTGGGAGGTAAAAATGTCACTTTTATATTTGGATGCATAGTTTCAAGGATGACCTGGTGCATTGTCTAAAACTAGAACTGCTTTAAAGTCTAAATTCTGTTTTTTAAAAAAATAAGTTTCAACTTCAGAAACAAAACAATCAAGGAACCAGTCACAAAAAATAGCGCTTGTAACCCACGCTTTCTTATTAGCACGCCAAAACACTGGCAGGTCGTCCTTGTTTTGATTTTTTAAAGCCCGAGTATTTAACGATCTGTAAAGCATCAGTGGTTTAATGACACAATCTCCAGATGCATTAGAACATAGCAGCAGTGTAAATCTATCCTTTGCTGCCTTAAATCCAGGAGCAGACTTTTCGCTTTTAGAAATGAATGTTTTGTTTGGCATTCTCTTCCAAAACAGTGCAGTTTCGTCTGCATTAAATACTTGCTCAGGTTTGTATCCTCCATCAGCTACTAAGTTTGCAAATTCTTCTGGATATCGTTCTGCTGCAGCAGTGTCTGCAGATGCAGCTTCTCCAACGATTTTAATTTTATGCAGTGATTGTCTCACCTTAAATTTATTGAACCAACCTTCCGATGCTTGAAATCCTCCATCTGTACATTCACCCTTACAACTACCATCAGGTTCTTTAACCCTTATCCGGGCAACCAGGGCCTCATATTTTTCAGGCCCAGTAGCTTCATATTTTTCTTCGAATTTCTTAATAACCATAAATATTTCGATGCCATAAAATTCTGAATTCTTATATCTTTAGTCGAAGTTAAATGAAATCTTTGAGTTTTACGTCCCACAGTTATGCCGGTTAGGCTAAAGGAGACGGTGATTATGAGAAATGAATGAAATGGTGGAATGAAGTAAGTGGGAGGAAACGGGAGAACCCCGAGAAAACCCACGAACACGGTGTTTAGTCGAAGTTAAAGTTATGAACATATCAAGTTGGTAAGGCTAATAGAGTTGGTAAGGCCGTAGTTGCAGTCAACGTTACAAAAATAGCTTGCCCGGATAAGGGTTAAAATGAGCGTAAAGGGGATTGTTTTGCCTTCTCCCGGACCATCGGACCACTCAGGGGCACCCTTTTTTGGTTGCGGTCTTCGATCCATAATGACAACGCCACTTCCATTTTTTCTATTGCTGGATCACGAACAATTTTCGCTGACAGTGAAGTTGAAGCTACGGACGACCTCTTCGGATTATTTTATCGATTGTACAGTTGATTCGTTGACATTGAATGAGCGTGATATGGATGCAAACGACTCTCCAAGGCGTAAACGATCAAGCATTTCTATTTTCACTTTAAGCGGTAACACAGATTTTTTTTTCGTGTCGAAACTCGTTTCTCATTTTTTTTTAGTTGACATTACGTACTGTATAAATTAGGAAGACAGCGGTAGAGATGTGTTACTCGATCACAATTTTTTAACGAATGGAAAGACGAAACAATAAAACACGCAAAGCGGCTCTTACCAAAAGACGGAACGTCTAATAATGTGGCGGCATTTAAAAATATACATTATTCATTGAGTAATAAGGTAGCTTTCATTCTGTTTGTTTACATTCTCAAAAACACCGATCGCGACGAAGGCGGCTTATGTCAAAGTCCGAACCAATACAGCGGCGATATCATTTAACAACATACTTTAGGCAAAGTTGTAATAAGGTCTATTTTACATTTTATTAGTCCATTTGATGGCGTTTACAAAGGATATTGGGTTTGATACCTATTGGAATCTTTTTTATTATTATGTATGTACGTACTGATTAGATCCGCGAATAAAGAAATCTTTAGCCGCTAATATAGGAATTGGGTCGCATTTTTTAAATCCGCGAATAGTGAAAACGCGAATGAAGGAAGCGCGAATAAGGAGCTTTTACTGTATACGATAATTTTAAAGATGAAAATCGATAATTTTCTTCTCTGAGGTTGGCAACTCTGCGCTGAACATACTCATCTGAAGTTATACGAGGAATGTAGATAAACAGAAATATACTTAAAAGGGTCTCCTAAGTGCATGATTTTTTTTTCTAAGATATTAATACTAATTAATTACTCTTTAAAGAATGTCTCTAATGCAAAAAATTTAAACGCGAGATGTTCGCAGATTTGCTGGTTCAACTATATGTATGTCGAAAAGTTATTTGAAAATTTTTATGTTTGTTCATAGTATATGGTAAGGTCTGGTGATCGCACCGTTCGATGGATCAGAACCAAATTAAAAATTTAGGACTTTTTATCGAAATGTATTTAATGGGAGGGAGGAATTTATATTTCCTTCTTTTTGTCCGTTCCAAGTAAGCATAATTAATCGATGAACGAAAATTTAAAAAAATGCATTTTCTGGAGACCGCCTTTAATCTAACAATCCTTCCTTTAAAGGTGGCATTTTCCGTGTAATACTCCTTATAACAATATGTCATGAACACAGTTTTTCTTTCTCCCCCCCCCCTTTTTTTTGGTATTATGGTATTTGGTATTTGGTATTTTGGTTTACGATTATGTCTTTTAGGATAAAGGAGATGGGTAATTAAAGAAACTAAATGATTGTGAAAGAAATGGTGGGGTAAGAATGTTGGAGAAAACGGAACAACCCCGAGGAAGCCTACGGAACAGTGTTGTCCCTCATAAATTCACATCTGGAAACGAACCAGAGACTTCTCGGATTAAAGGTGAGCACTCAATCACAAAGTAACCATCTCTTCCCCTTATTAATTCTACAGCATTTCATTATAAATTTAACACAGCAAAGAAAATGTATTTTAAAAAAATTAGGAAGGCGAATGTTCTATTGAAAAAGTGAGCTGAAATGGATGAATTATAATCAATAGCCGTCGAGCGGGAAATTTAGCTCGATTGATTTATACTGTTTTTATTAACATCATACAGACTAGGGATGTGCACAAGAGGCAGTCTCGTCTCGAAAATGTACTGCGAAAGTGATGTCTTGACTCGAAAAATGTATATTTCTCTATTGGAAGAGCTGTCTCGGCTCGAATTTTGTCAGGAAAATTCTGTCTCGTCTCGTCTCGTGCACATCCCTAATATAGACATCAAACTCACACATACACAATGATATGTCATTAAAATACAACGTGCATATTACTTTTTAAAAATGCAGCAAAGAAAAGTACGTACAATGGAATAAATAAATAACTAAATTACACGATTATTGTAAAAGCACAATTCAATTACTGACAAATATGTTGTTATTATATAGGGCCTATATATATCATCGTCTGAATTGACGGAATTTCTGGATTTACGTTCGAGTGTAATTTAACTAGACTGACATATAATTTAACTAAACTGGCATTTAATTTGACAATGACGTAATGACAGAGGATTTGTCAGAATTTCGTTATAATCTGAACAAAAATTTAAAGTGCAATAAAGAAGAAAAGAGTATTTATAACATTAATCATCAGGACCCGAAATAAAGAAGCATGTATTGTTTCATATTGTGAAACTATAATGGACTCTTACACTACGAGTATCAAATATTGATAGAGAGATAAGGACCATATAGAACCTATTTTAGATAATTGAATCCACACTACAAAAATAAATAAATAATAATAATAATAATAATAATAATAATAATAATAATAATAATAATAATAATAATAATAATAATGGTTATACAGTTCTATGAACAGACTTTTTTTCTTTACAAAATTTTCCTATTCATATCAGATTAATACCGGGATAGCTTTTAAATCTATACAGATCATTGCCCTATTCTTTTCGAAAATTCCGTCCCGAGCTTATAATAATAATAAGAATAATTTCTTAGAAGCAGATACACTGACTTCGCATCATCTAGTCGAACTTTTAGTCTGGCGATAGTCCTTTGTGAATTGAAGGAACAAAACGGATGGTTTTTAGACAATTATTTTTAAGAATTCGAAATATCAATTAATATATCGAACGATATGAAAAACTACATAAATACTCGTCTTGATAAAATTGTTGCGTAACTCTAAGCCAATTCTTTCATATAACCTTATTTTCTTGCAATTCTTCCGAGAAAGAGTATCATTTATAAAAGTATATCCAATTCCTAGAACATGTTCGTTGTTCTACATCAGTAGTTATTCGGATTCCACTTTCTCATACTTTCTCTGAACTAATTGCTACAATATCACAAGGATTATAATTAGAAATAATGAGCATTTCGTAATAGAATATTTTGCTACCGATATATTGGCCTATGCGTCGACCAATCATACGGAACCAAATATGTTAGCAAATTCATTTTATACATATTTTTTATTTTAGTTTATTTTATTCAATGTTTCTAGGTTGGTAATTGTGCTTTTATCACTATTATTTCGATTACTTTCATTTTCTTTTCTTTTCTTTTCCTTTTTTCTTTTCTTTTCTTTTCTTTCTTTTTTTTTGTATATCAATTTCCGAAATCGTAGGTTATTTCAAGTTTCAATAAAGTTTATCTCAAAAGCTGGACAAGCAGTATGAAATCCTTTCCAAACCATCTACAACCACATTCCTTATAAAGTATTTATAAACTAAGACAAAACTGAGTTACTTAAATACAAATTTAACTATCTACAACTTTACTACTTCGTAAACTACTATTTCAGTCTGAAACTATACTACAATTTCTTAATTTTCAGGTTTGTTTTATTTGAGTTTTACAGTATTTATATGTAGTCTGTAGTCCTACTCAAAATCTAAAATTAATACCTTTTCCCCTCAAATTCGAGAACTATATTTTCGGGTATGGATCTTGTTGTTATAACAAGGAAAATTCTTAAAACAGGTTGTAAACTGATTTCTACAGTGTTTTTTCTCCCTATACTTCACAATTGTCTTGCTAAACTTGGTTTTTATATTGGTCACTTCGTTTGATGTAACAAACTCAGTATCTATGGTTTGGAAAATTTTCCACTGCCATACGAATATTAATATATATATTTTGTTTTCACACAATGTCAGTGTGAACTATGTTGAGGAAAAACAGTGGCGAATCTAGCCAGGCCGGGGAGGCCTGGGCCCCCCGATTGTTTTAGTGACAAAAATAATTTAAACTATTATTTATATATTTTTGAAAGTTTATAGTAAACTCACGATAAACCTATCATAGTCTGGGTTCTGGCTAGCCCCCAGTTTTTACCTTTTAGATCCGTCATGAGGGGGGGGGGAAGTAGGAATTTGACGCTGAACTGATGGAGAATTAGACATTAATATATCATTTGAAAGGTCTCCCCAGGGGTGCACTCATGCTTGGGGTCCACTGGATCCGGACCTCCTCCCTCAAACGTCGTAGCCCCATTAACATTTATACACTTTCCAGGCACGTAGCCAAGGGGGGGGTCCGGGGGTCCGGACCCCCCCTTCGAGACCAGAAATGAAAAAATTAAGGAAGGATAAAACAAAATGAAATGACGAAAAGAAGGATCAGCGTTAAAAATTAAAAAGAAAACTACATTAAGCTTTTTCTTACTCTTTCTTATTAGGAGATTTGTATTACTTGCAGTATGGTGGCGAGGTAAGCGAGATATTCTGGAAGAGTCAGGGAATTTGAAATTTCAAGAAAAGTTATGGAATTCTCAGAATTTCTGCTACTAGTCAGGGAGATTTCAAGCTTTCGAAAGCATAATGCCGTTGTGTAACAGCGTGGACATTTTAAATCATAATTTTTCGTCATCGCATCCTTGCAGTATCAAACATGTTATTTCAAGGACAATTTGCTTTTGCTCCTTTAACCTGTCATTTGGAACCGACAATAGTTGACGGAATAATAAAAACAAAAATTTATGTTGAAAGAAATTTCTGTTAGCATTTGATTCAACAGAAAAAGGAACGTATATATTGTAAAACTAGTTAAACATACACATGCTTCGCCACAGAGGCTGTATTTGGAAGTCAACACCTGTGGGAGTATCACCATGGATCTCAGCGACGGCGAAAACTATGGATTTGATACTAATATCGGTCATTTTGGGCTATTTTTTTTTTTACATGTCTCGGTATCCACCCCCCGCTGACTCCCAGCCCGCATTCAATTGTAACTAAATTTGCAAGTCATCGCTAATGGAAATGTCACCATTGATTTCAACGACCGCGAAAACTATGGATTTGACACTAATATCGGTCATTTTGGATTACTTTTATATGTCTTGGTATCTCACCCCCCTTCCGGTGACCCCCGGCCCAGAGCCGAATAGCGTGAATTTGGAAGTTAATGCGATCCAAGTTTCACCATTGATTTCAACGACCGCAAAAATATGAATTCGACACTAATAGCTCAAGTGGTAGAGCGTTGGCTTCGCATTCGAGAGGTCGTGGCTTCGAATCCCGCTGCCAACCATCATGACTGAGATTTTCCAGGGTTTCCCTCAGTCCTACCAGGCAAATGCCGGGATGGTACCTACTAAACAGGCCCTGGCCGATACCTTCCCAAATCCATTCCATTGTTAATGTTGTTGGATATCCAGTGTAAAATGGCCTCTGAGCGGTATCTGGTGATTGTTAAATAAATAAATAAATATCGGTCATTTCCTACTACTTTTACATGTCCCGGTAAACGCCCCTCTGAGACCCCCCTCGTTCGAATTTCGACAAAAACATTTAACTCTGGTCTGGAGCCTGAACCAAGGTATACGTGACTAAAATTTGGTAACTCTCGGTCAATTTGTCTGGTTCCGAAGCCGGTTCCGGTAAACGCCCCCCTGAGACCCTTTGTTTAGAAATCTAAAATAACGCTTCGTCTTGATCTGGGGTCTGGGCCTAGGTACACCTGACCAAAATTTGGTAACTCTCGGTCCACTCGTCTGGTCCCCAGGCCGCACACAGCCAGACAAACACACAAACAAACTCTTTATTTTATTTATATTAGAAGATAGTTTACATACAGTATTGAGTATGTACTTTTTTATAATAATTGAGGTCATAACGAAAGGAAAATTGTTATATTTCAATAAGCAGGAGAAGGACGTAAATATTGTAAAATCTTTTTCAATACTTTTTTTTATTTTGCTCAAATTTCTTCATAGTTTGTTATTAAAATACTTGCCAACATATCCTCATTTTATTGTCCTAACAACCCAATATATGTTGATAGTAAAGTAGTTTAGATTGATCGAGCTTCTGTGCCTTCAGAATTTCATGTCACTCTGCCCCCCCCCCCTACCCGTTACGAAATTCTGGCTAAACGAACCAATATATGTTCAAGTAAAATAGTTTAGAATGATCGAGTCCCTTTTGGGATGACCACAGTATTTCATGTCACGGACCCCCCCTTCACGAAATCCTGGCTACGTGTCTGCACTTTCTTAACACAACTATACCGTACTTATTTAACAGAGAAATTTTATTGATGTAGTCTAAACGTTTGATTTTACACTTTACCTGCATTCTTTCTTTTCTTATAAAAGTAATCCAGTTCTATCATTTTTTTGTTTATATGTGGCAGTAAATAAAAATTACTTATTGTCTTCTCGAGTGTAGATTAACACAAGTTTAATACAATGTAGTATGAAACTTGTGTTAGTCTACACTCGAGAAGATAATAAGTAATTTTTATTTACTGCCACATATAAACAAAAAATGATAGACCTGGATTACTGGATGTAGTATTCGAGCACCCGCGAAAAAACTTTGGACCCTTCCCAACAAAAAATTCTGGCTGCACGTATGGGGCTTCCAGACGTCCCTGATTTGCATCATTTGCCCGCTAAGATATGTTAGAACTGCAACCAACGGCGCCGACTTTCCAAGATTTATGTGGGTGCATATCAATGGCGGTGCGTGTTATATGTTTTCAGGGGAGTCTCGATATTTTTTGATTCATTTCTTTTTAGTTAAAATCTTTTATGAACACTACCATAAAAGACTGTCCTGTGATAAAGTAATATATATATATATATATTACTGCAAGTAATGCAAGAGAAACGGGTTCAAACCCGAGTCCAAGCCAAGGTTCAGATGAGTTACTGTAGTGAATATTCTCAACATATGTAATCGTAACATTAAGTGTACACTTTAAACAATTTACATGACGCACAATGATTGCAAGAGGCAATGATAGATCCTATTATCAACGCGTTATTAAAAGTAGATACCACAATCATTCAAATTAAAATGAAAAAATCGTCATAAAAGCAAATAATTTTAATGATATTGCAGAAAGAGCTTGCAAGGATTTTGTTGTGAACATAAACTACAAAGTGTCTAACTTAAGTATATTGTTTGGTTGTCTCTCCACAAACACATTTGAAACAAGCAATTAAATTTTAGAGGTTAGAAATTTTTAACTTCCATCTCAATGTTTTAATTGCTTATTTTTTAATAATTCCAAGTGAGAAATATTATTTTTATTTCGTTTCTATCAAACCAAAAATCTTGTGGGTGCGCAGCACCCACACAAATAATCTTGTGGGTGCTGAACACCCGGAGCATCCACGTAGTCGGCGCGCATGACTGCAAATGTCCCGGGCTTTCTCCAAAACAAGCGAATGTTTTTCATGACACATTTTTTTTAAATATCACTTTTATTAGTTGCCGATAGTCAACTAATAGCAAAAATCTACTCTTTATTACTTATTATTTTTATTTTTTTTAAGTGAGCGTTGATCTATTGTCGAATTAATTCTATTTATTTTTTTTCTAAAAAAAAAGCAAGCGCATAATTATGAGTGCACTGTAAATTATCATAAGGAAACCCAGTTTTTTTGGTCTGAAGATCTGAAAACCCTACATATGCTTTACCACCAGCGTTGATTGGCGACTTTTGTGTTAATAACTAGTCTCTTTGACAGCAACAAACGAACAAAAATGTACACACTGCTCACCAAGAGGAACAGGAGAATTCTTCAATCTAAATGTCTATCGAATAGAGGATTGATTTCGGAAGAAAATAAATTAGTTTATTCTGGTAAGAGTTTATATTTGTCGGTTTTTAGAGGAAAGACATATGAGAAACATATCCCTATAGCTCAACATGGAATTTGAACCACATGAAGTCAAAGCCAGTACGCCCATGCTGAAAAGAACAACTCTCCCTTCGGTCACAAATTAAAACAAAATGAGTGCCAGGAAGCTAATCTTGCTATTGGCGAAACATTTCTAGTATAATACATGGAGCAAAATTGAATAATTGAACATTCGGTCAGTCCAGCAATCAGCAGCTGGGTGATTTAACCTTTCTTTCTTTCTTTGTTGTGAATCATTTAGAAAAGACTCAAGGATCTTGCAAACTAAGAATACAAAAGCTTTTATTTAAAAAAAATAAATTAAAAAGAGCATAAATAAGATTAATATCATCAATTGGCAAATGATTCACAATTATTATTTACAAACATTCATGCGTCTTTATCAATGAACTACTTTTATTCATCTCATTCCTTGGGTCACGATTCAGGGAAAGTTTGTATTGCATTGCTAAGATGAACTTGACCTTAATAACATAATACATATCTATCTATCTGTATTCACTCTCGGTTAGCGACGGAAAATCCACTAGTAATAAGCAAAACGGAAGCGCTTTCGCCTTCTGGCATTCCATTTCTCGTTAGCTGTCGAGAGGTGACGCATCGTTGTACGTAAGGGAAGAAGACATCAGATTATGAAGATCACTCATAACTCCTTATGCACAAGGACTTCCAACGCTTTGTTGCATAATCTTTCGATGAGCTTGATGACAAAAAAAAGAACAGAAAAAAGTAAGAACTTATCGGAAGAAGAAAGAAAGAAGGAAAGACAAGAAAAAAAGCAAGGCACGATTCTGACGGTCCAACACCCACTACAACTTCTTGCTGTTGAAGTTCACATAGCGCTAATGCCATTACAACACACCCTAGCAGCACATTGGTTAGCCCCGAGGGTGCCTACCCTGCAAGGGCTTGAGTATAAACCTCAAATTTACCATTCTCCCCCAAATTTACTCTTCTTTCCCCCAATCCTACCATTCTCCCCCACACTTACCATTGTTTTTCTCCAATTCTAAAATACTCCTACCAATTTTACCCTTCTTTCTTCCCAATCCTACCATTTTGCCTCCATACTTATCATTATTTCTTCCCAATTTTATCACATTCCCTTTAAATTTACCATTCTTCCTCCCAAATCCTACCATACTCCCTCCAAACTTATCATTGTTACTCCCCCATTCTACTACACTCCCTTCAAATTTATCATTCTTCCTCCCAAATCCTGCCATACTCCCACCAAACTTACTATCCTTCCTCCCCCATTCTACCACACTCCTTTCAAATTTACCATTCTTCCTCCCCAATCTTACCATTGTCCCTCCAATCTTACCGTTCTTCCTCCCCAATTCTATCATACTCCCTTCAAATTTACCATTTTTCCTCACGAATCCTACCATACTTCCTCCAAACTTACCATTCTTCCTCTCCAGTTCTACCATACCCCCTCCAAACATACCTCCTCAAATCTACCAGTCTCCCTCAAAATTTACCATTCTTTCTCCCCAATTCTACCATTCTCCCTCGAAATTTACTATTCTTCCTTCCTAATTCTATCATTAACCCTCTAAATTTACTATTCTTCCTTCTCAATTCTACTATTCACCCCCAAAATTAATACTTTTCTTCCCCAATTCTATCATTGTTGCTTCCCAATTTTACCATTTTCCCTCAAAATCTACAACTCTACCATTCTTCTTCAAAGTTTACCATTCTTCTCCTCAATTCTACCATTCTCCCTCAAAATTTATTATTCTTCCTCTCCAATCCTACCATACTCCGTCCAAACTTACCAATCTTCCTCTCCAAACCTAACATACTCCCTAAAAATCTACCATTCCTTCTCCCCAGTTCTATCATACTCCCTCCAAACATGCTCTTCCTCGTCAATTCTACCATTCTTCCTCAAAATTTACCATTCTTCCTTCCTAATTCTATAATTCACCACCTAAATTTATTCTTCCTCTCCAAATTCTACCATTCTCTCTCAAAATTTACTATTCTTCCTTCCTAATTCTATCATTCATCCCTAAATTTACTATTATTTGTTCTCCCCAAATTCTACCATTCTCCCTTTAAACTTACAATTCCTCCTCCCCAATTATACCATTCTCCCTCAAAATTGACCATTCTTCCTCCCCAAATTCTACAATTCTCCATCAAAAGTTACCATTCTTCCTCTCCAATTCTACAATTCTCCCTCCAAATTTCGATTTATCTCCCCAAATTTACCATTCTACACCCATATGCGCCTTTCTTTCCTACAAAATTTACCTTTCTCCAGTTTGATTCTACCATTTTCAATGAAAAAATTATACCCCATCCAAATACTTGCTTGGGCACAACCTGCGCCCTAACACCCACCCATGTGCACTCCTGATTGATCCTACAGGCTAATTGACGGTATAGTTGAGAATTGGTAATTTCAAAAATGATGTTGAAAAATTCGTTGTCGCAACGTAGTTTAAAGCGTTAATTGGCTAACTAACAATTTATCAATGATTGTTATCCTTTATACCTAACTGCAGTTACCACAACGATAAAATACGTTGGCGCTGCATAGGTGAAAGGTTGGAAATCCGATATATGGAAATAATTTTGGCTCTTAGTATTGGCGAATGACTAAAGTTTGACAAAGCGGAGAATTATAACGTAGGGCCAAGACACACTATGCAATTTTATTTTAAAAATTAGGTAAGATCCTTAGACATCAACTTAGTTGAAAATTCCAATTTTCAAGGCAAAGACGAGTGAGGGCATGAATAGATTTGGAGGGCAATGGAATGAACAAATTTTGGCGAAGAAGGCGAGTGAGTGCATGCATAGATTTTGACCGCGAGAGTGAGTTAGGTCTTAAACAAATTTTGAGGAAGAAGGTAGGTGAGGGCATTACAGTATTATGCCAGTAAAAAGTTAGTCATTCATTGCCAAAATAATTGCCAATTGATGGTTGTTATTCCACTGAAAAAAAAATGTTTATTTATTTATGTACTGTAATGCAGTATCGTTTCTTGTATATGCAGTATATGCAGTACATATATATGCAGGTTGTATCTTTTTGTCATTTATCTTCGCCTATAGGTGACACTTTATGAATGTCACATCAGTGGCACATAAGTACCCCTAACTAGGGGGTAAAAGTGGATCTGAAAAGGTAGGGGGACGCATGACGTAACGCCGTTCCCCGTACCTATCTTTGTCCATTATAATTTTTTAGGAAGTGGAAGAACGTCATAGATATTTTCTGCAAGTGGGGTAACACGTCTCCTCGTGTTCCCTCTTACTTTTACCTCTGCTCCTAACAATAACGCACATATTACTTATACAATCATGTATTCAATGTGTTAAGTTGCTTTCTTTTCTGTGTATGTCATGATATTTTCATAGAATTCTTTGTGTCATTTTTATACTTTCTCTCTCTAATATGCATAGCGTGGTTGGTTTGATATTGCATGCGATATGTTCTTTTTTTACTTTTGCCTGAATGTATGACCGTGTGTGTGAATGTATGGGAATAAAAGACTGACATAATAGACAGGTAGTGAGAAAGAGACAAGAGGTTATTCGGGCAGGGTCAACAATAATTGAGATTTTCCACGTGCAACTGAAAATTAGATTTCGTGTCGTCAGGAGAATAAAATATATATTACAGGTTACGTATTCCTAAAATATACTCGTGACAGTAGTAAATAACAAAATTATGACTATTGGTTACCAGTAGCACAGCTGAAATAAGTTTTTCGTACTAATATAGGTAGTATATACTTTTGTTAAGAAAATTTGATTAAGTTTGGTCGAATCGCCTATTTACCTCTTTTTCATGATTCATTTGACTTTTATTTATAAAAAAAACAATCACGATGAATTTTGACCAGGAGCATCATTTGGGGAGAGCAAGGGAGCAATTGATCCTCCCTGAGTTTGAGAATCACATGTTTTTTTTTTGTTCTTTTTAAATATATACTAATAAAAACGTGAAAGTCTTATGTTGGTGAACAATCATGCCCCCCTGCCAAAACCTGAAATGATGCCACTGATTTCGATTTATTTATTTATTTTTGTTCTTATTAAGATGAATCCTACTATTAAGGTGGTGTTCCGAGCATTATATGACGGGGCTTGAATTCAATGCTGTTAGTTGTTACATAGCGTGCCGTACAAGATAAGTCTTCACAGAATAGGCCAGCTTCTACCACACTATTTCGCCTCCAATAGAATTGGATTACCAGACTACACCACTGGTCCTAGCCAATCACAATTGAAAAGCTTATTTTCAAAATGGAGCGTTTTCATCACCAGTTTTTTCTTTTTTTTTTCGAATCACAATTGAAAAGCTTATTTTCAAAATGGAGCGTTTTCATCTCGTTTTTTTCTTTTCTTTTTTTTTTATATTATAATGTCTATCCAAAATTTTCCCGTTTGGCATAAATCGTATTGTGTAATTCGATAGAGTTCATTCCAGGCCCGCAACCAGAGGGGGGCTAGGAGGGCCTGGCCCTCCTAAACTTTTCGTGGCCACTCTAGACCTTAACACAAAATGCTATTATTAATACAAAAAAAAATAGCTATTTGTAAGAGAAATTTTTAATGACTTGACCCTCCTAACATATTCATGTCCCCCCAAAACCTCTATGGCTGGTGGCGGGTCTGGTTCATTCCATAGATTGTTAGAAACAGTAAAGGCTAATATAACAAATAAACTGAAGATGGATATATTTTCTTTTGAAAATAAGAGCTCCTTCGTGGCTAAGCGGTTAGCATGCGCGCCTTTGGCGCGGGAGACCCGGGTTCGATTCCCGGCGGGAGCTCATATGGTTCGGATTCCACGTTAATCAGTAGGTCCATATAGCTTCGCTGCTGAACGGGTCTCCCAATCAATCAATCAATCTTTTGAAAATAATCTCCGCAAATATAGTATGAATCTTACGCAATCTACAAAACTCATCAGATCTTGACCAAACTTGATATAAAGGTCGACCTTGGCGTTCTTAATAGGGTTGTAACTGCCAAACCAAGTTTTCTGGCTGGAGTACGCAGTGGCTACCAGGGGCGAACTGGGTATATTAGGGCCTAGACCGCGGGAACCAAGGGGTGCCCTCAAACTAAAACACTAATTTATAAAATAGCGTCCAATGAACATCTGCGATGAGCCATCGCGTTACGCAGTTGTAAATTCGTTGTTACTTGGTAGTTTGTTTCAAGCTATGATTTATTATTGATCATTGGAAATTTTATGTCACAGCAAGTTTTAATCAAACAGCAAAGCACAGGATTTCCAGAAACATATATTCTCGAGAGAAACTTTTATAATTATTATTGTATTACCACATAGTAGCTGAAACACCAAACAAATAGTAGCCAATAACTTTTTATTCTGGAATGAACAGGACAACTTACTGAAAATTGAAGCACTATACAACTAATAATAACTTTTGACTGTGGAACGAACACGACAGATTTATTGAAAATGGAAAACACTGCTAAAACACTAAACAACTAATACTTTTAAAAAGGTTAAGATTATTTTCAGTTCGGATGATGAATTGCTGAATTTCTCAATAACTTCGTCCAGAACACTAAATTTAACATGTCTCTTTTCATACTCATTAATAAAAATGTGCCCAAAATGTCTTCAAACAAACTAGCTCTGAGATTTCTTTTCACCAACTTTAACTTTGCGAAGCACCTTTCACATGTCATTTGTGTGCATGGTAAAGACAACGCACATCTGTATATAATGTATAAATTATTAAAAGAACTACACTGGCCTAGAAATTGGTATTAAATTTTCCCTGCACATGGCAAACAATTTTTACACAAGGTGTTTGCAGCATCATTATCACTTTTGCTGTAAATCCCGTCCAAAGATGTTCCATCTTGCATAGCAGGCTCAGATGCATAATCATCATCATCCTCTTCTACGGATTCAGGGGCACCATTCTCTCCAGGATCATCAAAATGGAGCTGTTTACATATTTCCTCCTGTTTCATATTTAGTTTTGTTTTTCGCAAGAACTCTGAAAGTCCTTGAAGGCACACCATTCTTCTTGGTTTCCGAAAAGTGTTTGGGATTCAGCATTTTAAGTTCAGACAGTAAGTCTTTTGGCTGCACACATGTAGTAGCTGTATTCAGAATTTCGTTGAAGTTTTTTATTCTGAATAAATCATATTTACTTACATTTAAGTTTTTCCCCAGTTCATCTGCGGCAAGCTCTCGTAGCATTTTCTTCTTCTATGAGATTCTTCTGGACGAAAAATCTTCTTCCATTTATATCCCTACAGCAGATTGTGCAAGCTGTTGATTTATCTTCTCACTTTTTTTTTGTATTTTCGTAAAATATTAAACATACATCTTCTTTTGCCTCTATTTTCTTCTGAAGCTGCTACTGCAAATTGTCTATAAATCTCCAGGCCGTAAGATAGTCCAATCCGCGAGACTACAGATATTTTGAAACAGGCTCCGTTTCTGTAAACAAGTCCTGATATACATAACACATCATTACAGTGTTAAATTCTGTCTATTTATTCAGCAAAGTCTCAGCTTGAAATTTTGATTTCGCATCAAAGCCCCTGTTCTGTACAACATCATTGAGGAACAATAAAAATGTAAAAAATCTTGATGATGATGGATAGTCGTCCTCCTCTTGGCTTCCTGTTTCATAGCAAAGCTCGTTAGTGTTGATTATCCCATTCAGTGCCTTGTTTTTGCTCCACCATCGTGTTACATCAACTTTTTTAAGTTTTCGTAGTCTGTCATGTCCCTCGTGGCTTGCATAAATCATTTTCTTCCAAGCATCCATTCTTTTGCAGGATTCAGATAGGAACACAGCACTGGTTTGAACCACACCAAATACGTCTGCAACTTCAGCGATCTCCTCAGTCGAATTTGTCATAACCAAATGAAGGCCATAAGCCATGCAGTGGGTGTAAATGATTTCAGGATTATCCTTCTCAAGTAATCCCTTTAACTCCTTTATAACATCCACTCAAGTTAGCAGCTCCATCAAAAGAGCAGTCTAAAATATCAGGCATCAAAACATTGTTGGCAGAAAAGACTCTTTTATTTCATTATAAGTTCCTTGTCCTGTAATGTCACTGTTTACGACAACTACAAACAGCCTCTCAAATACTTGACCGTTTATAACGTAGCGAATTACTATAGCCAGCTGATTGAGCACTGAAACATTCATGCTGAAAATGCACGCTTTCTTGACGTCTTCCACCATTTTCTTCTGCAATAACTGTCCAATAATACGGATTAGTTTATTTATAAACGTTTTTGATAGAAAAGTCATTAGCGATCCTCTTCCCTGTGCTTTCAGATTTCCAAGATGTTTACTGAGCGATATAGCTTCCTTAACATGCAATTTTCTCCTCCATGGAGGAAATTTAAGGGCAAAAGTGAAAAAATTACATATTGTTACGTCACTTCTGAAAACAATGCAAAACTTACAGGGTACTTCTTGTGAACATGCAAACTTTCACAGAAATGAAACTTTAATAGAAATGAAAGATATGTGAAAATGATGTGAAAAGAATCCAAAATCTCCGAATTTCCATTTTCAAGGTGGGATTAAGTAGCAAGTGCAAAATTACATAGTACAGTATTAATATAACTTGTGAAAGCGATTATAAACGTATAGTATCTTTCTTGCAAAGATGAAAATTTACATATTTGAGTCACTCAGAAAAACTAATTCAAACCATTACAGTAGGATATTTCTTCTAAACAAAGAATTTGAAATTCCACATCAATGTAAATATTCAGTATAAGTAAAGATAAAACTTATAAAAATTGAACTATGTCAACTTCACTAGTTCGTGGAGAATATCAGGGACACACAAAGTGATTTGTAAACTGGAAAACGCATTCAAAAGTACTGGATCCGTACATGACGTGGCATAAAGAGGACAGCCAATAATAGACGAGAAAAAATTGAGCAAATTCGACCATTGTTCCAAACTAAACCAACAATTTCGGTTAGGAAAGGCAATTCGAGATTCAACATACCCAACATATCTGTTCAACACTTATTTAAAAAAAACCCTTATAACGGGTTATAACACTCAATTACTGCATTCCCTTCATGACGATTACCTCAATCGAACAGCAAGATGCGGAGAATTTGTAGAGTAGATTGAAAATGTAAACCTATGGATAACAGTTTGTTCAGTGATGATGCAACATTCCGTAAGTATCGTAAATTCAAGTGTCACAATTGTCATATTCAAAATTATTTCGTACTAACCTATGCGGAAAAAAGTACTAGATCTGGGGAAAAGTACTAAAATGTTATCTGGTCCCTTTTCACGTAACTTATGACATTTTACGATCTTAATATCAAATTAGAAGGTTTCCGACAGCTCCCCTCCCCTGTGAGTGGAGGAGTGACACACCACATTCTTGAAAGAACTCCAAACTTTAAATTTTTAAAGTCAAAATTCGATTCAAACCTAGCAAACCACTTACACCTTCACAATTTTGACTTTACAACCCCAAATTAAAAATCCTGATGGAATCTCTGTTTAATTGCCGTATTAGAACTCACTGTAATACCACTAAGGTAACAGAAGCACAAATATAGAAGATGTCGGAAGAAAACAAGAAATATTAAAAAAATGAGCTTATTAAGAAAATCAAGTTTTAATTCCGCTCTTGTAAATAGCACTGTTGAAAAAAGACAGACAAAAGTTTCCAGGAACAGAGAGATTTTCGTACATAGCCAAATTTTCATGAGATTCCTTTTTCTTTTCCAAATATATTTATGAGGAAAGAAAAGGAGGAAAAAAGTACTAGATTTGTTGGTGAACGTACTAGAACACTAAAATATTATAAAAGGTACTAGATCTAATACGAAAGTACTGGTGGTGGTCAAACTGCTCTTCAAATGTTAGTGTGAGACATTTACGTATTTATAAATTTTATTTCTTCAACTTATGGAAATTTGTAAATCTTTCTTTTATTGTTTTTTGTTATATATATATATATATATATATATATATATATATATATATATATATATGCACCTCTTTATATATATAAACGCAAAAACACGTGTTTAAATATTTTAAATGAGAAGTCTATATATATATATATATATATATATATATATATATATATATATATATATATATATATATATATATAGAAATTCTTGTCTCTAACCTTGAGAGATTCCGAGATAATGACATTCTAATATAATGATTGCCACCCCTATCCCCTCTCCTTGCGAAATTTCCAAAGATCGTTCCTTAGTGGTGCCTTACATCTCACAAAACCTATGTACTGTTCTATGTTCAAGTTTCTAGCTTAAGCGGTTTGGCCCTGGGCGTTGATTAGTTAATCTATCAATTTTGTATAGAACTCTAGCTGTAGAGATTTCACAAAAATCAGTGAAGAAGGAATATTTTGAAATAAGGAACTTCATTATTTCATTATCTGTAAACCTATTTCTTAAAAATGATCATTAGATCAGCCATGATCCGACTCTAGAAAAAGGTTGTGCGTTAATTACCGTATATTCTCGTTTTATCTAAACTGTTCGATAAGGGATTCAAGGCAACATCCGAAACTCGTAAGATAAAATTTATTATTATTATTATTATTATTATTATTATTATTATTATTATTATTATTATTATTATTATTATTATTATTATTATTAATAATAATACTAATAATAATAATAATAATAATAGTATTAGTAGTAGTAGTAGTAGTAGTAGTAGTAGTAGTAATATTGGCACATTTATGAAACAGTATACGAAATTATGAAAATGCTATTAATTCATGAGAAGGTTATACCTGAGACAGGGGCGGATCCAGGGGGGGCGATCGGGGCGATTGCCCCCCCCCCAGAAGAGTAAACTTTCTTATTTTATATATATATAAATAAAACCCATCCCAAAGTTTGGAGCCCTTAAAAGTAGCAGTATGACAACCCACCGCCCCCCCAGAAGTCGGTCCTGGATCCGCCCCTGACCTGAGAAGTATGTCTCTACAAACTTAGGAAAGAAAACTTCATGCAGCTTCAGAAAGCTGTATATAAGTATTAATACATCAGGCTTCCGTTGGATTGTAGCGATATAGTCCTATGTGAATTTTCAACCGTAAATCCCTCATAGAGAATCGAACCCAGAACCATGTGCACTAAAGTCCATTGTACCCATTCGAATCAAGAATGTGTTTCGTGTATAGTCTCAGAGGATATGGAAAAACCTCGTTCTTCTTCAAGATACCAAGCGTCATTAATAAACTTTGCAAGAAGATAGCTAGCGGATGTGGTCTTTCGAAAGCATAACAATACGTCATAAACATACGTGTTAGTAACATATGCCAGCCAGCAACCGCCAGAAACACGGCGGTGTTCATTATAAACACAATCCTCCCCCCTGCCAACATGACAAAGGATTAGAACAGAATAAAATGGAATGAGAATATCAATTGCTGAGACTCAAGGATTTTTCAAGAATCTTAAGAGAATCAAGTTGGCTGCATATTACAATATACGCATTACATGTCTCGTCCCTGGAAACGCAACACTCTTAGTTTCTGTGCTGCAATTTCTTTTCTCTCCATTTCTGACGTAAATAGCGTCAGTTGACCTATTTATTTTTTTATTTTTTTTTAAGCTCTTGATATTGAGGATAGGAAATGCCACTTTGCACATTAAGTTTTGCAACAAAATTGTCCTGGATTTGTTTTTCTTCTTTTCTGGGAATGTTTAGTATCTTGCATGAATCAAGCGTTTTCCTCTTTAATATTGCAATTGCACTGGATGATTTTATTAATGTTCTTTTTATTACTATCATTATTAAAGCTTATTTTTCTCTTTCAACATGTTTCGACCTAAATTTAACAAGAACTATTACGATGATTTTCTTGACAACTTAGAGTTAAACTTGGTCACTTAAATCATAAATAATGAAACATTATTATTATTATTATTATTATTATTATTATTATTATTATTATTATTATTATTATTATTATTATTATTATTATTATTATTATTATAGCTAAGATCTCTGATTTTGCATATTATGCTCCGATGAATAGAAACGCTGTTCATTAGACCTACGATATAATTTTGTTGCATTAATAATTGGGTGACTTAGAATACATTTGTTGTTGGACTTTTTAATCAATTTCCATATAGAAGCGTTTTTTAATATATACGTTTTTGGTTTATTTCCGTGCATTTTTAGTGTAGTTTTATTCATTATTTGAATTACATATATTTTAAACGTTTGCGTGAAAAAGAAAACCAAGATACAATATTTTGTAAATTTTTGACTTAACGTAAGGACAAGAACAAATTCAGCTTTTCTCTTTTCGAATTCTGCATTGGTAAGAGTTGCAATTGAGGAGTTTGGTGTAATAAGGGCGTAAGCGAGTTTACGCTCTTTTTGCATCAAATGCATTTGTGGCTTTTCTCATGCTTGTTTAGCCTCCTGGTAACATTTGAATAAAATGCTGCATATTACATTCTTCTTTTTTAAGTTTTACGTCCTACGCATATGCCAATTAGGCTAAAGGAGACGGTGATGATGAGAAATGAATGAAACGGTGGAATGAATAAAGTGGGAGGAAACGGGAGAACCCCGAGGAAACCCACTTTGTCCACCACAAAGTTCATTTGGCGCGAGCTGGGATCAAACCAGATACCCCAAGCACCAGAGATGAACACTCTACCACTGAGCCACCGCGGCCCCTGCATATTACATTGTTTTATGTAAGAAAAAACACTATTTAAATTTTCAACATTGTTTTTCTCAAATGCATGTTTCAAACTTACGCCCTTATTGCATCAAACTCCTCAATTGTTGTATGAATCATATTTCCCCTTCCTTTATGCCTTCAACTGTGAATATACAGATTTGTAGATCATTTGTAAGCTAAGTTAATGATTGAAGAAGGCATTTTTGTACAGCGTGCAGTAGAGACCTGCACGGGCCGGGCCCAGCCCGAGGCCCGAAGCCCGGCCCGGCCCGCGGGCCGGGCTTGGGCGGGCCGACTCTCTTATTTCTTTAGGCCGGGCCGGGCTTGGGCGGGCCGACATTGTTATTTCTTTGGGCCGGGCCGGGCTTGGACTGGCTGACACTGTTATTTCTCTTCAGGTCGGGCCGGACTGGGGCCAATCAATTGCAATTCTTTAATAATCATTGACTTTCGTTAAACGATAATTAGAATAAAGCCAAACGTTGAAGAAGTGTGTCCGTGAAAAATGTTACAAAGAATGCAATAGCTATTTAGTTTGTGTTGCTTAGCAGCTCCACTTTCACTATAGAAGATTGGAGGCATTATGCGGTAAATTGAGCTCTGACCTTGACCTTCACTGAACTCAAAATATAAAAAGAAAGGATGGGAATGTTTTGCCTGTCGCTAAACAATATTGCCATCTTCACTTTATGCTAAAAATCAATCAAGTTAGATTTTTGAGTTGAGTTGATTTTAGTTTAGCGTCCCGTTCAGCGAGGCTATATGAGACGTGGACCTACTGATTAACGTGGAATCCGAACCAGATGAGCTCCCGCCGGGAATCGAACCCGGATCTCCCACGCCAAGTTAGATTTTTGTTACAGGGAATGGAGTTTTGTTCTCTCGATGACAGGGGAAGCTCTAGGAGGCAATGGTACCATTCGGGAGGCAAGCGTCAGGTTGTGAACCAGAGTTTAGAAAATGTTTCTGAGGGTTAGGTCAAATTTAGTACTAAATTTTGAGAAAGATTCGGGCTGGAGCTAATTTTTTTAAAAAATTATCGGGCCGGGGTCGGGCCAAAAACTTTTAAAATCTATCGGGCCCGGGCCGGGCTTGGGCCAAGAATTTTGAAAAACTTATCGGGCCGGGCCGGGCTCGGGCCGAAAATCTCCAAAACTTTTCGGGCCCGGGCTGGGCCGGGCCTAGGTACGTTCGGGCTGGATTGGGCTCGGGCCGAAAAATTCGGCCCGTGCAGGTCTCTAGCGTGCAGTTTCATTGTCGCAAAAATATTTCTAGAGTTAAAGTACATCCAGTAGCGTGTCTAGAAGGTAAAACCTGGGTGGGACAGCCAGAATCCAGACAATGATCATGAGTTTACCATAAACTTTCAAAAATATATAAATAATAGCTTAAATTATTTTTGTCACTCAAAAAACAAGGGAGGGGACCGAGGCTAGGTTGGGCTAGATCCACCACTGAGTACATCTTCGAAAGTAAATAGTTTTATTTATGAATTTGGTGCTGAAAAAGTTTTTACCAAGGATAGCTCTTTTCTCTACTCTAAGACGTGTGATATGGCAGTTGCAACTGAAATAAAATTTACTCTGCACCAGGATGTGCAGGAGGGCAAACATGAACGTGAATTTAAAATTACATGCGACCCCCCCCCCAAAAAAAACTCCTTGGTCAGTGTGGTACATCAAATCATTCTGTGTTTTTCGGGGATTTTTGTGAGGCATTTATCTGTGCTGATATTCCTTTGAGTAAAGTAGACAATGTAAAATTGCATGGTTTTAAAAAATAATATAGAAAAATACATTTCTAAATCCATCTCTGATTCTTCGACATTCAGGAAGAACTACATGAACAGGATTCACGAGAAAACCATGCTCTGAATATTGGGCATGAAGTGGAAGAAATTTGAGTTTAAAAGCATACAAAAAAAACATACAAAATGATGGGCATCATGTCAGCGATACCAGAAAATATAAGGTAGCTTCTTTAGTTGAAATATGTAAGTTTGGTTTTAAATTAAAATAACGAAATACATTATAAACAATTTAATAATTAAGACAAATACAGCAAATTATTCAGCGCAAAATGCACTTATTTCCCGCATCTCGGTCTACTATGGAGCATAGTGTGTTTCCATGTCCAAGGCGTTACTGCAAAGATAAAGAAATAATGTCTCCAAATAAATCGAGTAATTATTGTTTAGATATTAACAAATTGTATATGAAAAATCGGAAGATGAAAATCAAGTGTCACATTTCGGGGAGGCAGCCAAGATACAGACGGTAGAAAAAGTAACAAATTTAAACGTCAGAAATGATTTTTAACACATTACACACAGAAATTAATTTTGGAAATATTTAATGAAAATCAAAACTCCATTTACGTTTTCCCATTTACGTTACATATGATTGTTATATGGTTGCAGTGCGTACATCACCATTGTCTTGGCAACATAAAAACAAAAACACACGTCTTTAGTTGAGATCCTCTTTCTTTTGCTTGTAAATTGTCATTTTATTAGAAAATGTGCTTATCTCGGTACAATATCTCGAGCATATTGCCCAAATCAAAAGAATGACAGAAAATTATTTTAAAAATTACCGAAACTTACCAAAAATGACGAAAAAATGACATAAACTTAAGAAAAGTGACCAAAAATGACTTAAAATTGAAAAAGCTGATTGGCTAAAAGCTTAAAATTGGCTAAATAAAAAAAAATCAGAACAAAGTGTAATATTATGTGTATTTTGATGGGCATTATGTCCACGATACCAGAAAAAAAAGATGCATTTCATCAACTTCCGCCCTCGAACAATAATTATACCTAGATGACTGTCAAATTGTGAGTTTGTCGAGTGACCTGTTTATGTTTTCTACATCTGGTCAGCCTACACTAATGACAACTTAACCTGTTTTAAGAAGAAATCTCATTGATTATATGCGTTGGCTGATAACTATAGATCATAGATAGGGTCACTATTATACAGGTTACCTGTACCTGTACCTCCAGAATTGAAACAGCAGTATAAACAATGAAAATATCTTGATTCTCCACCTCCAAAGAAGGGCTGTGTGTGTGTGTGTGTGTGTGTGTGTGTGTGTGTAAAGTTGGCCGAAAATATAAGGATTTAGTTTTGGGGTAATATGTATCCTTCTCATTGACTATCTCTCATTTGATATAATCATCAGCTTTAAATATGTGAGAGAAGGATGATTAAGGCAAGTGAGTGATGATGGAAGAATCGGGGAATGAGAATGCAAGAAGAAACCGGAGTACTCCGAGAAAATCCGCGGGTACGATGTTGACCACCACAAACTTACTTGACCGGGTATCGAACCAGGGACCCTATCACCAGAGGTAAGCGCTCTACCATTGAGCTACCGTGCCCCCCCCCTAAATATTATGTGAAGCTTCCCTTGATGAACTTACATTTTCTTCAGACGTAGAACTTAAAGTATTAATCAAGGGCCATTTTGCAAGTTTGCAGGAACTAGTTTCTAAGGCGACATAAAGGCCAACTGTATTCTATTAGTGTCGAGGAAGCAAAGCAAGGTAAATCAGTGCTTCGTACGTCATTCTGAAAACTTTTCAATGCAATGGGATAGAATGTGTATATAAATCAATCAATCAATATCTATCAATCAATCAATATCTATCTATCTATCTATCTATCTATCTATCTATCTATCTATCTATCTATCTATCTATCTATCTATCTATCTATCTATCTATCTATCTATCTATATCTATATTATATATATATATATATATATATATATATATATATATATATATATATATATATATATATATATATATATATATATATACTGTATATAAATTCAATCAAAGAGAAATAAGAAGACAGGAAGTATTAATTTTCCCAAAATTATTATCTTCAATGTTGCAAGTAAAGTTAATTTAACTTGGAATTTAAACTAGAAAGGATCTGGAATAAAATTTAATGGTGAATGTCTTAATCACTTTAGGTTCGCTGACGATATAATCCTCTTGGGCTTCAAGGCTAGAAGAACTCACAAAATGCCTATAGGAACTTATTTCTATGATTTGCTCTCTGGCTAATTTATACGTGTCACATAAATGTTCTTCAGCATCATAGATAGGATACAAACTGTTACTCTCATATATATTCTTTAAAAAAAATAACAACAAACCTTCACTTTTGCCCCATAACTGTCAAGACAAAGGGACAAATTACATGGTTTCCTCCCAAAGATCTTCGCGTTGAAACATTTAGAAACAGAATTGGCCTTGACATGTCCACATACATTAGGCATAATGAATACAGGTGGGACCTTTCACCCTTACAATGGATATCGTAAACTGCGACAATCACCTCCAAATGCAAACAAAAGAGAGAAAGAACAGGTTCAATTTGGATAACTGTTATTTCCTAAATGCCATTTCCATTAGTCCAACGTTATTGCACAAGGTATACTTTACGTATAATCTGCATTAAAATAATTTATTGTTTTATTTAACTGAAATCACGAAGTTCATTAAAGAAATGAAGAAACAAAAAGGAAAATAAGATTCCTAACTAATGTTCGTACAGATTGGTGAGGCTAATGTCCAATTAATTATTGATATAGTCTTTTGAGCATATATAAGTTAAGGAATTAGGTGCTTGCCCACCCTTAAGGGAAGGACAAGTGAATTAGTCACTAGAAAATGTAGTCGATTTGCCAAGTTGTGTAATTTCGTACATTATAATGAATCTTTTCTTTACATATATGTTTTCATCTTTTATGTGGATATATCACAATCTTTTAAGTAAACCTTACATATATTTCCAAAATAAGAGCAAGCAACAGAAAATCTAGCAAGATGATAAAGAAAAAGTCTTGAAACTGGGAAAATGAAAGGTAAGAAATCCCACCTACCAGTGCTGGGTAAATTTCAATTGAACTAACAATTAACAGTTAATCTGTAAGTTTAATTGTTAGTTACAATTAACAATTGAAATAAGTAATGGTCAATTCTTAATTCCAGCTGGCCATTTCAATGACAATCAATTGCAATTAATCAATCAATTGAAAGTAATTATTGTGAAAAGTAATTGCAGTTAAGTTCAGTTATTCAATTGCAATTGAATATAATTTACAATTAATTCAACTGCAAATAATTTCTACATAAATTACTTTCAATTGATTGATAAGTTTCAATTGATTTTCATTGATTATATAACCACACTATGCCTCAGTTTGTACATATGTTTTAACTATTACACATATTAATGATAATTTCAAGAAATATACAACATTATCAAATGCTAAATCATTATATTTGATATGAAATGACTGATTTTACATCACGGTTCAAAATCTTACTTTTAATTGTCATGGAAACTCACTTATTAATATAAAAACATTTCCCGTCACTATAGCAACGTACAAACGGAAATACAGGGTGGCCGAAAAGTAGGTATACACTCCTGCATTGATCAAGTATAATATTCTAGCTTACAGGTTTATTTGCTTCGGCTGTTTCGATATAGTAAAAATATATTAAGAGCAAATAGTAAAGAAACTAAGCCTACCTAAGATATTATAAGAAATGATATAAAAGCAATGAGTTGATCAGTACGGGACTGTATACCTACTTTTGGGCCACCCTGTATATCTATATCAAGATATTGCTTACATTATTTTTTCTTCTTCCTTTACAAACTGCTCGAGCACTGCTGCCCTGATTACGAAGGAATAGACAAAATATACAATGCTGTCGTTGTAATTAATGGACAACACTGTAGTTGTATATTACATCGTACAGCAGTTTTCATTCAAACACATACACACACACACACACACACACATATATATATATATATATATATATATATATATATATATATATATATATATATATATATATATATATATAAATGAAGTGTAACACTGTTTGAAGATTAACTCCTGCTACACCAGTAGACCGATTTTGGCTACTTTTGGTACATGAGTGAATACTGGGCAAACTTATGTTTTATTATATTTGTTTTCTGGAATGGCTTATCTTAAGAGAAATATAGCTATTCAAGTATTTATACCAAAACTACAGTATCTCACGAGCCCTTCAAATTAGAAAGATGAAACTTGATGTATATCCTCATTGGAAACAAAGGGATCCATGCTCCAACAATTTTGAAAATTTCCGTTTTAAGGAGCTTTATATAAGTAAATAAAAATTTATGTAGCAATGTTTGGAGGCAACTCTTCCTAGACTGCTATATGAATTCGGCGACTATTGGTACCTAAAGAACCATGGCCTAACTTAGGTTTTTATCACATTATCAGCATGAGGGAACGAAGAAGTTGGATAAGAAAACGTAATATATAAAAATAATCAAAAGTGACTGATATTATTGCCTAATTCATAGTTTTCGGGGTCACTCAGATGGATAGTGACATTGCCTATTCCATTTAACCCGAAGTTTAGGTCCATTAGCAAGAGAGTAGGAAGGAGCAACATTTACGAATGTTTATCATTACTAGAGACCGGATGTTAGGCAAAATGCCTATTCTTTAATATTAAAGATATGATCAAAAATAACGTTTTGAAGTTTATATGGGGAGTTGTAGTTTCAATTTAAGCCAATTTTATTTTGCCTATTTCGCCCATTCCTGCCTAAGTAATTGCTTTAGTGCCTAACGTTGCCTATTCTACGCACTTCCTTCAAAATAAGACTTTATTGGAGGAAATATATAATTCAGTATTTCAAGAAAAGATTCTGCCTCTTCCGAGAAATATAAGTATTGTTTGTAGTGATAAGATGTAAGAGTTTGGATTGCTATGTGTATTGATAAAATGCTGTAAAGCTTTGAACTGGCGTGTGTGTATTGATAAAGTGTATAAAATTTGGGCTGTTATGTGTAGTGATAAAGTGCTGAAGAGAATGTATTTACCAAATATACATGGTATACATGTCAAGCATCGTTTTTATACATACAGTAAAAGAAGGTATTAACAAACAGGTATGTTTCTATATTCTTTGATCTATGACTTGAATCTATTTTTTAAAATTATATTGAGTATTTATCTTTATTATTTCGAGTTACATTTTAGTGCAGTGCCTATTTTTAAATTTTAAGTGCCTATTTGCCTGCCTATTTTCCAGGTTTTTAATGCCTAAACATCCGATCTCTAATTATTACACTTTCATTGAAATGCGTATGTAAGGAGGAAAGGGGGTTCTAATACTTTCCATAGAACCTAAACCTATTCTCCCAGTACGAAGAGCAGGCATTTCAGGTAATAACAGCATAAAAGAACACTCGACCTCTAAAGGAAAAAGATATGAAAAGGTCTCAGACAGATCAATTTATCTTTGCTTCGGTCTATGCCGTAAGTAACAAGCAATAGTATCATTTCAAATTTTGCCAGGGAGAGGCAAGATTGTTCACTGACATAAGAATGTCACATTTTTCTGTATTATGTTAGTATATAAGTTATTTAAAAAGTATGTTTCTGTTAGTATGGGAAATGGTAGAAATCAATATTTTCTAGTATCCCATAGAAATAAACGATAATAAATTGCGACAAACTGTTTTTTTGTAATCGATTCAGTGTCTCAAAAAAGCATCCCATTATCACCTGCAACAATCTACAGAAACCGGAAGTGGTTAAAATTTGCTAGTACCTACTGTTTCAGTCAGGGGCGTCCGAAGAAAATTTTCTATGGGGATCCATCTCCATGGTTGTCATATTACGTCTGGTATTTAATATACGTGGTTTGTTATATTACATATATATTTTCGTGAACCAGGGGAGCCGGACCTCCCTGCCCCCTTCGGGCGCCCATGGCTTCAATGTTGATTTACATAGGGTAAAAGCAGTAAAAGATATCGAGAAGCTGTTTTTTGCATTCGATTCAGCTTCCCAAAAATTGAGGCCAAGTTCCTTGTTAAACCTCTGTTGAAATTGGAAGTGGTAGAAATAAGTTAATTCCGGTTTCAACGTTTATCAGTATAAGACAAGAACTGCAAAAGGTAGTGATAAGCGGTTTCCAACAATCGATTCAATGTCTGAAGAGAACATACCGTTATCACATTCTTCCTACAATCAAGTCTCCGCATATAATTTTGACGGCATTTGGCTACAACATTACGGAGTGCTGCAATGCTATGGACTGAATTTTTGACAATACTTACATAAAAGATAAAATATTTCCACAACAATAGATTGGAAGACGGGGTGTGATCAAATGACCTCCAAGATTTCTCGATTTATCACTTCTGGATTACCTTCTGTAGAGGACAATGTGTATTGCACCAAAATCACACATCGTGAATGACTTCCGGCATTGCATTCTGAAAGAAGCAATTTTCCGAGCTTCGAGGGGCTGTAATACCCTGTTGAGAAAAAGAACCTGATTTTACTAGTCATTAGTTAATCTCGTCACTGTAGTAATCGCACACAAAAAAGACCCTTGAGGTTCATTAAAATTTCCATTTCGAGCACTGCTATTAATACTGTATTACTTGCGACTGTACGGAAACTGAGCAGATTAAATCAGGGGTCATTTCATTCAGACTTCGCTTGAGGGGGACAAGAGCACCACAGACATAGGATTTTAACGTTTTGTACTAGTATATTAGTAGACAATAGATTAAAGTATATGTATTCCTTAAAGTCTTGGGGGGGGGGCAATTTCCCCCTCCTGCCCCCCTAAATGACGCCCCTGGATTAAATGATATTCAAGGTTGTTCTTCGTTACGGAGCAAGAGGTAACAGAAAACAAAGTAGGATTATGGAGGGTGTGCAAGACATTTGCACAACTTGTCTCAAAACAAACAGCAAGAAAAATACATACGTGTCGAAACTGCTTCTAACAAACAATACTTGATTACAGAGTAAGTTATTCACAGCAGATAGTCGCTATATTTGTAAGCAGTGTTTCTTCCAGACATTTTTCGGGGAGGAACTGCCCCCCGGAGCTGAGTGTGCCCCCTGTGGAAGACCAAAATAATATATCTATAATATAATAAGAAATTGATTGAATAGTACCTTGTGAAAATAATATGTGCCCATCCGAATACTAAGTGTGCTCCCGGAACATTTTTTTCTGAAAGAAACACTGTTTGTAAAACAATCGTCTAATCATTATATAAAATCCTTCAATAAAGAGCCTCATTCCATATCGGTTTTCGCAAAATTTATAGACTATAACACAACACAAACATTACAATAAGCAACGGAATGGAGACCAAAGTGGCCAATCGAAAAAAGTAGTTTTTTTTGGGGGGGGGGGAGAATTTATACTGTTAGTCAAATCCTGACATTTAGCCACTTTCCAACCAAATTAACAGCACTGTGCAACACTGTGGAAAACTATGTTCTTTTGTTGTATAGACGACAATCGTTGTTTTTGTTTATGTTTACGCTTCACAATGTTTGAATATGGCGGTTTACGAAGTTTATGCACATAGTGTATTATATAAATACAAAACAACCCTTTGTTCTAAAGCCACAGTGTTCATTATATTATCAACAATTTTAAGTGTAATACCACCATTGCTTATTGCATATAGGAGTCATGGTAATATAATTTTCTGATTAAAATGGAAAGTAGCGTTTAAATATTTATATTGCCATATTAATTAGGGACAAATTATGTAGACGACTCGAAATATTTATTGAAAAGGCTAATCGGCTAAGCTTCCGCAGATGGCGGCCTCGGATTAGACCCACATGAATTTGTTTTAGACTGTTTTACTATTTATTTGTTCTTATTTAAATATAATTTATCTAGAATTATCCTTTCATTTTCAGGTTTCAGTAGTAGAGCGCTTATTTCTGGTGCGCGGGATCCCTAATTCGATCCCTGGCCAAGTTAGTTGGTAGTGGACATCATCATCATGTCCGTAGGTTTTCTCGGGTACTCTTGTTTGGTCCCACGGCATATTTTTGGAACTGGGGGTGGCGTAATATTTTGCTTAAATTTCGTGCTTTCTTGGGTCCATGTTCCGTTCAGGGGGTCCAGTGTCTTCTCCACTTCTTTCTATTGATTTTTGTTTGATTACATAATATAACGTTATGTTAGGTTCTATTAGGTTACGTTAGGTCAGGTTAGGTTAGGTTAGGTTAGCTTAGCTTACTTAAGGGGGTCCAGTGTAGTTTTGGACCCCCTTAACGGAACATGAACCCTTTCTTGCTATATACCTGTGTTTTTTGATGCTTTAGATTAGGGTACGTTATGTAAGTACTTTGTAATTACACTTACGTAAAATCAATTCATTTTGCCTGTAAACATGGTGATTTTACCTGATTTCCCCCCCCCCCCAGTTGCAAAACTATCCCGGACATAATCCTGGGACATTAATCTAAAAGATTTTATTTCTTCCATTTCCGTCGTTCACTCTCAACTGTTGATCATGCATATTTCTTATTTTCATGCTGTCTTTGCTCTTCATTAGATACGTATTAATCTGTACTGTATTACTTCGAAATTAGTATCTTCCAACTGTTAAAGTGTTGCAAACTACGCACTATTCAGAAATAACAAAAACAATGAATCCTTACTTATTCGTATTTCCAACCAGCAATAACAACACTGCTACAGTATTATGTAAGTAAACTTTTAGGGGGGCTTCGGAGCGGATCCTTCCTTGAAATACAAAACGCATACGAAAATACTTCTTCCCTCTACTAGGTTGCCACGCAAGAGAATTCTTATATTCATGACATTTGAACTTTAAAAAAAAAAGCAGGAAATACACTTTTGCTACCTTAGAAAGTGTTTCTTGAGGAAAGAGTTGTATTAATGAATACGTTACGAACACTGAGTATAACTACAGCATGTGCACATATGGCATCAAAATTACATGCACAAAACGAATTAACTTCAAAGCAAAAACCAACTTGTGCTAGGTGCTCACTGAAAAGTATTATTTCTACGGTATCTAACCGAATCAGGGCAGGAGCGCAGAAGGAGAGTCCGAGCAGTAGCAAGAGGGTGCGCCCGTAGGGAGCAAGCGCGTCAGCGGCTGAGTATAAATATAAACGAGAATAATAGAAAACACTATATGACGTAAAAGAAAAAAGAAGCTTCAAAACGCGTACTTTTTTTCCATCTTCCACCATTTACTGCACAAGATGTCGTTATGCATATGATAGTTAATGATAATGATGAGTTGTACTCTTAATTTTCGTTGTTATGTGAGCTCCCTCGTCGCTATATGGTTGGCGTACGCGTTTTTGGTGCACGAGACCCGAGTTCGATTCCCGATGGGAGCTCATGTGGTTCGGATCTTGCATTAAACTGTAAGACAATGTTTCATTAGGCTCACTGTTGAAAGGGAGAATAAACTCTAGTTAATCAATCTCGGTGTCTTTCAATTGACACATTGAGCTTTATTAAATTGTATATTTCATATAATTGTAATGCGTTGAAACAAACACTTACCGAGTTAATTAAGTGTATTATCGTTAAGTTCACGTATAGCTTATACAGTTTTGAATCCACTGATTACACCGAGGATTTCTCAGAAGTCTGTAACTCGGGAATCGAAGCCGGTGGGATGATCTCGTAATTCAGTATGCCTTGGAGTCAAGATATTGTGGTGAGGAAAGGCCTGTATTCTAAAGATTGATCTTGCATAATTGGTGCACCGAATTCAAGCCCCGGACGTGATTGGGAGTCCATGTTAATAAGGCATGTTTCGGAAACATTGTAGTATACATATGGAAGGAACTGAAAAGAAAAATATTAAATGAAAGCCAAAAATAATATTTACTCACATTAGTATTATCCTTTAACAATATGGAAAACTATTTAACTGAGCCATAAACTCCTTCTCTTCCCACTTTCAGAATTTTTTTTCTTACGTCCAGCACAAGGGTCTTGCTACTCTGCTGGGCCACTTTCTTGGAGATTCGCATCCAAATGTTCTTGAAGAAAGTTAGATTTTTCGCTGGTTCTGGTCTTTTTCGGTATTCAGCTTTGCAGAGGACCCAATATTTTTCAATCGCCCTCGCTTGCGAAAAGTTAGGGGCGTTGTCTTTTTTTAAGGAAGTCGATGTTTTTTGGTTTCACGTTGTCGATGACTTTAGTGGCGTAGTGATATGTTGCCATGTCCGGCTAGAAAAGGACATTGCGACCGGTGATAAAAGGAAAGCAGTCATTAAGGTTAATGTCTGCGGTCATTGTGGTCGAAGAAATGTAAGGTACCGAAATCCTTCCCTTGGCATCCATTGTTTGCCATATCAGGTGTTGCTTGGGAAACTTCGCCTTAGCCTTGATTTTTGAATTTGTCGTTACCCTGTGTTTTATCTCGACATGAATAGTACTTACGACCTGCAACATCAGTAAGGTCAACAGGACAGTACGTCTCGTCATCAATCACCAGTATTTTCAATAACGCTGAATCCAATTCTTTTAAGCAATTTTGCGCAGTTTCTTTGTGCACGTATCTTTTGTTATTTCGTATACTTTGGAGCCACTTTTGCTTTATACGTTTTAAAGCCCAATTTCTCTTTTTGTGATTCTATGTGTGATAGTAGGCGGTAACTTCAATTTTCGGGCCAATTCGCGGACAGACACACTAGGATTGTTCAAAAGTTCCAATTCAACTTTCTTCACTTCTTGTTGGTTCATCAACCGCGCCCGACGACCTGGTGGCTTCTTGTATTTGGCACTGCCGGTGTCCTCAAATCTTTGTAGAATACAATAAATAGTATTTCGGGCAATCCCTTCGTTGATAAAATGGCTGTACGTCACTTTGCGATCTCTGTTACACAGAGAAAATGGCAGACTCTTTCTGCGTTCTTCTGCCCACTTCGCTTACCCATACCCACACCTTAAGCACTACACAAACACGACTTCACAATCTGCAAACGAAATTCAGTCTACTGTCTATTTGCACATTCAAACTGGTTTCACTTCGTTTTGTCACGTGTCACGCACTTAGTACAATCATGCTACAATATTTCCGGAACAGACCTTAATAGGTCTCGTTCTTCATATCTTTGGCGCTCTATACGGACGCAAGACAAAAACTCAGAGCTTAAGAACTAGGCTAAGTAGTGAGAAGTTTTCTTTAATACAAAATTCATAGTTCCTTCATATTTCGTTTACGATTTCACGCATATTATAAGTTTCATGTTCTGCAAAGTATGTTGCATAGCAAGTAACTTTATTTTATCATTATTTACTATGTTACTCTTACAAAGCCTTTTAAAAAAGGGCACTTCGACATATAACACGCTGAAAAATAAAACTTTCAGACATTACCCATTGCTTCTTCTTGGGAAAAGTTAAGCAGAAATTTATAAACTGAATAGTACTATAATTTACATCAACTTTTATCTTCTTTGTATTTTGAGCGATATTACGAGATGAATGTGTTGATCGCGAAAAAAAAAAAAAAAATCGAATTCGAGATTTCAACGGATTGCAGACGTTTCATGACCTATACATACCAAATAAGAGATTTTTCAGTGTCTGTGCGCCCGTTTCCTAATGTTCACTCACCTAGAGGCCGTACTAGTAAGTATAGTTGGACCAAATTTTAAACTTAATTTCTATAAGATGGGGGAGGGAGGGGGGTTCGAACTTTCTTCCTAGTTCCAAAATTAAGAGTAGTTTGCTGAAGTTTGAAAATAATAAAACGAAAGTTGTTTCTCGAAAACGTCTCATACGTTTCATAAATCAATATTTTAGTAACTACCCTATAATACTGTATAAATCGTTTCTCTGGAAAAAAATCCAGGAATTGTTTACTTGTAGGTGAGTTCTATGTAGATTATTTTCTCAAAAATTATGTGGGTAATTTTATTCATATTTCATAAGTAAACTTTCCATTAACAAACCCACAATATTGTGTACTATGGTCATTTTTCGTTTTTAAAGGGCAGTTCACTCTTGGTAATGTTTTTTTAATTACAATTTTTTCAAGAATTACTCAAGTGATTTTGTTCATATTTCATAAATAAACGTTTCTTTAACAACCCTATAATATGCCATAATTCATTAGCCATGAAAACAAAGTACAAGGGGATATTTACCCTTTGAGGTGAATTATTTTTTCGACGATTTTTTCAAAAATTTCTTGGATAAATGAGGTTATCTTTTATAAGCACATGTTTCATTAAAAATCATACAATACGGTATAAGTCGTTTTGCTTGAGGAGTAGTTTGCTTTCGAGGCTGAGCTTTTCTCGGATAGTTTTCTTAAAAATTGTTCAGTTGATTTTACTCATTAGAGAGAAAAATATTTCTCCAACAACCCTAGAATATGACGTGAATAATTGCTCATGAAGTAATAAAAATCAACAAGGAGTAATTTGCTCTTGGGATAAGTCTTCTTCAATACAAAATTTTCTGAAAACGCCTATTATAATTTTGTTGTTATTTCGTGAATAAATGTTTCCATAATAACAGCAGCATGGCTTATGGTTCAATCTAAGAAGTGGGAGCGAAAAGATTTAGTGCGCTGGTCCGTGACTTATACTAGATTGATAAAGACATTGATTGGGAAAGATAATCATCTAGTCTTCTTTTCGTTTCTTTCTTTCTTTCTTTCTTTCTTTCTCTCTCTCTCTTTTTTTTTTTTTTTTTTTTTTAAATCCGTAACAAGTAGGATTCTGTGCGTTTATAGCGCCTTAGTAATAGAGAGCTCCCTTCAGCAGCGGAAGTTCGAGTCCAGATCACTATTTGCACTTTGTGATTCTTTCCAGTTATTTAATTAAATCATTTCACCAGTTTTGTTCCCTTTTATGTACAGTATTCATTCCACAATCTGATGACCTCAGAACGCGAATAATTTCGAATCCAAATGGTCAGCACCTTGCTCGTGTGAGTTAGTGCGTAAGTTTCCCGAGCGCTTGGGTCTTGCACAATTTTTGTCGTTCAGTTCGTTGTCGAAAGAAATAGTGAAAAGATGTGTGATTTTCACTGTTAACTTTATGCTTTTATATCTATTTCATGTTAATTTTTAAATATAATAACAACTTAGTGTATTCACCATAGGTCCTAAAAGTTCATATTTATTCAATTATTAATATTTTACCCACGGTTAAAATCATGTTGAAAATTCGAATTTGTGAGACCTAGAGACCGATTAATCTAATTTATATTATTTTAAAGGAAGAGAGAATTGTCTTGCAACGCGAATGAGATTCTGGAACGGATTAAATTTTAATTCCAAGGTGTCACTGTATTTTTAAAGCAATGTATTTAATTATAAATAAATACAAAAAATGTATAGTTATAAAGTGTTGTTTCATGGGCAATTTTATCATCTTTTTAAGAGAGGTTAACCGTATGTACAACAGAATACAGTATTTGTAGACCTTCTTTAATAAATTTTGAAACAAATTATATCGTTTAAGGTTTCTGGGTGCACATAGATACTTACTTGGAGCAACCAGATGTGCATTTTAAGTATGAATTTGTACTGCTTCTGGAGACAGGAAGGCCAGAGAAACCAGTTGTGTGCAGTACTTTTGCTAACTTCAATGAGATGATGAAGAATTTCGTCAGATGTCCAGAAACAAAGGTTAGTATTTATGGGCTAATGTGGAATATAATGTGTTGGCTAATTGTATTTCAGTATGAAGTAACATTAACAATTTAGCTCGGTAGCTGCGTTGCAATTCGGTCTTCTATAAGACGAAGGAAACGATCTCTTTCAGTTTCCTATTTGGGGAATGCATTTGCAATATAAATATCATAGAGGTTCGTATTACATGCAATGTGGTAATGTTGGAAGAAAACATTTATGAGCTCATTACCTCAAAAAGAACCATTAAATAACTTAATTTTGCTGTCTGTTTAAGAAATGCAGGAAATTTCCTTACGAACTTTCTAAGCCAGGGCTCGAAAATGTTCTGATCTAGGCACAAGTTTTGAGAACCAAGCACCAAGTCAGAACTACTGATAGGTAAAAATTTGGAATTCGAAACTCAAAAATGCTAGGGGCCAGACTCATATTTCTAGTCGCCATGGCGGTCTGACACCCGGGATTTTGCGAGCCGTGTTTAAACAGTTATTTATTTTTCATTAAGTTCTCCCTGTAACTAATACACAAAAGCAGTGGTGTATTTAGGATTTTATTTCGGGGGTTGGGGGCCTATGCACAACACGTGAATAAGCACTAGTATTTTTCCTTTTCACCCTTTAAAACCCAAACACACAAGAACGTTATTGGGGAAGCAGAAAAGGAGGGAGGGGGGGGGGAACCACCTAAAATGTCTATGGTCGACTTTAGACGCTACCAAATCGCAAGCAAAGTACGTTCCTATCGCATGGATGAAAATTCGGCCTAGTTCGCACCCGAATTCGCTATTGAAAATGTTAGGAAATTTTATGATCTGGTAAAGAAAACGTCACGAAAAAGTTACAAAATTTCATTTTGGAATTTTAGTAGACACCCTGTACGAGAAACGAAAGAAAGTAGCAACTGAGAAAAAGAAACGAAAGAGAAGAATGGGCGAAAGAAAGAAAAAAGAACGCAGTTCTTACGTGGAATCAAATTTGACAAATACAGTATTATTTATGAACAAAGAGCATAAGAAAATGGAAAGTCAATGAAATTCTTAGAAATGGTAAGAAGGATTATTGTTGTACGTAGGATGCGAAAAACTAACAAATTTATTTTGGGTAGAAGGGCGCTTGAACCCGATACCCACCCACCCCTAAATACGCCACTGCACAAAATATAGTATAGGAGGTAAATAGGGCGGAAATACATTTAAGAAAAATCTGTACCTTGTCCGATTCAGAATATGTCCGTAGAGGGCATACCTTGTGATTTAAAACACCTAGATATTTATTTCAGCAGGTAAATACCCGGGTATGTACCCTAAATGGATATTTTAGTAGATATTTAGGTTTCATTTTTAAGTATTTGGATTTCCTCCTTGTTTTTATATCACTTCCAGCAGCAGTAATTAACAATGAGCATACATTTTGTTTTCTCTAGTAATTTAAATTGAATTTGATATATTATTAATTAACACAGTAGTAATTGCCTAGCTACCTACATTTACCTTGATCTAGTTTTCCACTAACTTTACATTGATTGATTGTGTTACGGTTTTCTTTTTAGCAAGTAGTACCATTGAAATGGATAGGTGTTCATAAATATGTGTATGATTGATTTTAGTTTTGTTTACCCCTTTGCACTATATACCGATTTATGTTACCTGTGTACAAGAATACTTGTTGACAATATAGTTTGTTTCATTCGAGTTATACAGGGTGTTTCAAAACAACACCGACAACGTTTGAGAGGTGATTCCTGACACCAAGATAAGACAAAAAGTATAGATCAACCTGGGTGCACAAATGCTTCCTTTTAGAGTTATAGACTGAAAAAATGAACTTTAAAGGTCCATAGCTCCAAAACTATGGAACCTACCGTAGTCGGGTCAAGACTTCACTGACCAAACATACATGTTTCAGAATCCTAAGTTACTCACGAAGCAATTTTTATAGAGGGAGTTTGGCTGCGGGCATATAATTTGAAGTACTCTCCAACTACTCTCATAAGAATTGTTAAGGAAGTACCGCAGGATATTTGGATAGGGCGCATACTAGTTACTAAGTGAACTCTTAAACCGACTATGGTAGGTCCCATAGTTTTGGAGCTATGGACCTTTAAAGTTCATTTTTTCATGTTTTCGGCAGCCTATAACACCGAAAGGAAGCATTTGTGCACCCAGGATGGTCTGTACTTTTTGTCTTATTTTGGTGTCAGGAATCACTTTCCAAACGTTGTCGGTGTTTTGGAACACCCTGTATAGTAATTTATTTGCGTATAACAATATAAATTTATTCGAAGAATTTGTTGGAAGTCATAGGATTACGCGGTGATCGTGATAAATGATGTATCGTAGGCATGCTGGCTGCTGGTATATTTGACATAGATATTAGTAATTATGAATAGCATTACAATAAAAGGGGGTGTAGTACATTATTTCGTATAAAAACGGGAGTATATCGGTGCCGAATGCCGTATGAAAGATTATAAACAATCAAATATAATATAAACAGATTACGTAAATAGACCTATATGTTCACAAGCTACATATGTCACCTTTGTAGTTTCTAATGCAGACAATTTGAAGTAGAAGGGGAAATGTCAACGGATAATAGTCATTATCAGCTCTATATTACATTCCTTAATGCGAGGTATGTGATTTAAGTTTATTTCGAATTGTTGAGAACGTAAACATTTGCTTACGTATTGTTTTGACGGAACCGGAAGTGACGCCATCTTGAGCTACGTAAATGAGAAAAATAAATAAAATTTCACAAAATATAACAGTGTAATTAAAGAATTAAAGAGTAGTGAAAATGGCTTTCTTTTAGTGAGGAAGGAATTTAGGTACCAGAATAATAAAGAATTACAGTGCTAAAAATCTACGTTATTAGTATGGTTGTTGCGCGACTCACGAGGGTACACGAAGATATATGAAGAGAAAGATCGAAATGTGAGCTCAATTCCAGGACTGCGGGGCCCAAAAAATATTTAGAAATAATTAGGAAAATTTGATTTTCGGAAGTCAACCTACTAAGAAACTGTATTAGAAACACCTATATGTAATTTATTAAGTGTGGGGGTACCCAGCAGGACGCAGGTAATAAACTTACAATCTTAGGTAAAATATCTTTGAAGGAAGAACATGTCACAGAAGCCATATTGTGTATGAGCCTGTTTTCAGTTGAAATTTATTATAGAAACTGAAGTTTTATGAAATTAGAGACAGTTTTTATTCTCAATATCAGGGCTCATAGTGAGTCACTTTTTTAACTACAGTTACTTTTTTTCAAGTTTGTCACTAAAAGTTACTTTTTTTGGGAGGTAAAGTGACTTTTTCGTGTGATTTATATTTTACAGGGTGTCTACTGGTCATGAAAGTCATGAAAGTCATGAAAAAGTCATATATTTTGCTTAGTGGTCATGAAAGTCATGAAAAAGTCCTTTATTTACCCAATTGGTCATGAAAATCTGAAATCTCAGAATATATTTTTATACTTCATACTTTTATACCTCATACTGCATGTACTGAAACAGTTGTATCAGGTCAGTAATTAAGAGAATTTCCCCCAACAGTTAGTGCTGGCTTACTGGTACTTTACTGTCTTCCTAGCTGCTCCCCATTTCATCTTCTAGTCTCTGTAATATAGTAACAACTTTTTACTGTCCAACTTTGTGATCTGCTATTTCTTTACTTCTAAGAAATGTAAATTGTGTATTTTTGGGCCTTTAGACTTATGCAAATAATATTATTCGTTTGAGTTTCCAGATTTTAAATTTGATGATCTATTTTTTTAAAACGAATTTCTTTGATAATTTGTTTTGTCTTTGGGCAGTTCTCTGAGTGCTTAATTTTAGACAAATTTCTGCTAGATGGATAATTATACTCAGAATTAAAACTTCAAATACAGTATAGAGTGATTAACTGGTAAGAGCAGGCCCGTATTTAGGTAAGTGCTATTCTGTGCTCGAGCACAAGGCGGCAGAATTTTAGATTCTTTCTTTAAGATTCACAATAAGTGATATTTAAGACTAGCGACCCGCATAGTTCCGATGCACCACTGATGGTAGGGGTTTATTATTACTAATGGTAAATGTTTATCGCCATGGTCATGAAAATTTGAACAAAAAGGTCATGAAAAGTCATGAAAAAGTTATGAATTTACTTTCTGGTATTCCAGTAGACACCCTGTTTTACATTGGCAGTTTTCTTAGAAAAATATAAAAATAAACGGAAAAAGGCAGAAACTTGTCACTCATTTCTCTTCTAAAAGCTTCAGCACTTGCTGTCATATGTGAAACAGTAAGCTTTTATTCTTTCTAAAGTACAATGGATGGTTAGTGGATGCTTAAGCTCTCAAGGTGGGCACCTAATGATTTTTTTTTGTTTTGTTTCCATACATGAAAAATAAGATGCATAGTGAGCACTTCGTATCACCTGAAGCAGCTGTAGACGTATTTCGACAGTGGTTTCTGAGTTACTTCTTCAAAAGGAAGGTCTATTCTTTCGAATTTTTCCAATAGCGGAACACTGACTCCACTGTTAGTAGTAGTTTGCAGAATTTTTCCAGTAGCCCTTGTACCATGCCACTGGCATGAGTTCTTACTGTCTTATCCGAAAAATAATAATAATAATTTCTGATTTCTGTAACGTACAGGTCAGTACCTAAATTAAAAAGTAAACTTATATATATAATTCAAAGGAAAGTATTAAATATTTTAATTTGCAGGTAAGAGAAGATGATGTGAATGGTGATGGGAAGAAGGACATTCTTCATATTGAACTTGACCAAATACTGGAACAAACAGAAAATATTCACTCAGTGAAACTGTTTCTTTTGTTCGATTATAAGCTCCATGTAAGTGTTTTTCAGTCTTGTTATCTTGTAGGAAAGAAACCTTAATTTAATGTAGATACAAAGAAGTTGGATCATTATATGGAGAATCATCAATATCTGGAAAATTGGTAAAATCATGTTAACGGAATCTGATGAAATTTTGCACAGTTAGCTAGATCAAAGTAAGTTCAAAGGTAGAACATTATCTCTTTCTTCCCCCACTGCGCTTAGCTACCTCTTTCTCTGGGCCTTACTATGTCCCCAACGTTGCACTTGTCAGAACTACATACATATTTAGCTTCCATTTCTCTTGAAATCATTTTATTTCCATTGTCGTACATGCGTCATATATATGCACGTGCGAAATGACATAACACAGATATGCATTGCAGTTACAAAACTTTTTTGTGTACGTATGTGTGCGTGTTAACTATAGTTTAGGCCTATTGTTAGTTATAAGTTATCTAATCTTACACACAGTGATTTTTTTCGGGTTGAAAACGGCAACTTTCACTTTTCAAAGTTTTCAAAATGTTGAAATTCATGTGTGTGTAGAAAATAACACAGTCATTTTGTGTGTGTGTGTGTGTGTGTGTGTTTGTGTGTCCATGGAAAATAATTATTTTGTACTTCATTCACTGTAGAGTATGAAATATTGAATATGCCCAAAATAAGCAAAATGTTCACAAAACTTGGTCGTATGTGTTTTCCCAACTATACCTCGTACTGCAAAACTGATATTTTGAGCTGAAAGGGCAATGCTTTACCTTCAAAATAAGACCTTATTTCTGTCTGTATATGTATTCTATCAAACACTACAAAAATAAATAAATAGATAAAGATGTGTTTTTCACGAAAACTGGCCGCCATTATAACTGTCGGGGGTATGGCTAATTCCAGTGGAAAAGATAATATTTTGCATTTGAACTTACTTTGGTCTAGTTAAAAAAAATAGCAAATTTTTAATCGAATGACCATAATAAAACTATCATTTGATGATCCTCTAAGAAAGATCCAGCTGTTATTTTTAACCATAATTGTTATTTAGACATTCTACTCTAGTACTAACCTGAACTACTTGCTGTGACAGTGAGTGAGTAAGTGGAATGAGCTCGAGTACGACCTGCGATATTCGGATTAAATATCGAAAATCAATATCGACAGGATATGAAAACTCGATCGAAATATATCACATCCATTTGTTGGGAAGGAATACATATAAAAGATCAATATAAATTATAGTACTATGAACGTCGGTTGCCCTAACTTTTGTGCCCTTGGTGCTGGGGTGTAGAACCACGCCTCTAAATTTTGGCATGGGTACATTGGTCACCCTCTAAAATTCGGGAGCTGTGCATAGGATCACTCTCATTAAATTTTGGAAATTGCCAAATTTAAAATTTGATATGGTAGTATAGGACCAGGGTATGTACCTCTGTAAGTTTGAGTGTCCGTCTCGTTTTACTTCATGGGTAAACAGTTGCCAATTGGTGCCTCTTTGATGAGACTTTATTACGTTATATGTTTGTATGAGTGTACAGGGGTCCCTTTTCTTTCATAACATACGGTTACACTGGCGCACCCCTCTTAAATTTTAGGAGGGTACATAGGATCACTCCTTAAATTTTGGAATTGTCAAAAAACAAAAAATAGCAAATGTTTTCTAGGACTGATATATACCACTGTACACTTCGGTGGTCTGTGTTCTTTATGGGTATGCCAAATATTTAAATTTTGGAGGTTTTTGACAATTTATGCCCTTTGATGAGCGTTTATCACATTACATGGTATAGGAGTCCATGTTCTTTTATATGACATGAGTAAATTAACGCATTCCTCTAAAAGTTTGGAAGGGATACATTGAAATTTGAAAATTATCATAAAACAAAATTTGGTAAATGTTCTGTAGAACCCAAATATATATACCAGTGTAAATTATAGTAGTACGAGCAGTAGTTGCTGGCACTTTTTTCTGAGTGGCTGAGGGACGTTACGTGACCTGATCTCGTGGTATGATGTTATAAGGGTTAATGTCCTCTTGATTTTGGCAGGGTACCTTGGCCAAACTCCTAAATTTTGGGAGATATACATAGGACTACCACACTTAGATTTTGAAAGTTTATAAATTTAAAAATTGGTATGGTAGTATAGGACCGGAGTATGCTTCTGTAAGTTTAGGTGGTCCATCTCGTGCCCTTTTTGGGTAGAAAATTGCAAAAAAAAAAAAAAAAAAAAAAAAATCCAATTTTGGAGGTTTTCGTTCTTTCTTTTTTTTTTATCTCCTTTCATGAAGCATTATTACTTTATATGGTTATATGGATGAATATACAGATCCATTCACTTTTATAAGTTATGAGTGCATTGATGCCCACCCTCTTAAATTTTGGGAGGAGTATATAAGACCACCCCTCAAATATAGGAATTGTCCTGTAAATTTTTTTTCTAGGATCCTATAGAGGAGCCAGCAAGAGAAGGTCTTTGACAGCTCGCAGCGTCATTACCATTACCTGCGTGTCAAGGCTTATTTCAGTGCATCTATAATGGAATTTAATAGTGTAAGACAGAGTGACAGTGGTTGATAACATTAGCACCAAAGTAAGGGCTGCATTTTCTCTCAGCATGTGGTAAGAAACTTCAGAGACCATCTCTTGTTGGCTGTGCTATAACATATACCTCTATAAATGTGGGTGGTCCATCTTGTTCTCTTTTATGGATGTAACATTGCCAGAAATTCAAAATTTGGAGGTTTTTGACTTAATTTATTCCCTTTGATGTGGATTTATTACGTTATACGCTTATGTAGTTGAATATAGGAGTCTATTCTCTATTATAACACATTATCTTTTCTTTTCAGCAGCGATTCTATATAACGTGGACCTACAGCTTAATGCGGAATCCAAACCATATGAACTCTCGCCTAGAATCGAACCCGGGTCTCTTATGCCAGAGGCTCATTCGCTAAGCGCTTATCCACAAGAGAGATCAGCAGGTAATAAAGTCTCATCAAAGAGGACCAAATAGGCAAAAACCTCCGAAATGTCCATTTTTAGCAAGTTTTTATCTATGAAATGGAATGACATGAACTACCCAAACTTAAGAGGTACATTCCCTGGTCCTGCACTACCATACCAAATTTTAAAATTTGGGAATCAAAATTTAAGGATGGTGGTCCTATGTACCCCTTCGAAAATTTAGGTGGTGGGTCAGGTTACCCGTGGCAAAATTTAGAGGGGTGGTCCTATGCAGGGACCCAGGGGCACGAAAGTTAGACCAACTGACGCTCATGCTATTATTATAACTACAACCATAGGCAACAATACGGAGAAATCATTATATAAGAATACGGATAAAGTAGCTAATGTTAGTGTGCCAACAAATCATATCATGTGAAAAAGAAAGAACGGAATATTAGTTAGTGGATACTTATAGTAAGCCTAAAACAGTATAAAATCTATTGAATACACCACAAGTAGAAGTTTAATACTGTTTATAGTCTCTAGGTGACAACTATGTAGTACATGTGTACAATTTTTGGTTATTGGTTGTGTGAAAGTTCAAAAGAGTGCAATTTTTTGTCTCTGATAATATTGAGGTATTTATATGGATTTTTATCACCAGAAGAAACTTTTTTGTTTCGGTACTTTACACCTCAACGATGGACGATATGTGGTGGGCTTAATGTTAAATAAGTAAGAAATATTTATTTTCATACAGACAGTATGGAACATATTATTTATTTGTTAGTACTTACTTGCGTATTGCAACAACGAAAATAGATTTCTACACGGAGGATGTCAGACTTGAAGAATAAAAACTTCAAGTGGCTAGCGACTTTGATGCACAAAGTCCCGGATTCGATTCTCAGTGGGAGTATTGAAATTTGAACTCATTACAGTGGTTCGGATTCCACCTTAAACTGTCGGTCGACGTCTCATATAGCGTCAGTGTTGAAAGGGACGCTAAACCTTAATCCAGCCAATTAACAAACTAGAGATATAAATGTGAGATTAAAGACGCATATCTGGATCCAAAGAATGAAGATCCTATATCACGTCTATCAAATTATTCAAAAGAGAATAATATTATAAAAGTGAAACTTCTACATAAAATAAATGATGATTTGTACAAGTAAACTCTGAAAGCTTAGAAAATGGATAAACCACAGTTTAAGTTTGGTTTAAGTTACATGAAAAGTAGAATTGTGTGAAGTGGTTAGTATGCATTTTTTTTAAGACAAAATGGACGCTCACCATCAGTATCAGTCAGCTTAACGTTGTCGTCAAAGATGTCTAAATACAAATAATTTTAGATAACTTCCATGGAAAATCTGTAGAACCTTTGTCTTTGCATCCATTAGTTATTCTAATTCCAATTTTCTCTCTTATTCTGCATCGTTTGATAAAAGTGTCCGATGGTGAGTATGAATGTTTGTTAGTTGACTATATTAATATACTGCTCCAGTGTACTACAAATATAAAAATATCAAACAGGGTTTTTCACATCTAACTATACAAATATTACTGTAGTAGTAGGTATTAGTTAAAGTGATGTGCTTATTATTATTATTATTATTATTTTTTTTTCAATTAAACCTTATATGCAGAACAAGAGGTAGGTAACAATTCTCATTGGGTAAATATTCCTTGCCATTCATATCATACTAATAGATTGACGATAATTTTTTCATAGAGATTTACTCTTTAGCGTAAATTTAGGTCTGTTACTAATGTGATGTTTGTGTTTTCAGAAAAGAGCGACTTTCCACATGGAAAGCATGGCTGTTATTCAGTATGAATCTTGTCTACCAGGAGCCAAGTTAGATGTTATTGGAGATTTAAGACTTGTCCAAAAGCAACCTCTCTCAACGCGTGGAAGGGATGTTCGCTTTAAAGAACCTATATTCGACTCCAAAAGTACTTTTGCTGAGGTTCTTATGTTCCATAAAATTTTACAAGAATATGCAGCCAGGAATGGTAAGTTAATATATTCAAAGTCTGGAAGAGAGAATATAAAAGTTGCATTTAGAAGTCCAAACTTTGATTTTTTTTTTTCTTTGTAAAGTTTTAGTAACAGTATCAACCCTTTTACGATCCATAATACGTTTTCGTACCATAATGCAGTGTTGTCTTTAACCGCTTATTTAGGTAGGGTAATGGCAGTAACCCTAAATATCGAACACTTTGGTCATTTCATTAAAAAATAAGAATACCGAAAACGTTGCGCACTATCTGAAATTTGTGATCACACCCTTCCAAATCTCGCCTTATGAAAATCAATACATTTCGATATTAGCGAACGCGAGAAAGTTTCGTAGTTTGTGGTTTTGGCTGAAGACTGCAGAAATCACTATATTTTTTGTAAGGCGCAGCACCACAGTAATAATCTTTTTTCTCTTGTGTGATGGTGTCATCATAAGGTATCCTTTTAATGATGCAATGTGTTAATATAAATATATGTATATTTATTTGTTATAATGTTATTTTTCAGCTATCATCTTATTTTAAGCGAAAAGAAAACAGTGTTCGATATTCGAGACCTATTTCATAATATCGAAATGCCGTTCGATAAAAGAGATTCCTTTAAGGAAAAATGTTCTTTTGTATCGAACATTATTGTAATTGGAAGGGCTATTGTTGATTTAATATTAATTTAACTAAGTTGTTGATATGTTTGCACTAAATACCCGTTTTGCGCTGAATTTTAAGGCTTCCACTCTGTATATGATGTTTTTGGGTTCAAACCGTTATAAAAATATTTAGATTTACCTTTTTAGTAATGTTTCGTGATAGAGAGCCTACCTAATCGAGGTCGTAACGTCGTACTGATCACATTATTTCAGACTCTTTTCCCCGGGCTGTCCTCCTCCTCAATGTATAGACTAGTAAACACAGTAGAAGTTAATCATAAAAATAATTTTTTAATATTTTTTGTTGAGTTTCCTTAAGTACTGCTCAGAACTTAATAATGGGCAAAATTAGGAACCCCAACAAGGAAGGTGTCCCCCAAACCAGAACCAAGTCTGTCAAAATAAATTGAAACAATACCAGTATTCATTATCTGCCTTGACTGAAGCTGTTCAGCAGGTGAGGTCTGGTATGATGTCCCAAAGGCACGCATCAAAATACTTCCACTTTCCTCTAACAAATTTAAATGATAAGTTATCTGGGCATCAAAAGATTGAGATTGTTCTTGAGCGGAAGCCGCTCCTGAGCCCACAAGAAGAAGACGGAATTTTTGAATGGATGGTGAACATGGTAAGAAGAGGATTTCGGTTGAAGAAAAGTAACTGGACACTGTTCAGCAAATCGTATAGTCTTCTGGAAGAAGCGCACCGTTCAAGCATGGAGGACCAGAGAAAACTTTTTTCTGATGTTTAATGGGACGACACCTTGCCTGTCTCAGAAGGCTGAAACTACTAGCAAGGGCAGGGTTGTGGTTTCGGAAGAAAGAATACGCGGCTGGTTTACTGATCTTTCGATCTATCTTGATTCTGAGGGATTAAGTGCAATTTGGAAGACCCGAGAAGGATCCTTGAACACAGACGAAACAAACTTCCTTTCTACAAGGTTTCAGGAAAGTACCTTGGTGTGAGAGAACAGCTTCAGCTTACAGCAACTTCTAAAGAAAAATACGGTACTCGGTAATTTCTGTGCTGATGGTCGTTGCGCCCCAACTATGATCGTCTACAGCAACATACGACTTTATGAAGAATAGTGTACCCGAGCCAAGGATTTCCGAGAAAACAGAAACTGGCTGTATGAAGATTACAGCATTTTTGATTTACCTCCAACGGTTTAGGTCGTGGGTAGAGACTGAGAAAATCGCACTTCCTGTTATTGTCTTTCTTGATGGGCACAAGAGTCATCTATCACTTCAGGTCAGTGAATATTATCACGATCATGGAATACTGTTGTATTGTCTTTTCCCCCAACGACACTCATTTTCTGCAATCAGCAGACGTAGGTGTATTTTCACCCTTGAAACGAGCATTGAATGCAAAATTAAAACTCTCATAGCATCTGTAACGAAGGTAAATTTTGCATCCCTGTTGAAGGAAGTTTGGGATGTTGCCGTGAAACCAGAAATTGTGAAAAGCATTTTTCGTAAGTGTGGTCTTTATCCATTGAGTCCTGCTGCTGTGGACTATAGCAAGTGTGTTGCCGATATTCTGAAGACCCCAGTGGAAAAACTACAGCAAAAGAGTGATCAGAGTACTCCTTCACCTTCTCAACAACTCTTCCTTACTGCTCATCAGAATATTAAGTTCGTGTTTGATGATCTGGAAGAATTCCTCAAGTAATAGTGATGATTCTTTCAAGGAGTTACTCAAAATTCCTGAAGCCCCGGAGAAACCTCATCAATTTAGGTTGAAGAAAATACATGTAATAACTTCCGAGGAGTACCGGGAAGAACTGAAGAAGAAACGCAACAAAAAATATTAACATAAGATGCGGCTCTGTGTGCTGAAGAGTGGCGATATGAAACAAATATTTTGTAGCATAGAACATTTTAAATGTATTTCTCTTTGTATTTGCTATCTTAGTTTATATTTTAGAATTATTGCAATGTGTTTACAATGTTACTATATCCATATAACAATTCAAGTGAACTTGTTTAAAAATAAAATATCCTGTTCGATATTTAAGCCTCGCTGTTCAATATATAAAACATCCTGTTCGATAATTAAAATCTCATTGATCGATATATAGCATAACCCGTTCGGTACAAGAAGTAATACAACTTTGTTAATAAAATGTATCTCAAATTTCAAAATTGTTAATTATAATTGTCATAAGAGGCTGGTTTCAACCAAATAAATGACACAAAGTTTTATCACTCATACAGGTGCCTGTTCTTCACTGATAGAAAATATTGATTAAATATTCACACTAATGCCCTTAAGTGTTCGATATATAATGCCATAATCCAACTATAAAAAGTATTTAAGGCGGGCTTTTTTATTATTCGTCAAGTCAGACATGGACCAAAGAATAACCCAGATGCGTTTTAGAACCAAATGATCAACTTGGTGGCGCCAAGTGGGGGCGGGGGCGCGTGACATTACATTTTATCTTGATGCAATTTTCAAATTTTTTCCCGCCCTTAGCTTTCAAGATATATTGAAATTTTGCATATACGTGTACACCTCAACTACTTTTTTTTTTTTTTTTTTTTTTTTTTTGAGAGCTCTACGTCAACCTGGGTCCCGAGAGGCCCCACAGTTTTCAGAAAGAGGATTTTTCGGAAAAATTTCCCGGATTTTCCCTAATTTTCCGTTTCTGGTGTATGATATGGGCATGCGAGTTGTTTTAAAAGGTTGCTTTATTGTAAAGAGAATGAGGTATGAACCATGATTCAGGGACAAATAGTCTTGTTTTAGGAAATTGTTACACAACTTCGTATAAATATATATAAAGATCGGTCACCTTGAGATTTAAAAAAAAAAAAAAATCCCGCCCTTAGTTTTCAAGATACAGGGTGATTTTCATGCGGTTTGTGGCAAATGATCAAAGACGGATGGGAAATTTATGGGACCATGTTTACTGATTTAAATTCATCCGGGGTAATAGCGGCCACGCCTCAAGAAAAACCGCAAATATTCGCCAGTGTACCTTACAATTGGAATCAAGTGCGGTGCAGTGTGAAGATTTGAGTTTTCTTCGTACATGGAAACCTCGCCAAGGTCAATAAGAATAAGAAATAGGAAACTGGGCCGTTGTATTGGGAATTGCGCTGTATAATTCTGTGCTACTGTGTGAGTATAATCAGAACACAATGAGAATAGTGTACTCTTTGGAGCAACATGAGTTTATTGTTAAAAGTTTTTGGCAAACTGGATCTGTTGTTGCTTCGCGTAGGTCATTTAGAAATAAATTTGCCTCACGTTCTGCCCCAGGTAGAAACATAATATACCTATGGTTGCTAGTGAATAAATTGGAAGAAACAGGATCGCTTCTGTGTGAGACAGGGAAGCATCGGACCCTGTAGGCAGCTCTTGTGGAAAATGTCATTTATCGACTCCTTAGGTCGCCCAAGAAATCTCTCCGTTGTTTGTCGCAAGAAATCGGCTGTAGCTATTCAACATGGGATTTTTGGGTATTACCGCTAACACTTAATTTGTATTCTGCAATTTCGCTTCAAAAATCCAAAACCTAATTCCAGTTGCAAAGTACACTGGTGAATATTTGCTGTTTTTCTTGAGGCGTGGCCGATATTACCCCGGATGAATTTAAACCAGTAAACATAGTCCCATAAATCTCCCATCCTTACTTGATCATTTGCCACAAACCGCATGAGAATTGGACCTCAGTTAGGAATTCTAGACCCAAATAAAATCCGTGAGTTTTAAAAGAATCACTCTATCTCATTGAAATTTCGCACACTACGAAACTACGTATTTTTCCAGTGATTTTGAGATCCCTACGTCAACATTGCGGTCAATTTTGGCAAAAATTCTGTATCCAAAAGTGTACAAAATTCACATTCGTAAGTGTAATAACTTTTCGGAACAGGATGGGACAATATCACTTCCTGGGAATTCCAGAAGATAGCTTACAGCACCTTCTCATTGGATGCTACCTGACGAAATTTTTGTGGGGGTGGTGAATCTGTGATTGATCCGTTGTCACAACACTTTCCAAGAGATTGCGCCCCTCTCTTCTGAAGCGTGTCAAATTTCCAACGGGATCTTATGGTACAATTTGTACCATACGGGTGTTTCATGGTACATTGCCTTAAAACTCTCCTATTTGAGCTTTTTTGTCCGGTTTTTTACAAGTCCAGAGGCATTGTAGAAGACCTTACGAATGGTTTCACACCCTCCTGCGTCGAGACATAGGAGGTGATGACGTTATAATTTTAAAAAAATATATTTTCTTTTATTAAGCCTATGTTCATTATTTTTTGGCGGGCTTATGTTTGCACGTAGAGATTGAAATTTTGCACAAACATTCAGTCCACCGAGTAGTATTTACCAAAATTTTTTTTTCATATTTCTGCGTTAGCAGAAGGGGGTCCGAGGGGACAAAAGTTAAAAAAAAGATTTTTTTTTTAAAAAAAACCTTTCCCATATTTTTACGCCTCAGATACATGATGGAGACACGTGAGTCGTACCGTCTGAAAGGCAGTTCTATTCTGAAGAGAATGATGGGCGAACCATGACCCTACGGTAATTAGGGATGTTTCAGGGAATTTTTATCAAAATATACTTCTGTATAGTGTAATATGGGGCATTTTCTTTTTTTCTTTCTTTTTTTTTTTGGCTTACTTTTGCACCTAGAAGATTGAAATTGTGCACAAACATTCAGTCCACCGACTAGTATTTAACAGATTTTTTTTCAGATTTCTGCGTTAAAACAGGGGGGTACAGAGGGGCAAAAAGTTGACAAAAGGGATATTTTTAGCAAAAAATCCCTTCGGGATTTTCCCGCCTTAGATGGAGATATGTGAATAGTACCGCCTGAAAGGCAGTTCTATTCTGAAGAGAATGATTGGCGGATTATAGTCCTAGGGTAAATAGAGATGTCTCAGGATTTTTTTTTTTTTTTTTTTTTTTACCTGAGATCAGGGTTTGCGGTAATTTGGGGCATTGTTGGGATTTTTGATAAAATTTCTCCCGCCGTTACTATTCAAGATAGAAACTTGAAATTTGGCATACACATTCAGTTCACCAAGTACTATTTATCAGATTTTTTTGAGATCTCTACGTTCACATAGGGCCGTTACAGAGGGGCCCAAAGTGTGAAAAAAATGTTTTTCCCCCAAAATTTTCCCTTTGACATCACTTTTTCCTCTCCTGGTATATGGTATGGGCATGTAAGTGGTACCATTTGAAAGCCTGCTCTATTCTGAAGAGAATGAGGTATGAACCATGATCCTAGGATAAATACTAACGATGCAGTAGCTGCTTGACTGAAAGTCTAAAATATATCCCAAAAACCTAAGATCCCGAAAGGGTTGCCTCTTTGATCGTCATTAAGCATTCGTAGAACTCAGCGAAAAGAAACGAGAGGGCCAGTTCGTTTGCCATTATTCGTTCTGGTGTCCTAATTGTTAGCCCTAGTGTATCACAAAATCTCCTGCATGGTGACATGCCTTTTTTCCGTGATGAAAATTTCAACGTGGGCAATGTTAACGTCAGTTGATGCTGTTTTTGGACGTCCAGACCTCTTCCCATCTTTGATATTCGTTCGCCATGCCTTGAACTCACGCTAATTTCGTAATAGTGCTTTCTACAAGAGCACTATCACCACACACATCATTCAATTGGCAATGAGTACCTGATGCACAACGTCCAGCTGCGATGAGGATTTTCACAATTATCCGTTGCTCTTCAATCGAAAATTCCATATCTCAAGCAGTATTAGAAACACGTCTTACTCGTTCAGGCACTGTGACTCAACTGCTGCTACCTAGTAAATAAAACCTGCACTGCTTAGAGACAAAGGATGGAAGTTTCCGACGCAGCAGTTGCTTTCCTGATATCACGAAAAATGTGGACTCGAGAACAAAACACCACATGGTTTTGATGTGCACCTCCTACACTAGAAAAACGTTTTATGGCAAAGCAATCAGAAGACTAAGTGAATTCACAGGTTATTGTAAAGACTTTATTTATTGTGTAAGACAGAAATCTGTGATTGAAAATAATATTTAGGTGAAATTATTATATAGTATATTATATAGGTGAAATAATAGGGTATTATATAATAGGGGAAATTATATTTAACTCAAATTCACTTAGTGAATTTCAGGGTTGTAAAAGGAGACTTTATTTTATCTACTATTTTTGTTTTAATTTTAACCAAATGATTTTCCTGTTTAGTTTTTCTTAATGTATATATAAATTTCATATTGGACTAACCTTGGTATATGTCTGTCATTTAATAATTGCTTAAATTTTCAATAAGTACTCGTATCTTCCTCAGCGGTGTTTTCTTAAAGCATCGCCTGCAACTCCTAATCACATCCTTGCAGTCAATGATTCTAGAAAACGCCGTTGAGGAAGATCGGTTCATATTTCTAATCATGTTTTAGTTTAATTCCTTAAGTTATTATATATAAACATATTTTTCAGTTTCTACACATTTGGAGAACGTGTACTCGTACTGGACAACTGGACGAGCATCTGATTCACCGTTTGTGATATCTGCCACAATTCATTATCCTGAACAACAGGTACTTTATACACCAGGATTCTGGCAAATAATGAAGTGGGCGTGGATTCAGTACTTGTCCATATTAGTGATATTTATCTTCATATTTAGGAAAATAAAAACATACGTCTTCAAAAATCAACTAGTAACCAGTGTACGAGAAATTCCATGGAAGAAATTGCATTATCAGTGATACAAGACTTGAAAGTGTCGTATTGTAAAGAGCGAAAGTAGCCCTAAAAGTGTGTATGTGCAACGTATGTGAGTATCACTTTGAAAGTATTACTGTTTTGTTAGTGTGGTGTGTACTTAAAGGGCATTGTATTCTCAGGAAATTCGACATGTGTAGGTATCAATGCCTGTTTTCTTATTGTGATGAAGAAACGGATACGTGAGTGAATGAAGTCACATCTTTTATTTATTTATCTTTTAAAATGTAATCTGAATATTTACTAAAACTTACCAACATTCAGTGGCGGCTCCTGGATTCCATAAGAAGGAAATCACATCGGTATACACATATATCGATGTTTGTGATACTATAGCCTTCGTAGTTTGCAACACTGCGTAAAAAGTGTGGTATTGTATGTTTTGTTTTTGCATGTAGATTTAAAATATATAATGGTCTGACTAGTGCCATTAAAAAGAAAAAAAAAAACAAATGAGTTGGTAACACTGTTAACCTTGTGGTATCACAGAGTATGTCATATAGCGTCTTTCCTATAGATACTTGCATGGTACAAAATTCCAGCTTTTTTTCATTCAATTAGTTTAAAAGTTTCATCGAGCGTATCAAGATAAATCATCCACCTTGTATGTACACAAGATGTTTCAGATAAAACGTCCAGTGCTTATAATAGTTATGCACTAAGAAATTCCAAAATATGCATGCAAATATGTCCTTAAAATCGCCATAATATGTATTCCAACATGCAGTTAAGTTTTCCTAAATATGTTCTTCGTAACTAAAAAAAACACTAAAAAGTAAGAGAGATAACAGAAATAACTTTGGGGAACGCGCTTTTAGAATACTTGTTTATTATTCTTAATCACAAAGTACACATTTAAAATTTCATGTTTACCATAGCTGATTATACGTATACCTTTAGGAACATTATTTCACTAGTTTTTCAATTTACAGCTATAGTTTTCTGTCATACTTAGTACGATGGTTTTACTTGCATTTTTTTTTAGCGGGGGGGGGGGGGATAAATAGGGAGGGTCAGTGCTTACTATTGCATTTGATGACAAGTGTACTGCTTCAAATGTTCAAAAGTGAACGTACGTCTATTATCTTGAAGAATATTTTTATATTCCGAAACACACTTTCCACATCGCACGAAACAATAAGTACATGTTATAATTTTGTAACATCGAACACGCACATTTGTTCGGGAACATTACCTACATTTACCCTATGTCGTGAATTGAATCAATTTCGGTAGGAAGTTGTAGCCCGAGTTTTTTGAAAACACATGTTCAAACTTTTCCAACACTTCTGTTCTTCCAACGCCTGGTAAAAGTTGTTCAACTCTTCACCTCCACGAGACTCTCAAAGACAATAATCTTGTTTCAAGTTTAATTGTCCTTGAAATGCATATGAAATTCAAATGAATAAAAACAAGTTCCTCTCCAATGTCGTTAGCACTAAGAATTATTTGCGCTTTTTTGATCCAAATTGCATGGTTTGCATCAAATTATTTGACAACATTATTTGCTATTTCAATATTATCTGCGAGTAAGATGCTACCGAATCAAGCCAAGTAACCCATCGCTTACAACGGAGAAGGGGGGAGCAGAATATTTCCAGCAAGTTAGCAACTTAGCTTGACGACTGGGAGCTTTCACAAAAAACTTTTTTTGACAGAAGAAATCACACTATTGTAATGATCACCAAGGATCATTATACGATATCAAACTGGGAGAATGAAAGCATTCAATTGTCCATTCTGCTGTCAAAAACGTCACTCATTGGGATTTTACCACTTTTGATAGTGAGAATTGAATTTCTTTCCATAGTTTGAGTCTTAGTCCTGTAGACATTTATTTTAAACACGACATTTATTTTTGGTAGCAATACTGAAGATATTATTTCTACATACAAAGGTGTTGTGGTTCACTCCTTCCAGACTGTTTCGGCTCTCTAAGTGAATCCATTCATAATAAATCACAAACAAATAATAAAATTTACCATCAAATATTACGGATTGTCTTATTCTCAAATGAAAAAATTAGTCTTATCAGGGTAAATAAATATTTATTCGGAAATAAATACATTGAAGTTATTCGACGAAATTCCTTAAGGTTAAAAAAAAATCCGGAGCTGTTTTACTTCAGAGCCCTATCCCTTAAGTCAGATGATCATCACTCAGACCAACAGACTCCTACAAATTTCCTTAGTCAGACTCCACCGATTCGCCACGCCCTCACAGTTTTGTCTAACGCCTACCGCTATCAGGAAAGGCTGACTACAACTTTCCTTCTATAAATGTAAGAGATCTTGTTGTCAATGGACATCACTTAGTCCAAAGACTGATTCTCTTTCTGTAAAGAGGCCATCACTCAGACTTCTCTGATATATATATATAAAAACTATAGGAAACCTTAAAGTGTTTTCTGCCTCTCAGGTTAAAAAAAAAAGTTTATAACCTACTTCTAACTAGAAGATAATGGGAATCACTTATCCCAATAAGCTATTATTCAAGCTTATCACCTGGCTAGCTAAATGTTATCAAAACTTGGTCATCACTCAGACCAAAGGAAATCACTCATTCCTTATTCTAGCCATCACTTAGGCTAGTCCCTACTTATTTCCTTATAAAATCAGAAATTCTAACGCCATCACTCAGGCTCCAGAGAAATCATTTATTCTCTGTCATCGGTCATCATTCAGACCTTTCCCTACAAGATAGGAAAGTTTTTAAAAAAGGCGAGGCAGGACCGTCAACGTAGAACGGCTCTAACAGCCTAGTCATCCAGTCCCCTATTCCTCGCGGCACACCGGTTGGGAAACGCTACTCTATATACTCTCATGAGAAAAGTCCATATTACTACATACTTAAAACAAAGTGAATCAATCGTGGTAGTGGTAAGGGAATGATCACGAAGGGATGTATGCATAATGAGATGGAGCTTAAATCAGCCCATAAAAAAATGGCAGTTTGGACAACTTTCTTTGTAATTTTGAACTTTTCTATACCATCAACAGCTGAAATTGTATCGTGCACCCTCTTTAGTCCAATTAGACTGCTTACTGATTTTCAATCAAACATTCTTTGTGGATTAAAAATCCCGTCTCTACACGGGCATTTCCATGAGGAAGAATTGGAACAAAGGACCCCGCACAATCCTTATGGAAGTTGGATTTTGGTGGAATTGCTTGAAACCATGATACGTTGTAGATTTGTAATCCTGGGAAAAAGTCTCAATGGTCACAACCACAAATCACCGATCGTTTGGCCACTATAGTGCCACTTTTTTTAAAACAACAGACTATAATGTTATTCTGGATTTCTGTGGATTTACTTGAAACCGTGATATGTTGCAGATATTGTGATCCTGAGAAAAAGTCTCAATGGAAACAACTACCCATCGGTGACCGTTTGGCGACTTTTTTTCAAAACAGTAGAAGGTAACGATATTCTGGATTTTGGTGGAATTGTTTGAAATCGTGGTATATGGTAAATATTGATACTGAGAAAAAGTCTCAACAGACACAACCACCAATCACTGACCGTTTTGTCACTACAGGGTTACTTCCTTGAAAACAGCAGAAGGTATTTGGGGATTTTGGTGGAATTGTATGAAACCCTGAAAAGGTTTAGATCTTTTCATCCTCTCCCGCAACCTGGAGAAGGGATGAGAACAGTAGCGGTCACACCATTTAAGCGTAGATAACATTCCTATGTTCATCTTGCGTAACAAATGAAAGCCCTGGAAATTCCTAGACAGGATGACCGGCCTGGTCCGAATCTCTCCAACGCGAACAAATTCCCTACCAGCTGACTTACCATTGCTGAAAGCCACAAACTAACTCCTCTTCTTTGGATCACGACATCTACAACATATCACAGTTGCATTCATTTTCACTGACATCCAAAATATCTTTAAACTCGGCTGTTTTCAAAAATCTGGACCTGTAGTGGCCAAACGGTCAATAATTGACGGTTGTGCCATTAAGACTTTCTCTCACGATGAGAAGATTTACCTTATATATCACAGTTTCATTCATTTTCACCGAAAGCCAGAACATCGTTATACTCGGCTGTTTTCAAAAAGTGGCCCTGTAGTGACCAAACGGTTAGTGATTTGTGGTTGTACCCATTGAAACTTTTTCTCAGGATCATAATATCTACAACAAATCACGGTTTCAATCATATTCACCGAAATCCAGAATATCTTCGGCTGCTTTTAAAAAAGTGGCCAGTCAATGATTGGTAGTGATACCCATTAAGACTTTTTCTCAGGATCACAATGTTTAGAACTTATCACGGTTTCAGTGATTTTCACCAAAATCCAGAATATCGTTACCTTCAGCTGTTTTGAAAAAAATGTCCTGTAGTGGCCAAATGGTTAGTGATTGGTGGTTGTGCCCATTGAGACTTTTCCGCAGGTACACAATCACTTCAACATATCATGCTTTCAGTCATTTTCATCACAATCCATAATATCGGTATCTTCAGCTTTCAAAAATGTGACCAAACAGCCAGTGATTGATGGTTGTGCCCATTGAAACTTTTTCTCAGGAACACAGTATTTGCAACATGTGACGGTTTCAAGCAATTCCACCGAAATTCAATTTCCATAATGATTGTGTGGAGTCCTTTCACAAAATCAGCCATCTGCGTTGAGCAAGCGCATAAATCTAGCATTTCCATCCAATGGTCATCTAATCTTTCATTTTTTCTGTCATAAGTCTTCATTGCTTCCAACACCAAATGATTCTGAGAAAAAGTTTTAAATTTATCTTCGAATTTAATCAGCCAGTGCTCCTGAAAGCCAATTTCCAGACAATTGGACATTCTCTTTGCAGCTACCTTGTCATTCACAAATACGCTTGGATCCAGAAATGAAATTGTTCTTGTCAATTTGGATTTCAAAGGTGGCCTCTCCATTATTTTCACTACAAATTTTTGACATCCTGTACGACAGTCTTTGCGAAATTCGAGAATCTCTCTTTGAGAAATAGAATTGACTTCTCATAAAGCATCCTTTGATGTAAGCCAATGTTTACAAATTTAGCTTCTTTCAGGTTTTCATTCTTCTAAAAATCAATGTTCGCTAATGGCTTGCCTACCAAAGCACTATCTTTCACAAAACGACAGCTACAGACAACACAATGGCATTGAGGGAATTGTAAAGGAGAGGAGCTAAGGAAGTAGGGTGGAGTGAAAAGAGGCCAAAAAAATTTTTTTTCGAAATTCGATTTTGGATAGGGGGCAAAAGTTGCATCATATCGTAGTACTGTACCATTCAACATTTCAATTCTTTAAAATAATTTTTAGCCGGGGCGCAATGGGCTTTAAGTTTGATAGGTTTTATAAATGAGTGAAAAGAGCCTAAATTTTTATTTTTTTAAAATTCGAATTCGGTTATAGGACAAAAGTTGCATCATATTGTAGTACTTTACCACCGGAAATTTCAATTCTCTAAAATATTCTTTAGCAGGAGTGCAATGGGCCTTAAGTTTAATAGATTTTGTTAATAAATACACGTTTATTGTTCATTTGTATAATTATTAGGCAGCTCTTCGCTTGAAGGAGACTATAATTTGAAGGTATTATGATTTCTTGTCGTGTCCAGGTAGATTTCTAAAGCTATCGAAGTTCATATTGTATGTTACAGGCTACATCAACCCAGAACTCACCACATGGAGGTGGCTACCGTCGAGTTCCATCCCACTTACCCACCAGTATGAAATTGAATGTTTCATAAATTTCATTCACGTCTTCAAGCAAAATACTGCGACTTTATCTGTAAAGTAGTCATGTATTTTCTTGTCAAATTTGGAACGAATAAAGAAATCTCTCCTGGCTCACATACTGACGAAGAACCTTCATTAAGTATTTTCACTAATCTTTCCACTGCTTGCGTATTTTCTATAACATGGAAACTCAGGGATATCAATATTTGTACTTTCTCAAGAACAAATTCTCGCAGTTTGTCATCTGTGATATGAGTCAGTATTGGCGGTTCTGTTGTTCCACCCATTTTAGTTTATCATTTCTGTGTAATTACTAGCCTCGAAGTTTAACACTGGCACTTGGAAGGAAGGAGCTTCACGTTTACATTGTTTTCTGGATTGGAGGATTTTATCGGTTGCAAGAATTCGCGTAGCTGATCTGAGGCTAGTCACTAATCATGGCAATAAGAATATTTTCAGAATTCGCATAGAATGCATTTCTGGAAATTACTTTATTGACAAAAGTCTTGTATGGTTCTTGCAAACTCAAGAACAAATGTTTAACTCCGTATTTGGCAAGAGGTTTCAGCTTTATGCTGAACCTTACTGGTACATATACTTTTACTACGAATTTAACGAGAGTTTAGAGCTCCTCTGAAGAATTTGGCATTGTTATATATAGACGCGAAAGTCTACAAGCCATTGTTAACCAGTGAGTATGCGCAAGTTTCCTACGTTTCTTATCTGCTAGGTTTTTATCACAGCCTCCTCTTACGACAGATTGACGTATTTCATACAAATATCTTTGATCATAACTGAGATGACGCACGTTTAGGTATGTAGGGAGTTCTGAAGAAATCTTTCTGAAGCTGCACACTGGATTCGTCTCAATTCACCAATGATCTACCAATAGGACCAGACAAAGTACCAGTAGTCACATCATCGATTTCTTTCAGTAAATGATGTAGTAGTAGTTCAATGATGTGCAATAAACGTATGCATCACTGCAAGGGTCTCTCTAAATGGTTTTCGAGCACTCTAATCATCATACTTTTGACCCAACATTAGTATTAGTACCATCGAAGCCGATAGCTACCATATCTCATAGGTCCACATTATTTTCTTGTAATTCCCGGCAGATGAAACTAGCAGTATTCTTTGCTAATGCTGAAACGGTCAAAGCAGCATGGCTGAGAAATGTTCTTCAAGGACACAATAATTATCTTTCCTCTTCATATCTCTATGACTTCCGGAGCCGGACATTGCGAGTGTTTGGTCTTTCTTCCCAACAAAATAGATGGTACAAGGTTTCTCTTTATTAACAATCACTTCAGTTCCTTACACTTTTACGATTTTTCGCAATCTCTCTTTGTATTTTACTTCTATCAATAATGTTTTGCAGCTGCTCTGGCCTTACGATATTAAAACCTTCCAAAACTTCAGTAGCAATAGCTGCAATTTTTCTTCCAGTCAAGCCGATTTTCTCCTTCACTTTTGCTAGTGTTGGGAGGAATTTTCTCATTTTTATGCATCTAATCTGATTGCTTTCTTGTCTTTAAAGGATACTTCCAACTAAAATCAGGATCTCCTCCAGCTTTAGCATGTTCTTTATTGCCTTCGTTTTTTTGTTTCCAAAGATGACGAGGAGTCTAGATTCAATAATGTAACTGGTACTGTTTTGGTTGAAAGTTTGACCGCTAGTTGCTTTTTGGCTTTCCTTTCTTCTCTTTTCTTTGTCCAAGTAACATCAATACCACCGATTACCATTTTTCTACTTATCCTTTGGTCTGATAAAATACTCTCTCCGATTCAGGCATTTTGAGTGTCCTGTGCAACGACACACCGTGAAATCTAAACACTTGCAAGTTGCTATATCAAATGGTTTATTGCCCTGCTTTTTCAATTCTTGTAATTTATTTCTTCATTCATGCTCCCTCTTACTGCCAATTTTAAAAATATTTTCAGTTTCCTGTGGTAACTGTTGGTCACTATTGATACACAGCCGAGCGAAACAACAGGAATAGAAACACGTTACCAAATGTCTTCCACCTTTTCTGCTACCTTCGTGGAAACCAAATTCTCTGCTGGTTCTTTACTTCCGCCCCCTTCAGCTGCTGACGCGTAAATAAATAACATGCCATAAAGTCTTCGTAAGTTGGAAGCGTTCTCCAGTTGCGACCTTTGGCACTACGAAACATCTCTTGTGCTCTTGACATATTCTACCTGGTTGATTTTGCCATCTTTCTTCTTTATAGCACAAAACAAAAACACCAGATGTTAGGCTGTAATACAGTGGTAGATAATAAAGCCATCAGTAACTACAAAAGCGCAAAACTAATCAAATCACTAACGTAGCAACACGGCCGCTAACCAGACACGTACCCCGAGCACAGGTACAACATACTAATAACAATCATCAAGCTGCCAAACAGTTGCACAAGACTTTAGCACCTGCACGAGCGCGCGCCCTGATTTCGTTCTGTACCCTCTTATCTCCACCCATCAAACTATTATACTAGTGACTTAGTACTGCCAACAAGTTCATTATACCAGAAAAAGTCTGTTACTAAATAGCAAGAAAACTTCTTTATGGCAAACTAGCAAATTGCTTATAGTTGATCACTTTTCGTCTAATTATTCCCAAATCTCAGGGCCATTGCGCCCCGGCTAAAAATACTTTTAGTGAATTAAAAGTTATTGTTGTTATCTACTGATACAGGATGCACCTTTTGCACCCTATCTACACTAAAACTTACAATCTGCTTCCAGCGAAGATCTGCCAAATAGTTACATAGTAAATGGAAATTGATTTACAAAATCGCAAACTTAAGGCCCCTTGCGCCCCGGCTAAAAATTATTTCAGAGAGCTGAAATTTTCTATGGTAAAGTATTATGATATGATGCAACTTTTGCCCCCTAGCCAAATTCACATTTCGAAAAAAAATTTCTTCGCTCCACCCTATAAGGAAGCCTTTCCCTGAAATTCACGTAAAAATGGTTTAAACATTCTTTGCTAATGTTGTAAAAAAGCCTAATTTTGCACCAAGCAACTTATTATTTGTGGAATTTCTTACAGTATCAAAGCTCTTACATCGTGGTACTTTCCCCTCGTCAGCAGCCCGTTGGACATATTTTATCACGTGGGGTAATATTTCCATGACTCGGGAAGCAACCTCTGCATTTTCCGTCCATCTAATGCTGCAGAATTTTTAAGGAAACATAGAATCTTTTATAATCTGCTCGACGAGCTGGAGCGTCTTTGAATGAATTATAAGAAGCCCTCAGATATTCTATTTTCTAGCCTGTTGTTTGCATGACAGCTTTGAAAGCACAATTCATAGTATGCAACCCACAACTTCCAATATCAAGGAGAATTGGATCTGAAGGTGAATTTGCAAGTTCTTTCTGCAAATCACTTAGAAACTTGAAATTAATATGAGGGCCATCCATGGAAATTTGAACCATTTTTTTTTCAGGTCTAAACCTAAGACGCCATTCTTAAAACATGTTTCAGTGTCTGAGGAAAACTGAATTGCCGAAACTTGGTTTTTACAGTCGAACCTCGATAAGACGAATTTCAAGGGGTAGGGAAAAAAATTCGTCTTATTGAGGTATTCTTAATAAAAGAGGTTCGTTTTATCGAGGTTTGATACTGCCATTATTCGTCTTACAGAGGTTTCTTCCACATGCTTCAAAACTTTACGCTTAAACTCCAGTGTTAGCGCCGTTTTTGTCTTTTTTCCCCGCCATCACCATACTAACACACGTACAACTATAAAACAAGGAAAAAACGCAACCGGAACGGTACTGGACACTGCACAGACACATGCCAAACAATGACTGAGGAAGGAAGAGGGATGGGTGAGTGCATTCCGCTGTAATTTCATGTCGAGACACGCGTCTGAGTCACTGTTTGTTTTGAAAACTACGTACTATCGAGGTTGGGAGGGTGAGAAATTCGTCCTATAGAGGTCGCGTTCTTCGTCTTGTAGAGATTCTGTGCTAAGAATATTTGTTGTATAGAGGTTAATCAGTCCTAGCCCAAATCTCAAAAAATTCGTCATATGGAGGTTTTTGTCCTAATTACTACGTTAGAGGTGTTTTAAGCATTGAGTGTTACGAAAGTTTCAAAGGGATTTGAAAAAAAAATCGTCTTATCGAGGTTCGACTTATTTATGTCCCAAAACCGAATCGTGAGGTCTATTTGCTGCAATTGTGAGACTTCGTTAAGACTTTCATCAAATCCAATGACGTAATGCTTGCAGTTTTGTAGTTCATTGAGATGATCACTTTTAAACAGTGGCCCAGGCCCATGAACAATGGTATAAGCTAACTTCATACGTTGTAATTGCATCTTACTACAAATTTCGTTATCAGGGAACATCAGCTTGAAATTTGCTGCGAGTCGGGAAGCAGACCGGAATGACAAGTGTTGCATTTCAGCCTGCAAACACCACAGAACTTCAGCTGTAGTCACGGACTCGCACAAGGCAAAAAATTTCATGACATCAGCCTTTGATTTATTTGTGATCAATTCTTCTGAAGCAACTACTGTTCCCTTGCTTACGGCTACCTTTTAATTGATACACGAAGATCCTCGATTTTCACACCAGTACTCCTACTTCGATCTTTTGACAATAACTTCAAATCGGCTGATTTGCCAGCAAGTTCTTAACAGCTGCACTGTGTTTCTTACCTTCCATGTGGCTAGTGACAGCCTGCTTGCCTATATTGTAGACGCTACAAGTAGTTCTACAAATTTTGCAAAATGCTGCATTCTTATTGTGCTTCACAGGAGAAAGCCACAATGAAAATTTTGGGTTCAACAGCCAGTTGTTTGAAAAAGATGACTTCTTAGACATGAGTGCGAGGTAGTATGCAATTTCAGTAAACTGAAAAAAAAAAAGTCTCGAGAACTACATTTTGACACAAGGTTAGGTTAAAGTAGACAACAAACTATCGCACATATACGAGGGTAATTTCGTATTGGCTACCAACCTGAATACTAACCTATGTTGAAGAACTACTAATAAGAAATCCATTCCGGCATAGCCTGCAAGCGGTGTTTCATATTTTAAGCTATATAGCATTTATTGCACTAGTCCTCTTTTGTGCGTATATCTACTGCGCTTACGTCCCCTTTTACGGACACATCCCCGAGTCAGATATTGAGTACTTTCATATTTCCGTAAATCCTGAGATTGTAAATCCACGTCCATCCTTTTCATATAAATACTACTTGAATTTCGCACGGATTAAACAGGATTCGGAAATATATTGCTTCAGCAGAAATATTTCACTACACAGTACGAATCCACAAGCTACTGGTTCCGCAACATTGAGATCGATCTATTGAAGGGATCGATTCTACAAATTTCTTCTCACCTCCATAAAGCAGTTAAACGTTGGATTAACGCTTAATTGGTATGGTGATCTTGTGTCACATCACTGGTATGGTATGGGTCAGAAAGACTCATATACTTATTTATTTTCTATAATCCCAGAGTAACAAACGAGATTCACAATACATTTTCTCATTCTTTATTATCTACTAAACACAAAAAAATATTATTACACAAAATATTTTTTATGGTTACCATATGTTTTCTTACAAATGTCATAAAATGTGTCCCGTTGAAAACACACAGTCACTTTCTAATAAGTAGTGAAATTATTTGTGCTAAAAAGAATGATTTTATACTTGAGATTGAATGAAGTAATGTGTGTAATTGTACATCGTTTAACAAGATCGAGGCTTTAAATTCAAACGCCTTATTGTACAAATTGACTTATCTTGGGTCACAATTTGTGCAGAATTGGAGTGTGCAGTTTCCACATATTGGCTGCTGGCACGCAATGTAAGATTCCTTTGTTTTCCTATCAATCTTGGAGGAACAAATGTAACATCTTTTCCGTTTTCCTGCTGGAATCGGGTCATTATTGCCTCTAGGAGGCAAATGGACACCAACGATGCGGCTCATCACTTTTTGTAGTTCATTTGGGAGATGAACATTGTCAAGTCGCCGTATGATATTTGGCTTTACAAGTTGTCATCCAAGGTTCTTTAGGAATAGGAGGCGTTTCTCAGCTGTTTCTGATTTTACAGAACAGTTTGGAATGTAGCTGTTCACTCTAGCAATATCGAGCATGAAATAAAAGAGGGACATTGGCCAACGTCGTGTACGTCGACTTACAGAATAATTCGCACATTTTATGGTCTAAGCTATCAACTGCTCCTTTCGTGCAGTTGTAGAACTGGATATAATCTCGGGCTTACCAGTGTCTTGGTCTATTTCAGCAGCATGGTGCATACTGGACAGCATAAGCACATGTTTGTTTTGGAACGTAAGCTAGTAAAGTTAACTCTTCAGTGTATCCATACATTGAGGAATCAACAAGACGTGCTTTATGTGCTTGAAACTTGGGAGGAATTTCTCTTTTGTTTTTTCTCATTCTCTCTCTACATAGATGAGATCCTCGGTTTTCAAAGCCTCAACCAGCTCAACCAAGGTAAACCAGTTTTCTGCGGTAATGTTGCGATTAAAACGAAAAAAATCGAATAGTTAATTGCAATACTGCTTGTGTTTTAGTATATCGCTGCATTTCATCCGGAAGACCTACTCCATCGGAGTCTGTGCCAAGATAAACATAGCTATTGTAAAAGTAGCCTGTTTTTGCATCTGCCAAAATCATTACTTTTAATCCATATTTGTTCGGTTTTATTGCTAAGTATACTTGGAATCAATTCCCTCGGCAACCGACTAACATTTCGTCTATACATACATAGTTTCCTACTGTGAAACAAGATAGGCTATTTTTCACAAACTCATTGAAGATGCAAGAAATAGCTACCAAATGGTCAGTTCTTTTACGCTCCTCCCTATCAAGTGCACAATCAAAATGTAAAACACTCAGTAAGAACAGAAATCGTTCCAGAGTCATTGTTGCATGAAAAATGTCACGACCAGTCCGATCACTTGCGAACAACAAGTCTTCATGACCAGATGTGAAAGCCCCACTTAAATAAGAGAGGCTGAAACATGCCTTCAGTTCAATAATTTCAGTCTCTTTCAGAAGATATTTTTGATTTTCTGACCAGCGATTTTGTAGTGACAAGATTTTTTTCATTTGTGTGTAGAATTATTTTGACTAACATGTTTTCAGTAAAAGTGCAAGACCAAAAACTGTTAATCGGAATTGTTATCAAGATTTTTCACTTCACCAATAACACCTGGAAATTTACTTACAATATTGTGTGCAGGAGTCCTTACACTCTTATCCCAATCACATGCGTCTGTACCTTTTCAACCAAAATCAAATTGGAAGTGATATTTTGTAGCGTCTTTTCCTTCAGTGATTTTTGCCAATTTTCTCATTTGATTAACAAAAGAAGTGAGAGGAATATCTATTTGAGGTTCGCAGTTTGAACTTGAAGAAAGCACTTTTTTTTTTTTTTTTTTTTTTTTTTAACAGGAATATAGTACAAAGATTGCAACATATACAAATGAAGAAAGTCAAGGGTAGAAGGGTGATCATCACGTGGCAATGATCTTATAATTCCGAAATGTCGTTCCAGTGGATCCTGATTAAATTTTGCTGTTAATATGTAGGAGAAAGCATTATTCCACAAACATTCGGCTATTTCCAATGTACTTTGAATGGTGACACGAAGAGATTCAAGTGTTTTTTCTAATGCGGAAGTGTTCTTTGTGTTGTTGATTAAATGCAACATATTCTCCAGAGTTTTATGGTGTGGGTATTTTTTAAAGAGTCCAGAGGAAGGGATCTTAGTACTCAAAGCATCGGCAAGGTCATTCATGTTTTGGGTAAATTCTTCTGCGCTTTCACTATTTTCGAAACCGGCGCAGTTTATGGTTCTAAAATGATTTATGGCTCTAGCCACGCTCCGAGTGAAAAGTTGGAAAGCCAGACGGGCATTCATCCGCTGAAAGGACATGGGGTAAATGTGACTGAACGTAATATTGGAACATGACCTAATTCCTGCAAATTCAGGGGATGTTTTCATGTGGAAAACTTTTCTGTAAAATTTGAAATTTATTTCTTATCTGAAAAGACTGCCAATGCTTTATCATGAAAATAGTTTCTGATACATTTTATAATATGAACTTTATCAGAAAAAAAAACAACATATTTTTCTGTTTGTTTACAGGATTAGGGATAGTGCAATTCACTTTCCCTAGTTTTCCCGATATACCTAAATGTTTCCACGCTGCTTTATTTGGTTGACTTCCATCATATGTAAATCCGATATTAACACCTGCTTGTTCTAGTTGTATAATGACTTGGATTAAAATTTTGGCCAAAACTTCCATTGATGTTGAATTTCTACTGGCATATAACGCAACAGGCTGTATCCAATTATGAAGTAATGGCACAAACATAAAAACAAATGCGTGATTTGCCAACATCCCCTTCTGATTTTCAGGTGTCATAACTTCCAGATCCACGAAGCTATCTACTCTAAGTGAAATACTATCAAATCTTATCTCCTCCCTTAATTTTACTTCATCGCATATACAGAATGCCCGTTCGCTTGTTCACATCATTCTCTCCAGCAAAGAAATGTTGCAGAGCATTTACTGCTTCTTTATTAATTCCATAGGAACATTTCGTGCTTTTCAGCAGTCGCTGTCATGAGCTTCTGTGGGAAGTGGTAACAAACTGTGTTTCAAACAATGCCTGTAACCCTTTGGTGATTTTATTTTTAGCAATAAACTGTCTAGAAGAAATTTACTGTTATAACACATCACCCTTGGTCCCTTCACATTATATTTCTTAACCATTGCATCTATTATCAATTTCTGCTTTTTACTTAAAAATTTAACTTTATTCAAAGAGGTCTCACTGCCGACTTTCATATCACTCAGTTCTTTTTGTAATAAGGTGATCCTAGCCTTAGCCGCAGAAAATTTATTTTTTAATCTCATTAGATTTCCGTTGACTTGTTTTAACTTACGAGTCAAAACAGCAAGTTTATTTGATTAAAGATTACAATTGTGACAAGCGTGCATGTTTGAACGATCACTATTTAAATCCGATATTGACGAACGGGTGGAAATATCATTTGTTACAAGGGATGTCACAACACTAGATGAAGGTTGTGCTTTCTTTTTGTTGGAGAGTTTCTTTTCTTCGGAGTTTTGGACAAATACTGTGGGAAGTTGGGAAAAATATGTGGTACTGCGTCAGAAGTCAATCGCCAGTTCTAACACGGTAACTCGGTTTTCTTGCCATTTATCACAAATGTGTCTACTTTTATAATAAAATTATCAGAAAAATGAGCGTCACACACATAGGAGCGAGAACTGAGTTGCCTGTCCTTTCTAGGAATAGCTCTGCGCCACTTCTGGAAAACGTCTTTGTTTTCCGGGGGTAAAAAGAAACGTCTTGCCTCGTTCGAAGTCTTGTAACCTGATTTACACCCAGGAACAAAACAACACGGCATCTTCAGTTTTCTTTAGAATTAAACACTTCGCATCCCTTAAAAAATATGAACACAAAACTACCTCATCCCACACACAAACTAGAAACACTGGAAACTACTCTCTGGTGAAATCTGAAAACAATCGCAGCGCCACCCTAACCTTGGGGACAACAGAGGGTTGACAGTTTATATGGGCTAGAGCGGGAGAATCCACACTTTCTCTTCAAAGTGCTATGGTACTAGTAAGAAATGATGTAATACTAGTCAGGCGTAATTGAAGGCAGGGGGAGTTCGATAAGATGCATAGATTTATTCATAGAAATTGGTATTTTTTTTTTTAACTTTGTCGAAGTTGGAAAAATTTCTTGTATAGACAAGATACGTAGGTATCTTCATAGGAATTGATATCTTTAACTTTCTCGAAATTGAAAAATTCTCTCTAACTACCTTTTGTCTCTTTCTTTTCCATTTTTCATTTTAATTCAGGAAACAAATAATGAAGTTTGAAAGTATCGTTAAACTAAGGAATATTATCCAAAGAAAAAGATGTACTTATTAAAAAAAAAAAAAAAAAAAATCTTTATGCCAAAATGTTAGCAATCTCTTCGGTTGGATCTCTCCGGTCTTTATAAATGGTGTCCCACGGGAACAACTGTTTCCAGGAAGCATTGTTTGCTTTATCATGTATTTTTCAACATAACTTCTAGTAATATTTCAGTGCCCCATAATAGGAGGCCCTACGAAACAAGCAGTATACTCTATTCAGTGCGCAGTATGACATTTCCCTGTCTCACCTTTTTATCTTCCTCCGTTAAATGGTGTCCATTTCGTTGAGGTCAAGGTAAACGGTGCTCCACAGGAAAGGAAAGTTATTCCTACAAAAGTTTTATTTTTTTTATGATCTTGTCAGTGATATATCAAATGGCATACCTTCCCATTTTAAATTTTCGAGTGACTCCCCTGTGCCCCATGATAGAGAGCTCCATTCAATGAGTCCTATGATATTTCCCTATCTCACTTTCTGTTTCATCTTTTCATCTTCAGCAGTTTGTGACTTATACGTATACGCACTGGACAGTTTATCTGAAATACCCTGTATATATGTATAAATTTCTAAGATTGCTTTTAAAACCAAATAACTATTTGTACAATCTAATTTTCTCCACAATTACATACAGTCCATACGTTTACATCTTGAATCTCAGTATATATATATTTTTTAGTCTAGCCTTATTATCATCACGAAAATGATTAGAATTGTGATTCTCAGCAAATTTCTCAAAAGGAGTTAATGTCTTCTTGGTGTTCTAAGCAAAGAGGAAAAAAATTCCTTTAAAAATAAATGGAACATAACCATGTCAGTGCATTGAAGTAACTTACAATACATACAAGTGTGTGTCGTCGTTGAGGTATTTGATCTGAATATATATTTATTTCAGAATTGTGGAGTGATTAATTACTGTAGAACTAATCCGTCCTTTTTGCACAAACTTCATATAGACATTTTAAACAGTATTGACTTTTGTAGACATGTGTTATTTTGTGAGGTTTTTAAAGAGTTTTTCAAAAGAATGAATACATTTTTATACTACTGATTCATAATATTATGTGTGTAGAGTGGATAAATGTTAAGACTATCACTTTCGTATTACGTAGAGTGGATAAATGTTAAGACTATCACTTTCGTATTACGTAACCATATTACAATCTTAAGTACTTGATCTACCAAATAAAATGTATGTACAAACATTTTATTTTTAAATTGCTTATATACGTTTTAAATTATTCATTGTAGCTTTGGAAAATTCAAGATTGCTAACAAAACTCCAACTGACCAAAGCAGTATGTATATATATATATTACGAGTAACGTGTTACAGAAAGAAATAATTAAAAGGATTAACACGAGCTATTAGGACAAGTATACAATGGTAATCAAATGTGATAATGGAGAACAGCAGGTGGACAATAGTGAACAGAAAGTGTGACAAACATCTAATTAAGAGTTTATTTCTTAACCAATTAAAAGTTTTACAACAGGTGCAATAAAAGTGACAACATCTAATTAAAAATTTACTTTTTAGAAAAAATTAAAAGTTTACGTTTTGTAAAGAGAAAGTGGGTGTCTTGCATTCAGATTGTATTTAAGCTGTCAAAAATCGGATATTTCATACTGTGTCTGAGGAAGGCTATGTCACATAGCCGAAACTGTTAACACACCTGTTTTGGTCAGTTGACGTTTTAAATGTATAATTTTCTTCTTAAATAATTTGCTATGTAAAGCATGGTGAAGTGCTAATTATAAATAAATAAAAAAAAATATCAATAGAATAAAAAAGTTTGGATTAAAAATGTGACAACCTATGCTTTTCATTTATTAATATATACACTTTATGTCGTAAAATCATAAGTACCTTCAAGATAGTATCAGTAGACATATATTATGTCACGAGATTGTTAGTAAGCTACGTTAAATGGTTTTCTTGTCATTATATAAAACCTGGATGTATTTGATAGGAATATGAAAGACAATTCTCACGAAAATCAAATTTTGCAACAGCACTGAGTTATAAGATTCTTGTTATAACCAAAGTACGCAAATTGTGTTTTCCCATAACATAAATGTAGTTTGAGTTCTAATAAAAGGTTACTTAAACAATGAAGCAGTCTCTTTCTCTAATATTTATTGTAAAAGATGTTTTTATTTTATACATATATGTGAAGTATTACTATTCATGCTTACACATTGATAAATATAACATTATAAAATAATATGTCTTTGTGTTCACAATCTTATGACTATAAAAACTTCTGATAACCGAATAGTTGTAATATCTCAAGCATATAAAGTTAAGTATATAATAAAACATGATGCGGAAGCAGAAATTTAATAATTATTTCGTTATTTTAGTTCAAAATATCGCTTTGTAACTTTATATTATGTTTTTACTCTATTTTATATGAAGACCATTCTGGAAGCACAATTTTACAATAATCGACAAAAATTTCTCAAATTTCATGAGTCAGGTAGCGAGAAACTGTTGCTCTTAATGTCTAGGTAATTGACTAAATTTCATATTCTCCAAAAAGTAATTAGACACCCACTAGTCATATAAATGAAACGTAACCGCTACCGTAGCCAAACAGCTAACACGCTTTATCAGAACATTAAACAAATGTTTTTTTTTTTTTTCAAATTGTGATTATTGCTAAAACATGTGTGTTTATATACCTGTATGTTCGCTTAGCTTTAGAATAGCCAGCGTGAGTAATAACGCATGAAATACCGACACTGCCAGCCAATAGTCACACAAGGTTACTTATGTTGTTCCGGATTATTTACGAAAAAGAATATCAAGTAATATTATATGTAGTCTCATGTATAAAATCTGTTCCTGAACAAGGTGGGAAAGAATCACCTGAGAAACGAAACGTACTGTAGGTTATCCTAAATTGTCATCATGTTTTAAAAAGTATTTTATATAACAGATACCAGATTATGTAAATAAAGCACACTTAGTTAGCAAAAGGAGAATATCTTAATGTATATTCCATTTTAATTATGACGGAAGCATGTTAATCTTTTCCAGAGATTTTGAGTGACATTTTTCACACGATTGTGGCTCCCATCTCGCTACGGAAGTTAGAATATTGTCTTCACTTTGTATGTCACGTCTAGCTGGTAGTGTATACTTAAAAAAAAAGTACCGTGGAAAGAAAATAATCCAAGGATCTTAACTTATTGATCTCAGCAACCAAGCGTCATGATCAATGAGTGACAGAATTCGGCCGGCAAGGTGTTGTATGTCTGCGAACGGAGTTGTAGAGGTCGATACTATCTTCTATACATAATTGGAATTGGATTATAGTAACTGTTGCATTATACTTTTTTTCTTGTTAATTAATAATGTATCGAACTCCCTACTAGTTCTTATGTAATGTATACGGACCGATCATTGAATCAAGGCCACCACTTCCTAATAGTGCATAACTACAAGTATAGATACTCAGTGAACAGTGAGAGTTCACATGCGATGGATAAATCCCAAATTTAACAGTGATCAACAAAAGTCAGACCATGGGTTATTCGGGAACAGACATGGTAAATGTATATCAAGACTGATGTCAATAACAGTACGAGACAGCGACTGACATGCATTTACTACCAAATACAACTCAGAAATATATTTCTTATGAGCACGCGCCGTACACTTGCACATACGGGCTATTCCAACAGACGCCTTCCAGTGTTACCCGCTCCTAATCTGGCCTCAATAATGTCACAGACTTGCCTGGTGCAACACAATTTGGACGACATACGACTGGAAGATCTGCTGGTACGATTTTTACTGCTTTCATGGAAGACTGTGCGTCTTGACGAAAACTAATGTGGTACTGAATATCTCATATGTGGTAACAGTGCAGGAATGGCAACTCATGTATGATGAAAGTCATGGTTATATGGAAAGAACTATGTCTCCTGGTAGTTACTGGTGAAAGCGTGACTGATTTCCGGTATTGCTCATCTCTTAGCAGGCTGGGTACATCCTAGGTAATCTTTCCCCCTTTTCCATAGTGATGGTATATCTAAATGATAACGTTCTGTAACTCGTAACGAATACATAATTTTCTTAATATGTACCTTCTGTTATTCTAATGAAGGCGACAGATCATGAGTTAATGAAATTATAATAAATAACGTTAAGAAAAGAATACTGGTGAGTTGTTTACACACTATATTCTTCAAATCCAGTGGCATGAGTGGGTCCGATTGCTGTCAAAGAATCGAAGGTGGACAGCAAAGCTGTTCTACAGGAGGTTTTCCTCAGTTATACTTGAGGTTATGGAACTTTATACGAATGTATGATATATCATTAGCTAGGCACAGCTAATTAAAGTGAGTGGTTTCTGTAAGTAGGCGGCACGTAGCAAGTCTACAATTAATAAAATAAGGGTTGCTTTCAGCGATAGGTGCCCAATTACTTTTAGCAGAAATACAATACTTTACATCATATATCTATTGACCTTGAAAATTATTTTGAAGTACATTACATAGAAATAACTTAAAAACACAGTCTTTTTTAATTCAAAAATTTACTGCCTTATAGTCTCATACATACATACATACGGAGATCTATATACAATATATAAAATTAAGGCCATATTGTCAGTACCTGACTATGCAAAGTATGTTTTACCATTATATTGAACACATTTTGTTTCAGTAATGAAAAACATCTCACTACACTGCTCATTATATTACAAACAATACAAAATTAGTTGACAATCCGTTTACGCAGAACAGCGCTGCCGTCAGAATATTGTACATAAACTTTTCATTAATCTGTTATTTAATGTTAGTTTATCAAATAAACGCTAATAATGTACAAACACTTCTCACAAAGAAGTAAATAAGATGCCAAAATACTTTGGCTACTATTTCGTCTTCCATTTATATAACAACTATTTACAAGAGCGATAAAATTTGTTTACCTGAATAAAAATAAACCTAAAGTCCAGTCTCGTATCTCTTTAACATGAAAATAATTCATGTCAGTTCAACAATAGTAATTTACATGTTTGTCCTTTTTCACGTAACTCTAATCAGAGAGCCCGAATTATCCGGTGTCGTGTCAGGATACCTGTTATCTTCAAGAGTTATTATTTGCTTTGAAAGGTCATTAAGCTCAACGAACAAATATCGGTATTCAAACTTACCAGACTCATTCTGTGGAGAAATTGAAACAAATAATATAAGAATTAATATAGCATTAAACAAATAGCTCGAAAACTGTTACATGCATACGTATCTTTTTTATGGGGGGAGAGGGGGAGGGATACATGCTATTGGAAGGTAAATGATGGGATGTGTTAAAAGAACTCAAAAATAATTTACAATCAAACTAACGAGTTCTAATGAGTTTCTTGCAGAGATTCGAAAGCAACTTCAACGATAAAAAGTAGAAATTTTACCTCAAAAAATAGTACATGCTTACTACCTGGGATCTTTGTTAATAAATGAGCGGTTCGGCAGTAAAAGGTGATAACCCACAAAGAGTTGAAATCGAGAAAAAACGGAAACGAAATTTTGTGAAAATCTGTATTGAAAACACAATGAAAATATTACTCACAAATACAAAGTTATTAATTGTTGGTATTTACTTTTTAGAATCGACACTGTATCGATATAATTTAGAGCACATTATTATTGAAAAACACTTTTTTTTTTTTTTTTTTTTTAAATAAAGTATCAGTGTTTAAAGTGTTGGTTATCATGTTTTACGTGAATGAAAATACATTGCAACATTAGCTGAAATGAATATTTAAGCATCATCATCGAAAAATGAAATGAAAATGAAATGAAATCTTTAAGTTTTACGTCCCACGGTTATGCCGGTTAGGCTAAAGGAGACGGTGATAATGAGAGATGAGTGAAATGGTGGAATGAAGAAAGTGGGAGGAAACGGGAGAACCCCGAGAAAACCCACGAGCACGGTGTTTGTCCACCACAAAGTTCACTTGGCGGGGGCTGGGATCGAACCCGGGACCCCAAGCACCAGAGGTAAACGCTCTACCACTGAGCCACCGCGCCCCCCATCATCATCGAGAGAGGCGTCATGTTCATTGCTCTTGTCAGCCACAAGTTATTTGTAGAATTCAGCATAGAATGGAGGCACCCATTGCAGACAGTCTTGCACGTCCTGATATTGGCTTGCGTAGATTGGGCGTGGTTCGTTGTACTTTGGTTCTAGAGTCACCCTTTGAAAACAAGCCGAAAAACTTCCTCTTCTTCGCAGGTTTACTTGCGACCAAATATCAGACTGGTAGCAATAGCTTACAAACATATTCGGAACTCGAACCTTCGTCCCTTCAGTACGAATATAATACGCAACGGAGTACTTCCTCTTAATGGGATGTGTTGTGTAATGTTTCTTCACAGGGTACGACTTCATTTGTCCAACTGCCAAAACGTCTGAAATACTGTAACATGTTTCTTTTTTTCTTCTTCTTCTTTTTTTGATAACATTTCAAAGGACAACCGCAGTCTGCTCCTATTTCCCTTGCATTCTTTGTCGTTCTCTTTTCTCTATGCTGAACATATTCCACTCCACTGCATTTCTTCTTTTCTCTGCCTTCTGCTTCGATTCTCTCACTTTCCTTTTCTTGGAGAATCCATAACGAACAAACACTCACATTAGCTACTTTGCACTTCACAAGTATCATCTATATATAGTCATGTATATTAGCTTTTTCTTTGTTCATAACATTCGTTTTATCAATGCTACTCCTCTATCAACAATCCAATACAACTTTTAGTTCGCACCCATACGGTGTGCACCTAAAAGGTGACAACCAACAGACACAAGTATTCAGCTTAGATTTATTGTTTACAATATTCATAATCACTTACCTGGCTCTCAACATTCTCCTCATATGATCTACTTTCATTGCCTATGTAATTCGGATCAACGTCACTGTCGTCACTAAAGTCCACAATAGAAGAATGTGCTTCCATGTATTCTAAAACATCACTGGATGCAACATAACACTTTCCGCCATCTTGATATAGCTTCTCAGGTTTTACAAGTATTTGCAGAGTGACGTGGGTTTCATGGACTAGCCCACGCATATCTGCTTTCTTCCGTCAACCGAATGAACTTCTTGTACCATTCGCTACCACCAGAATGTCATGCAAAACAAGGATCTTCTGACTACTCAATTTCGACCGGAATGTGGGTTATCGCGTTTTACTTCCGAGCCGCTTAAATGTAAGGATTTTTTAAACCTTTATAAGAACTATGTTTGCCCAGAAGTTATCAACTCTAGCTCTTTTTTCTTTCCCTGGAAGCAAGAAATAACTCCATGTACCTTCTCACTTAAGGATTCATCATCATTCTTTGGCCCTTCAAAAAAATCAGAGCAGGCCTCGTCAATGGTAGTTTTGAAAAGATAGTTCTGAGGCCCTCTGACAAAATCTTTTAATTCCATGCGAGAAAACCGATTGTGTTTCAGGTTTCATTTTTTCTAGAACTTTCCTTATTTTTGATCCTACTACCAGCTGCGTTTTATATAACTCTTAATATGAACTTAGAAATTTTGTCCGAATAAATTCTTAAACATATTTTTAATTATATTCACTGACTTTTACAACGCTACTTTTCGAACTCGTGACAAGGGTGCAAGCTTCTTCATGAAGTACATAAATTAGTGGTTTCTTTTTCTGAAGCAGTTCTTTAAAAAACTTCTCAAATGGTAATAACACATGTACTAAAAAGAATGGGACTACCTGAGTTTTCAGAGGAAACATATTTTTATTTATTTATTTATTGCCAGCCATTCACTTATACGCAACTCCTCTAGCAACTGGGATCAAGGTCAACCACTGTTTCAGTAAAAATACAACGTACAATCCATGAAAAATAACGTTATTACTTGTATATGTTTATTTCTGATTGACAAGTGTGAAAACTTGAATCGTTTATGCATATTCTTCAACAGAACAGCTTTATTGATGATAATCTAAACTGAGTCCATAGTTTTCTGTTTCAGAAAGAAAGGTTTAAAGGCAAAATTTTGTTAGATTGTCAGATTTATTAACCTTAGATTTTACAGTAAATCTGAAATAAATGAAATGAAATCTTTAAGTTTTACGTCCCACGTTTATGCCAGTTAGGCTAAAGGATACGGTGATGATGAGAAATGAATGAAATGGTGGAATGAAGAAAGTGGGAGGAAACGGGAGAACCCCGAGAAAACCCACGAGCATGGTGTTTGTCCACTACACAGCTCACACGGCGCGGGCTGGAATCGAAATAAAGCACCGGAGGTGAACGCTCTACCAGAGCCACAGCCCCCCAGTAAATCTCAGATATAGGTATACACATATTAACTCATTTCAAACAACAGGCACGTACCCATACACAGATGGTTGTTCGCAATCTATAGAACCGGCTAGAATGTGGTAGTAGCACCACAGCTAAAATGATATAGGAAATCAAATCTAATTCGCGTGAAAGCGTACATATTTTGGATGCTCAAGTATCATCGAGCACGTACAAAGTAAGATGTCGTCAAGAATCATCATTCTGATACGGGATATTACTGTCCTTTCCTAAGCTAAATACAGTAAATGCGGATCATCTAAGAACTCAAAACACAAGGATTTGCCATTACTAAGAAAGAAAGGCTTTTTGTGTGTGCTTAGGCCAGAATGGGCCGTTCTTGAGGACAAAAGAACAGGCAATTAACGACCTAGTATGTACCAGGACATAATTGGACAGATTAAGATCCTTTGTCCCCTATTGAAATCCAGCAACACGAAGAACCATTGCACTGAAATTAAGGATCTCTATGGCTCCCGTAAATGCCATTATTAACCAGAATCTGCACCTAGAACAAGAGCTAAATGCAGGTTCCTAAGTTGCGGCCTCATCATATTGCGGAACATGGCACGAACAGTTGAAAGCTATAGACTTCTTACATTAGACAAAACATATATGTATTTAAATGAATATACATAGAATCCGTGGCTATGCTTTATCAGCCAAGGAGAGAAAACGTTCAAAAATAGTGCAAAATTTTCCAAGAATTTTATGGCAATAGACAAATTATCATCAAACGACTGATTGAAAAAAAAAGTTAACCTGACTTATTAAACGAACATCCTGCACCCAATTTACCAAATATAAATCCTGGCTGTCTATGGTACTACTACGAAGCAAGTCGGGGTGATCATGATGAGGGCTCAATCCGTAATCAGTTTTAGTATTTCAATTTTGAGGTCTTGGAAGCAAGCCATTTGGTATAGTGAAAGGTTTCTAGAAAGTCTGTCAACTAGAGACAAAATCAGTATGACTGTACTTTGCTCTAGACTACTACAGTGGAAACAGGTGCACAGCAAGTGCCTATTCCTACTGTCAACAAATAGAGCACCATCCAATGGTAATGACGTGAGTTTTTTATAAGACGTATTGTTTGAGATTGCTTGTACAGATTGCAGACAACCCTCTATAGTAACTTCCTGTAATTCCTGTCCGTGTACTATCACATCAAATAAAATGACAATACATTATACATATCCAATATTTAATATAATAATCTATATATACCAAACTTACATATTAGATAGCAGCCTTAATATATACAGTATATCTATAGGTAAAGATGCAATGAAATTCAGTGTTAAAATGTTTGACTGGACTGAGTATTCTAATAGTATTCTAATACAGTCTACGTGATCTAATCTGGTTAAAGAGTGGCCTCAATAGTGGGAACTGCATAAATGGACTGGATAGCGCAATGGTTAACGAACCAGCACGAAACCGGAAACTTGAGTTCGATCTTCTACCAGTCGCACATTTTCACACTGAATTTTATTCATTCAATGTTACTTACCTCTTTCATTTCCAAATGAACAGTTCCCGACCTACGTGATCCCTTAATATAAAATTTCATTCTTAAGTAATTTATGCCGTTTTGTTTATACAAGAGATGACTGAAACGAAAGAACAAACACAACAGTTAACAGAAGTTATGCGAAGGTTCGGTGCTACCAGATAACTGATAGGTTTTCCAGTTTAGGGACTATATAAGACTTGAACCTACCTAGATTCGAATCACATTAACCTCCATCGTTAGTACTGTTTCAATAGCAATTATCTGATTGATTGAATACTTGGTAAGTTGAAAGACCATACACCCTTTTTATTTACAAGCAGTATGTGCATAAAGGAATGTATGTGTCACCGTTAAGGAAAATTCTAACAAATAGATATACTCTGATAATTAATAGTGTGTTTTGCTACATATGCAATATATAGGGTGTCCCGGAAGAGAGAATAGAAAAAAAAAAACGTCCCTAGGAGAGATCATACTAAGCAAAAATATTCCTATGACTACATGTCTATTCTCAACGTTTTGTGAACTACAGGTTATTAACCATTTTCGACCTTACCTTGAATTAAAATATTTATTGCTAATCCTACAGTTATTCTACAGAGCTGGGACATAGTGCATTTGAATGGTCATGGAATGACCTTTCCAATTAGATGTAGGATGTTGCAGCGGTGTCTTTGGAAATAAAGTTACTGAGGGAAATCCTCGGCGATAGTGTTATTTGAAATGAAATGAAATCTTTGAGTTTTACGTCCCATGGTTATGCCGGCAGTGTTGTTATTTGATTCCCCTAAATACCTTCTCTTCCAGACACCACTGCCACATGCTACGTACCTTTAGAAAGGTCATGCAAATGCTCTCAACTCTGTAGAGCAGGTACTTTTATTTACCATACGGTAAAGCATGGTTAACAACCAATAAATCGCAAATCGTTGACAATAGGACACATAGTCAAAGACATATTTTTTCTTTGCATTGTTACCTCCCATGACCTCCAAACAGACACAATTTCCTTACGGGACACTCTGTGTAAATAAATAATTTCTTCCGAAAAATAATATTAAAAAATATAAATTATTGGAAATGAACAACATACTTTTTATTGCCACAAAAGTAAAGTTTTGCGATTTTCTCGGTAACTACTCAGCAGAATTTATTCTTAAGTATGTTATTTTGTTTAGCTTGATGTGATTTATCGACTGATAACTCTTATTTTTTTTTCTTTTTTTGGATCAAAGGATCCAATATATTTCAATCAAATATTTTCTTGTACGCCTTATATCTGAAGAACTACATACAGTGTAGCCAAACCCAAACTATCATTTAACTCAGTATGATATACTTATTCCGTAGGAAACAAATAATATATATATAAACTCGATTTAGGGGCCGTTCAAAAATTTTGTGGCCCCTGATCCAAAAACTAATTATTGGCCAACGCAATCTTTTGATGCATTTTTTTCATCATTCCTAAAATTCTTGGCCAAGATCGCAATCTTTTGGTCCATTTTTTTGGGTCATTCCTAAAATTCTTGTTGGACAATAGTTTAGTTAAATAGAAAAACAAACTAAAACTAGATTTTAAAATATCTACTTCTACGTGTATACTGAAAAAAAAAAAAAATAAATGTATTGTTTATACTGAGTTTTATTCATATGCTATGTGAAGATAAATGTACAGGATGGACCATTTATCTTGATATGCCCTGGTAACTTTTAAAACCAAACCAAAACACTTGGAATTATACCTCTTTGTGGGCCTGAGCCGCTCCAATGACATCTATTAGCGACCAGCTGAATTACGTCCGGCCTGATGACTAAAACGTCAGCGCGCTGCGTCGCCCTGTCTCTTAACAGGCGAACCAGGAGCTTTCTAGACCTAGTAGACGTCACGTCTCTTTATTCACGTGACTCCCCAATCTGCCTCATAACGCTGAGTGGATGTCGAAAATTGGTAAGCACCAACCGAGAATCGAACTGAGACTACGTGGAATCTAACTATTAGACTACGGTGTGTCTAGTAATTTTCAAAGTAATAAATTTAAAAAAAAGTTGAAATTTCGTAATTACCATGCAAATACCAACAGGAAGACATCGTTTAACATACACTGCAATACCACCAGATTAACAGTGTTGCCAACGCAACATAAAGCTATATTTTCTTCTAAAAGCACTACGTAAGATATTTCATATTTCAAATCTACACACCAAGCAAATCTTACAATATCACACCAGTGGCGGACTGATGGAGGTTAAGTATTAAAAGACTGAAAAGTTGTGTGTAATAACTAATAACGCAATTAGTCATGTACCGTGCGCAGATCCGACAATATCGAGCAGACGAGGCCATAGCAACGCGGCCTGTATATTAGACGTATTGTATTAAAAGCATCTTTCGACACGGTGTTGATCGAAAGATTTATCCAAAAGTTCCCGAAGATTTATTCCGAAAAGTCAATCGGAATATGGTCCAAAACTTTTGCAACTGGGGCAAATAAGGATGGAACGATACGGAACACACCAAAGGAAGAATTGCTAGTTTCACAATTCCCGAAGGCGCCTTATGGTTATTGATAGGCGAAAACTCGTTACTTAACATTTATAATTTACATTAAGCCATTAGTTTAACGTCTTCACAGATGAGATAATAATGACTGAGTTAATGATCTAAGAACAAAATGGATACGAAGAGGGGACATTTCTTGGTTATCAAGGTTTGTTTTTACCCTGTAAATTTTTTTACATCAATTACTTTGTCTCCATACGAAACATAGTGAAAAAAACAATTATGAACTTATTTTAACAATGTTTTCATGCAACTAAGCACAATTTACTATTGATAACTAAACAATAAGTAATAAACATAGAAACTGGGAAAATACACTCGCCAATAAATATAAAAATTATAAAAATACACTCGTCGTACCTTACGTGACGTCGTCTTCCTCTTTTAGTTTCCTCACCAAATCCTTTGATGGGTTCGCCTAATAAATGTTTTACTCGAGGTTCTTCTCGACACCTTTTTAAAGCTTTTGAATAGATATTATTCGGACTTTTGTTAGAAAATAACTCTGAGAAAATGGTATAGAACATTATAGCGGTAACTCCTAGACCAATCAAGACGACGCCTGTGTAGGAAGCAGTTTTTGTATTTTCCTTTACTGAAAAAAATAAAATAAAATGAATTCAGAAAATATGATTTTCAATCAGTACTATCTATTCAATGGAGTAAACTATCTTAAGATAAATAAGAATAAGGATCGCAGTAACTTCTTTTGCAACTTCTGGAAGGTAATACAACAATGTTCGGTAGAGAATATACTTGTTAGCCTACCAGGCAGATATATTGATTATGATATATGGAAGAACCTCTGATGTTGGAAATCACTTTTTAAATTGACGATAACTGAACTACTAGTAAACCTAACATGCACTATTCCCTGTTTAGCGCAAGCTCTGAACTCCGATAAACAAAATATGTGTGTCCTTCCGCTTGTCACAACTACGATTGGCTAGTGATGTATCACTCCCACTCCCTACGGGGACGAGCAAATTATACACGTGCATTTTGACAATACTGTCTTGTGTTGTCCAGATACTTAGGGCAGCAGCAGAAAAGAAAGAAAGAAAAAAAAAACGAAAAAATTAAAAAAAAAAAAAAATTCGATGGTAACCAATTGTTGCTTAGTGAGTAAATGTTTCCCTTGTTGGTGTTTCATCACAAGTACACAATACTCACAGAACCGGGATTCATGTTCGCTATCTTTCAGACTTAAAAGCAGAACACGCCTTCACAGTTGATTTGGCGCCATAATTACTGCGCATGCTCAGTGTTTATTTCTATTGTTTCATTAACCGCACTCAAGTTTTATTAGATAATCTGCATTAAATTTTTGTCATTTATAATAATATAGTAGTTTTATATGGAACTTCACAGTGAAAATAATAATCAAATCATATGAACTATTTTGCGGAGGAGTACAAGCGTCGGTCGGTCAACAGCAAATCAGCTGGCTTAGTTTCACGTGGCTTTGTTTATCGCAGTTTAGAGCTTACGCCGAACAATGTGTAGGAAAGCTGTTACCGCTTTACAAACAAACATATTAAGCATTTTCTTTGAAACAAAGATTGTTTACTAATTAAATCTTTACAAGTGTATGTATGTAAAGCACTGTATGTCACCAAAATCGGAAAAAATGAACATTCCTTCTACTTAATAATAATAATAATAATAATAATAATAATAATAATATCCTTGCTGGTTGACATCTAAGTGGGAACAAACTAAGCCAGAATTAGACGAATTACAGACATTTCACGAAACTTGCAAACTTAAGGTTATGTTACATAATCAATGGATGACATTTTTATTTTCAGATCATATCTACACAGGTGCGAATTTAATATATTTCAAAGAGTCAAAAATGAGCGATTGGATCGAGAATCAAATCTGGGGTCTCCGGTTTACCGTCTCTTCTATTTTACTCTGTTTCCTGATCAGTCATATATTTTCACTCGAAATCGGTGCTCAGTCCTTACCTGCGACATCGACCATTATACTGTATTAATTACGAAATTATTCAAAAATCTGAAGTCGCAAAACTGATTTCTCACAATCGATCCCAAAATGTAATGTTAATAGAATTATGCCATATTCAGAAGCTAAATCTCTTACTCATAAAACATTTCCATTTGTTCTCGATAGGGAACTCATCAGAAAGCCCCAAGTCTAATTAGCCCGACACCTTTACTAAGAGTTTACTTTCTATCATTAGATCTTCAATTTATTTTCGTGTTGGATCGGTTGTTGTGTGGGATGAAGCTGCCAAGGAACGAAAACAAATACGGGGAATGTTCAAATGAAAAGGTACGAAACGACAATGTGGGTATAATTGAAGTCTTCATTCAAAAGTAATCACCAGAAGCCTGATCACAACTTTTCCACTGATTCACGAGCCGAAGGATTCCGTTCCCAGAATTCCTGTGGTTGTGACAGCAGCTAGTCCTCCATTGTGTCCTTCAGTTCGTCGTCCGACTTGAAGCGCTTACCTTTGAAATTTTTTTGCTTCTTTCTTTTTTTTAGTGGACCAAACAGAGGGAAGTTGCAGGACGACGAGTCCGGGCTGTAGGGCGGATGAAAAGCTGCTCCCACTGGAACTTGTCCAGTACACTTTGTGTGACCTGGGAGACGTATGGACAAGCGTTATCGTGGAGCAGATTCAGTCCCTCCGTGAGCAGACCCGGCCGTTTGCTCTTGATGGACTTGCGTAGGCTACAGTGTCTCACAGTCAGTGGCGGATCCAGGGGGGAGCAATCGCCCACCCCCAGAAGAGGAAAGTTTTTTTTTATTTTATATATAAATTAAACCCATCCCAGAATTTGGAGCTCTTAAAAGTAGCTCTAAGTAGCAGTATTACAACCCACTGCCCCCCCGCCCAGAAGTTCGTCCTGGATACGCCCCTGCTCACAGTACACGTCACGTTTAATGGTTTTTCCGTGTCCGAGGAATTCGATAAGTATTGGAACTCGGACGTCAAAACAGACGGTGAGCATCACTTTGTCTCCTGAGGGAACAGCTCTGAATTATTTAGGGAAGGTGGCGACGCTTGTTTGTCTCTGGCTGGAAGTTATGGCACCAGCTCTCGTCACCGGCGACGGTCCGCTCCAAGAATGCAGGGTCTTCATGATACCGGAAGAGGTGTTGCAGTGCTACCCCATACGCAGTTACTTTTGTGGTTCGCTGAACATTGTCGGCACCCACTGCACGCAACCTTCCGGTAATCCAACCTGTCTTGCACAATTGTCCACACTGTTCCAACGCTAGCCCCCACCATTACTGCTAACATTCGCATTGTGACACCGATCACTTCTCACCAGGTCGTTCACCTTGTCGAGTTCGACCGTAATTACTATGTCTGCCTGGTCTGGTCTCGGGTCATCACTCAAACTCTCCTGGCCTTCATTAAAACGGGCACTTCACTTTCTCACTGACTTGTTGGATACAGCCTCCTCCGTACACGGGCACCATCTAGTGATAAATATCGATCAGTTTAACCCCTTCCTCAGTCAGAAATCTGTTAACATCTCGCTGCTCCTCAATCGTAACATTTTTCAATGTGAACGCCATGATTTCCTCATATGCACTGCCGCATCAATTGGACGGAACACACAATTGCCTCATTCTCTCCTGCATCATGTGAGAGGCGCCCGCGAATGCGCACAACCACGCCGGACATTACATTCTCTTCCCTAAATGTCGCACTACGTTATCCCACAGCGGCATATTCCTATTTCAACCGGTTTGGTTTGTACGACGTTTCGTACTTTTGCATTTGAACACTCAGTTGTATGTTACGAAATATTACGCATGTGATCTGATTAGTTTCACAAGTCATGTTGGGTTGGATTTTGATCGCACCTTTATTAGAAGGTTAATGATCAAGAATACAAATAAACGTTATTTTGTACAGTCTACATAAATAGTGTGTTCTCATTATAATTACCTTTCTGAAACGTTGATACACTAGTAGCTGACTTCGTTAGTGATGTTTCCGATTTCGTTACTGACGACTTTTCTTTCTTCGAGCAGTACAGCCTTTGGATGATCAGTGACGGATATGGCACACTGGCTGATAGACTAGCTAATTTTGCGCTCCTGCGCACATTGTGAATCCACTGACTACTAAGGAATATTTTGTATTTGATAAAAGCAGGCGCTACCTTGGACACTGTAGTCATTTTGTCACAAATACCTTTCTGAAAAATAATAAAAAGAAACACGGCAAAAATTATAAAAATGCAATTGGCTAACGTAATAATATAATAACACTGATTACGTTTTAAATCATTTACAATATTTAAGGATTTCAAAAGCAATAACTGAACTTCTAGATATATTTCATAGTACTGAACTTGTACTTTAAAAAACATTCCTTTATTTATTGATGTGTGTACTTTTCGACAAATGGGTTTTGCCACCTTCACCACAGGTCCTTTTAGAAAACTATTATTGTTTGACGAGCTACATCACCTTTTCCTGTATTCATAACTTATGCACTTCCACTAGCCTTACAAGTATATTCTCCTTGTGTTTTTACGACTTTCCTTTCATTGTACAGTCACAAACAATATTAATTATAGGTGGGAGCTACCATTCTTATACCCTCAACCTATACTTAATATTGTTTCTGACAGTACAAGCCGACTTTTGTAAAGCTGGCGGTTTGTAGTTAATGAAATCTTCCTTTGGAATTTCTCTCTCTCTTTTCCCATCTGTATTTCATTTCATTTCACTTCACTAATAAACGTAACAGGCCCACGGAAAAGAGATGAAATTTTAATTTCATCTAGAATACCGCTATCGTTCGACCTACAACTTAAAATACTATTCCCTTACTTCTTAGGACAACACATTTTGGCTGACAAAAAATTTAATTTTGCCTCAAAATGCCTTATTTAATTACCAATATATATATAAATTGTGCCTTTTCATCCTAGACAGCGAAGCACAACTGATTTAATTATGTTCCTTAATTAGACAAACAGTTCTATAGATAAAATTTACATCTAATGTTTATCAATAAAGTGAAATGAAGTACAATTGGGAAAAAAGTGGGAATTTCAAAGAAAGATTTCATTGACTACGAATTACCAGCTTTATACGACATAGGTTAGTACAAAAAAGAGAAGTCTTAAAGAACAAGAAGAATTTACTTGTAAGACTATGGCAATTCTTAAGTTAGGTATACATAAAAAGGAAACGGATGGTGTAGTTCGTCAAGCAATAATAGTTTTCTGAAAGGACCTGTGCTGAGCATAACAATAATCATTGACGAAACGTACATATTTGAATAAATAAAAATGTACTTTTTAAGTAAGTATAATGTGAGTATTTAATATGCAATGAATCATATAGCAATACCTCATATTACCACAGATTGCAGCCATTTCAGATAAATAATACCGTCAACGAAAATACATCTTGAAAAAGAAGGTAATAGTCACCACATTGAACATAGCGATGGATTTACCATCGGTAAACTCGCCACATTAATAGCTCACTCACCATTTTTTTATTACAGCAAACTCTCGATTATTCGGTTTGTGGGTATTTATACAGGAAATTTTATTATTGTTTTAAGCAAATACTGTAAATAATTATATGATAATTTAAAACAGCCATACCGTTAGGCCTTGAAATTATACTGCATTGTATTTTGGCCTGAAAACAGTGCATTGAACGCGAGAAATATGACTATGATGATGGTGGTGATACCAATTGGAAGCTCCATCGCACAATACAGTACTTGTCGTCGGTAGTTTTGTTTATACTATATTAATTATGGTGTATACTGCACAAGCTTTATACTGTAAAACAACTTTACTTACGACTTTAAGTTTATGATTTGCTTATACGAATTATTGTTGTGGCAAATCAATGAACATTTCTGTTCATCTGTGTTTATTGTTTATTCGTATAGTTTTGCTCGGTGATGGCAAGAATAATCGGGAGTTTACTGTAAACAGTAGTAAATATAATGTTTCTCCTTAACAAGAAAGAATCCAAACGTTCTGCAACTTGGGAATAGTGTATACTTTGATTTATATATATATATATATATATATATATATATATCGACGGTACTCTGCAGCTACCTCGTATCTCAAAAACAAAACACTACTTCAGAGAAGAACAAAAAGTTTGAAAAAGTTGGAGATTAGTTGAAAGTCAGAGACTTTTAACTAATTTCCAACTTTTCCAAATGTTTTTCCTACTTCTGTAAAGTTTTTTTTTTAATTTTATTTTTTAAATACGAGGTAGTTGCACAGTACCGTCGACATGTTCAAAGTGCCTTCCATAGACAGCAATACATTTGAAGATACGTTGGTCATGCCGAACAGGCGTTATGAATACGCTGTTCCAAGTCGTTGACAGGAGTAGCATACACCGTACATTTAATGTGTCCCCACAGATAAAAATCCAGTGGATTTAGGTCCGGAGATCGGGCAGACCAATGCACTGGACCACTACACCCGGTCCAATGTCTTGGGAAGCTGTTATTCAACGACCAACAGACATTCACACTGAAGTGCATGAGAATCCCATTGTGCATGTATTATCTGTCAGGAAAGTAAATGTACACCTATTTTTCGAATCTGGCATTCCTGCGCTCCATCCATGGAGAGTATGAGAATTAAATCAATCAAATGTTTACTGAGGGGCAAAAAGAAAAGTTTAATCTGAATAAGACATTGTAGAGGAGCACAAGCTGTGAATACGAATAGTACATAGTGTAAATAAAGGATGACACCGAAAGAGAAAGCCAGAAACAGCTGATAAACATCGAAAAAAAGAGTACAAATTGTCGAAGTGGGAACATAAAACTCAAATACAACAAATACGCCGACAACTAAACGTTCACCACGCCATGATGTTGGTGTAGTGGTTAAGGTGCTGGCTTACAAATGAAAAAAACGCGAGTTCGAATCCCCATCAAGGACGTCTTTTAAAAATTTTGTTAATAATACATACAGCTCATGAGAGATGGTAAAAGAGGTCGTATTTAGTCTTTCGTAGCAATTATTATTGGTAATGTTTAATACTGATAATACTTTTTGTCTTTGCGTATTGCTTTTATTCTCTTCTTAATTTTGAAAGAGAAGAATATCCGAACAAATGCCACCAAAATTCCTCATATTTTGAATGTAAACGCCATTTGCAATTAGTAAAGAATAAAAATGGAACGTTCCGATGTAGCTGCAAAAAGTAAAAAGAAAAACATGGAAGTGGAGTGTTCGAATCCATACTCATGGTTATTAAAAATACAATTTCTACATGCTTTACACCTCCCGACCACGTTTCTACGTTAGCAATTAAGAGGTTTGTGTTTAGGTTAGGCTGGTCAATACGTTTTGCAAAGGGGCCCGGTTTAGCTCTGACGGACCACAGGTGCGATCAGGGAGCAAAATACCTTTTCTCTCTCCCTCTGTGTGTCTATTTATCTATCTATCTGTATATATATATAACGCTATTTGTGAATGCCATAACCACCCTAATTTTCAGGGGATTGAGACGAAACTTGGCACAAACATTAATTGTTCAAATATCTTGATGAGTTCGTTAACCAGAATAATCAGATGAAAATGTTCAAAATGGGGGCCCTTCAAACTCTTAAAAACTTCAAAAGGGAACCAAATTTCGCCCATAAATAGGTATTCAGAAAGTTTGAATAACTTTTCCTCTTTTACTGAGATATTTGTGTGCAGGGACTTATTGAAATATTGGACCTGATAGGCAACATTAGTGGTAAGTAAAATATTATTATTATTATTATTATTATTATTAATAATAATAATAATAATAATAATAATAATAATAATAATAATAATAATAATAATAAAATTATAATAATAGGTGTTGTTTGTGGCAAGGCAATATCTTCTTCAATTCTTCTTGAAACGTAATAATTGTAACGCCATATCTCCCTTACAAACAAAATATTAGCAATTTATATATAGAGAGCGGGAAATTGTAGAGTGATGGGAGCAACGTTGGACAGTATGCACTCATAGTAATCAGAAAAATAAGCGATTTCAATGCAAAATGAACGAAGAGTCATTGTCATGGGTAGTCATGGAGCCACGGTAGAGCCCTCTTTAGGCAAAATGTCGATAACTTATATCGAGAGAACAGGAGGTGATAGTGAGATGGAACGAACGTTGGACACTGTGGACCGATAAGGCGCATCGAAAAAAATTGTGGGGGGGGGGGGGCGCCAGCCAGCCTTACTTATTTCGACATAATAATATAAAATTATATTGTGGAAACACACACACGAGTTAGCTAGTAATATTTGACATTATAATAATAATAATAATAATAATAATAATAATAATAATAATAATAATAATAATAATAATATTATTATTATTATTATTAATATTATTACAATTATTATTATTATTATTATTATTATTATTATTATTATTATTATTATTATTATTATTATCGACAGCGTCTTTTCATTACGTGTGCATGTTTGACATGAAGCCAAAGAGAAAATCCATCATTCGTAGAAAGAATAAGAACAGACAGTTACTTTGTCTGTGAGCGACAGCGAAAAATACGAAAAGAGTCATTAGCTGCAGCGAAAAGAAACAATACTTTCTCTCAAATGGATACAAAACCAAGCCGAGATAGATTCGAACTCGCATGGACGGCGTGAAAAGTCAGTGTTTTGTCCACTTTTTCTTTTACTGACTCACCGAACGTGTTTCAGTAACTTAGTTATTGCTAATTTTACTTGCTTCACTCGTTTAACTTGCTTTTTCTAATAACTTATAACGACATTGACACGAACACAGAAACATAAGGAACACTTAAAAATCATAGATGCTCTCCCGCCGGGAATCGAACCCGGGACACCAGACACCAAAGTCGCACGCGCTAGCCACTAGACCAGAGGGAAGGGCACTGCTCACTCTCTGTGTCGTTAGGGATTACGACCACTGTATTGCCAGCTATCACTTCTGTGGGTTGTATACTATGATCACATGTTTCTTCTTTGCTAGAAGAGTTAAACCTACATTCTATGTAATACATGAGTTATTTAGACCTACATGCTCTTCATATAATGTAATAAAAGGGTCATGCTGGGAATACGAAAAAAACATTCCTTGGACAAAACGGAAACTATTGGCATCAGAAATATTTATCTACGAGGCATGCGCAGAAACATAATTCAGAATAGTTACTGTTTAGTTCAGTAAACGAAGAAAGGGGTATAAAAAGCAAATATGTCGCGTCAACGAGATCGACCGGAGTTGACAGAGGCGGAAGCAGATGTGTAGTAATACAATAACTTGGTTAATTTTTAATTGGTTCTTTATTCTGTAGTAGATCGTATCACAACTTTACGGGAGAACAGAGAAAGACTTACTAACGCTGTCATATAGTAAGCTTTAGTAACACGATCATATAGACACAAATAAATGTAACTGTGAGTACTACAACTTGGATTTAACGAAAGCCGTTTAGATATTCAGTGGTTTGCCGGGTTGTATAAGACACAAAAAGATAAGACACAATACAATTCTTCATACCTCAGTTTCCAGTAACTAGATACATGCAATTTCTGTTTAGATACTGAAACTGCTGTCGTATTTTAATACATGACGTATTGCAGGATACAAAATGTTTTGCATTATTTTTTTTTGGTAGACAGCTACTAGTTTAGTGTTCTGAAAGATTGTGCATAAACTACGGATAGCCAATTCCAGAATTAATTACTTTCCGGACTCCCGAAGGTAAAACCGGACAAATTCCGGAATTCGGAAAATTCCCATTTTGGAATAATTCCGGAATTCGGAAAAATCCGGAATTTAGAAATTTCTGATTTCGTTAACATTCCGGAATTTGGAGCAATCCGGATTTCTTCGAAATCCGGAGTTTTTCTCAATTCCGGATGTTTCTCAATTCCGGATTGTTCCCGAGTTCTTGATTTTTTCTGAATTAGGGAGTTTAACTGAATTCCATAATTTTCCGAAATCCGGAAAGTGAAAGTTCCGCTTCCAAAAAATGAATTTACTTTGGTTAATATGAATCGTGGCGGAAATAAGTCTTTGAGCAGGTAATGGCGACTGCTTTGAAAGAAATCGGGTGTATGAGAATTCAATCTGTCATATTTGTAGTTTCGTGTGGAGAAAAAACAAACTTGTGAACCAACGGTTTAAGAACTACTCAAGTTATTAATGTAAACTTTGCCGACATCATACAAGAAATACGAAAGACATTTTGAATCGAAGAAATATAACATACAAGTTTGCAAGCGGAGACAAAGAAACCTAACGTAACCAGACTAAAGATGAATCGTTTACCGCGTAGCGATCAAGGTCAAGCTGTTTTCGAGGGCAAGTTTCGAGTTGAGTCGAGTTTGATAATGGCTCGCTCGCGCGTTCAGTTCGTTTTAACTCGTTTTGAAATAATGGCCTGATTAGACTGGAATTGCGAAAGCCATGAGAAATGTAAGCAGTAACGTGGAATACTTTTAGTGTTGCTCACGACAGGGGTGCGTCTCGTCTCGTAATTTTAGTGCATCTCGTGGGGCAATTTTAGTGTATCTCGTCTCGTCTAGATAACGAGAAGACAAGAGTTTTTTTTTACGAGACAGCCTCAAATGTCGTAGTCACCAATATAAGTATATACTGTAGTTCTTAAAATCAAGGCTGAGACCTGCACTGTCGAATTCTTGAGCCCAAGCAGAAGACCAACTTGTGTAGTGATATCAACCGGCTCGGCTCGTATCAACTGAGCGAACAGCTCGAGTCGGCTCGGTTGGGATGAGCCGATGACCCGAGCCAGCTCAGTTAGAACGACATTTGAGCTGAGTCGATGGCTCGAGCTTTCTCGGTTGGGATGGGTCCCCTACTCGGCTCATGTGAACCGGTTCAAGCCAGCTAAGTTGAATCTAGTCCATCGGCACGTTTCGATTCAGCTGAAATAAGCCGATGGCTCAAATCCTCTTGGTTCGGTGAGCTGTTGGCTCGGCTCACTAATCGGTTCGGTTCGATAGTGAATGAGCTGTAAGCTGAGCCGCTCGAGCCGTTGAGAAGCCTAAACCCGGTCGCAGCTGTTTTGAACATGTTTGGCTGAAGCCTATAACTTTTAGTGTTGCCACGAGACGAGACAGAACCCTTTTACACGAGACACGAGACTTGACAGACTACTTGTCCCGTCTCGAAAATGAAAACTTTGGCTGGAATGGCCAAGATTTAAATTGCCAGTGGTCATATAGATTGCAAAAGGAAAATCCCCTTTGTGAGAAAACATTTTGAAAAGCCTTCATAGAAAAGTGTCCTCTGTCTATTAAATGAAACAATCGTGATACATGAGCCTCCTTAATGTCTTGTACCCAATTCCTCTTGCTGTAAACTGAGGATTTCTCATTTTTTTCATTTCTGGCTGGAATGATGCCAAGCAAAATCAAAGACAGGGAAGATTTTTACAAGGTCAAAAAACCGAACTACCACCACCATCTATTCAATTTGAAAACTGGGTAAGGTCTACATTCATTACAGGCTGTAGTTGAAGGTTCTGGCTGAGATGGCGGAAGAGAACAGAACAGACTACACTTGTCTTTATTCTCTGGTGGCGGTATTTTTTGCTATATGAACCGAAAACGGCAATTGAAGTATGTTATCTTGCAACTAAAATTTTGTCTTCTCTCTTTCTCTCTCTCTCACACACACATACACATAAAAACACACTTTTACCATTTTACCAATCGTTCGCTTATTATACAGCAGTCATGTTGTAAAATTCACCTCTTCGTTTGGAAGCCGGGCGAAGGACAAAGAAAGCAAAAATATTGTCGACGAACCCTTCAAATTGTTTGTTTTTAGCAAATTTATGGTACTAACAATACCACTGGAGTTGAAGAGTTTTTACAGGGGGCCTTCCTTTTGTTACGCGGAAACGTTTGATCTGACCAAAGTGCGAAATTGCCCTCTGCTTCCATGTTGAGAGGAGGGGAATACTTCCCTTTCCTAGTGAATAATATTCATTAGAACCTGAATTATCTTCAAAAATTGTTTCTTTCAAGCGCATAAAATCTTTCGAACTTGATAAATGTAAAGAACATTTGGTATAATATTCATGGAACTCCGTTGAAAGCAGAAAATATCATGAGAATGATCAGAAAATATCATGAGAATGAGAATTCGAACATTGACGAACATAATTAGCAGAAAAGAAATGGGATACCCAAACCATATTTTTGAACCTGCTATAAAATGTATATCCTATATTTTTACTAATTCCTTACTCCAATGAAAGTATCCTGGGGAGAATATTCTCTCCAAATTTTTCAGACTGAAATCCTTTTATTTCGTACGATTTCCCCCCCTGACACAATACGAAAAAACAAATGCTGTTAAAATCCATACAGGTGACCCTTCCGGGACTAACTCGGGGCCTTCAAGCCGATGGTCTATCGCCGCAGACCGCTTGGCTTGGTATGAAGATGTACGTTGTATGATTGCGAATAGATCACGACAATATAAGAAACTTTAATCCAAAATGGCCACAAAAAAATCAACTTCTTTTAGACCACTAGCTAATCTGGGTATACTGTCATGAGTTCGTTACACAAACGGGGCAACCACCAAATAGTATCACACACCCCGCGGTTATGGGAACAGATTTGAACCATGGAGGTGAAGACTGGCCGCAAGAATTCTTTCGTCTGATGTGTCGTTCAGCTCCCATTACTATGAAACTTTAAGTAGAGCTTACTGTGCAGTAACATAAAATTCCAATCAAATACTTACCATTACTCAATAAAATTATTTGGTTCCGAGCATTTTTTGTAAAATAATAATAATAATAATAATAATAATAATAATAATAATAATAATAATAATAATAATAATAATTGCAACAAGTCTAAACATGCTAAAATGGAAAGTAATTTTTGATTGGTATGGGTTAACACTGTGAAACCTAAAGGCTGGAATATATGAAATCAAATTGTACACACATATCTATCTCTCTATTTATCTATATATCTTTCCATCTCTGTCTCTCTCTCTCTCTCTCATATATACAGACACTATAAAGCAAGTGGGTTGATAGTATACGGTAGTGTCGGGGATGGTGACACCTTTACATCGAACTTTGCTTGTCGTGTAAACATTATTTGACATTAGTGGCTTCATCTTCGACGTACCTATGAGCAATTTACTGTATATTCGTGTATTAAAACTCGTAAAATAAATTTCAATGTTTCAGAATGTAAAAAAAAAAAAAAAAAAAGCCAGGGTCGAGAAGCCTCAGACAACTAACAGCAGAGATATATTATCTTGTAAACTATTTGTCCTTGCGTTGTGAGCTTATTTGAATTTATTTTTAAGACCGTTAGGCAACTTTGGCCGAATGGATGATGATGGGGAAATTAGTGGAATGAAGAAAGTAGTAGGATACTAGACAACTTCGAGAAAACACACACATTCCAAAAATGAAACGAAATTAAATGAAACCTTTGAGTTTTCCGTCCCACGGTTAGGCTAAAGGAGACAGTGATAATGAGTAATGAATGAAATGGTGGAATGAAGAAAGTGAGAGGAAACGGGAAAACCCCGAAAAAACCCACGCACACGGTGTTTGTCCACCACAAAGTTCACTTCGCGGGGCTGGGATCGAACCAGAGACCCCAAGCACCAGAGGTGAACTCTCTACCACTGAGCCACCGCGGTCCCCACACACATTCAATGTCCACCACAAAGCTCACATGGCACTAACCGAGATCGAACCGACTACCACATACACCAGAGGTGAAGGCTTCAGACTGTAGCTAACGTGACATTTCTTGTCTTGTGTGTTCTGGGTAATACTTGTAACTTCGTGGTATCTTGATTAGCATGGTGCAACCTGCTACATTTTAATTTCGTTCCCATGGTATGCTGCTATACTTTATACGAGACAAGACGAGACAAAACGAGACAAACGAGACGAGACGGACAGAACCTCTCGAGACGAGACACGAGACGGGACGACCTCATTTTTTGAGACGAGACACGAGACGAGACATGCTTTGCACGAGACGAGCCGAGACAGCCTGAAGTCTCGTCTCGTGGCAACACTAAAAACTTTTAACAATTTTTGGCTCGAGCCCGAATACTTGCCCCTTCGGATCTCAAACCCAGAACGTGACCGATGTCCTTCCCTCCTGAAGACTTCTCGACGACCGAGATCGACAGTCAATTTGCTTTTACTATTCAGATAGAAACCGTATATATTTTAAAGATTATACACGGTGTTGATATAATAATAATAATAATAATAATAATAATAATAAAAGTTTAAACTTGCCATTGAAATTTGGCAAAACTTACTTAAAAGTAGAGATTTCGGGGAAAGGGTTCCGTACCTTCAAGACACCTCTGCAACTACCAACATTTTATACTACAACGTTCCGTTGAAGTTTCATGTAAAAAGTATTCTACTGTATGTTTTAAGGAAAATAACTGTAATAAATATAACTGAATATCACGCAACAGTAAGGCATATAACAAACTAATTTTTAGGATATGCAGAGGTAAAAATAAAAGCTTTGCTACAAAATACCTACACAGAGCATAATTCAATGAGCTCTGAAATATAATGTAACGAAATAGCCTATGAGATTCAGTCTACAGAGCAATTGTTACTTAAAGAATGGGCATACATTATTTCGAGAATCGAGACAAGACGGAAAATGTTTACCATACTTTTCGTCTCGTCTCGATTTTCATCTCCAAAAAGAGACGAAAATTTTCAGTTAGCCTTGACCCGTCTCGAATGTAAAATGTTAATTATCATGTTATTTTATCTGTTTTAGAAACGGGATGAGAAACTCCTCTTCTCGTGAGCAACATTAAACCAAACCGAAATATTCTTTGCAAATGTCGCGTTTCTGCTTGTAATGGTATGACCTGAGCGATAATTAGCTCCTAGCTTTTAATCTTCTACGAGGTAATAATAATTATTATTAGTTTATTATTATTACTATTATTATTCCTGAAGATTTGATAGTTCAAGTATTGAAACATCCGAGTATTCAAATATGTGTATATAATAAAACGTATGTTATCGCCGATCAATCGCCATCAAAAATCCTAAAGTAAAAAAAAATGTGCATTCGCACAAGTACCTTGACCACTGAACCGCGATCGCTACGCGGTAAAAGATTCGTTTTTAGTCTGGTTACGTTAGGTTTCTTTGTATCCGCTAGCAAACTTGTATGTTATATTTCTTCGATTCATAATGTCTTTCGTATTTCTTTTTCCGAATTCCGGAATTATTCCAAAATGGGAATTTTCCGAATTCCGGAATTTGTCCGGTTTTACCTTCGGGAGTCCGGAAAGTAATAATTCCGGAATTGGCTATCCGTAGTTTATACACAACCTTTCAGAACACTAAGCTAGTAGCTGTCTACCAAAAAAAAAATAATGCAAAGCATTTTGTATCCTGCAATACGTCATGTATTAAAATACGACAGCAGTTTCAGTATCTAAACAGAAACTGCATGTATCTAGTTACTGGAAGGTGAGGTAGGAAGAATTGTATTGTGTCTTATCTTTTTGTGTCTTATACAACCCGGCAAACCACTGAATATCTAAAAGGCTTTCGTTAAATCCAAGTTGTAGTACTCACAGTTACATCCATTTGTGTCTATATGATCGTGTTACTAAAGCTTACTATATGACAGCGTTAGTAAGTCTTTCTCTGTTCTCCCGTAAAGTTGTGATACGATCTACTACAGAATAAAGAACCAATTATCAATTTAACCAAGTTGTTGTATTACTACACATCTGCTTCCGCCTCTGTCAACTCCGGCCGATCTCGTTGACACGACATATTTGCTTTTTATACCCCTTTCTTCGTTTACTGAACAGTAACTATTCTGAATTATGTTTCTGCGCATGCCTCGTAGATAAATATTTCTGATGCCAATAGTTTCCGTTTTGTCCAAGGAATGTTCTTTTTCGTATTCCCAGCATGACCCTTTTATTACATTATATAAAGAGCATGTAGGTCTAAATACCTCATGTATTACATAGAATGTAGGTTTAACTCTTCCAGCAAAGAAGAAACATGTGATCATAGTATACAACCCACAGAAGTGATAGCTGGCAATACAGTGGTCGTAATCCCTAACGACACAGAGAGTGAGCAGTGCCCTTCCCTCTGGTCTAGTGGCTAGCGCGTGCGACTTTGGTGTCTGGTGTCCCGGGTTCGATTCCCGGCGGGAGAGCATCTATGATTTTTAAGTGTTCCTTATGTTTCTGTGTTCGTGTCTCTGTCGTTATAAGTTATTAGAAAAAGCAAGTTAAACGAGTGAAGCAAGTAAAATTAGCAATAACTATGTTACTGAAACACGTTCGGTGAGTCAGTTAAAAAAAAAAAGTGGACAAAGCACTGACTTTTCACGCCGTCCATGCGAGTTCGAATCTATCTCGGCTTGGTTTTTTATCCATTTGAGAGAAAGTATTGTTTCTTTTCGCTACAGCTAATGACTCTTTTCGTATTTTTCGCTGTCGTTCACAGTTAAAGTAACTGACTATTCTTATTCTTTCTACGAATGATGGATTTTCTCATTGGCTTCATGTCAAACATGCACACGTAATGAAAAGACGCTGTTGATAATAATAATAATAATAATAATAATAATAATAATAATAATAATAATAATAATAATAATAATAATAATAATAATAATAATATCAAATATTACTAGCTAACTCGTGTGTGTATTTGGACAATATAATTTTATATTATTATGTGGAAATAAGTAAGGCTGGCTGGCGCCCCCCCCTCACTAATTTCGATGCGCCTTTTGGGTCCACAGTGTCCAACGCTGCCGTGTTGTGACAAAATGCTGTAACTTTGGCGGAGCAGTTTTGCGATAAAGAGCCGTAAAGTTTTAATCTGAAAATGTGATCTGTATCGTGTAGAACCAGTGTATCTTGACTTTGGAAACACGTGATTACATGTAATGTTACGTAAATGCATGTTGTGTGATTAAATTTGGTGAAAATTGATTGGTTGACCATTATTGCCCAGTTACTCTTCTTCTACACGATACAGATCACATTTTCGGATGAAAACTTTACGACTCGTTTTCGCAAAACTACTCCGCCAAAGTTACAGCGTTTTGTCATGACACGGCAGAACGTTGGTCCCATCTCACTATCACCTCCTGTTCTCTCAATATAAGTTATCGACATTTTGCCTAAAGAGGGCTCTGCCGTGGCTCCATGACTAACCATGACAATGACTCTTCGTTCATTTTGCATTGAAATCGCTTATTTTCTGATTACTATGAGTGCATACTGTCCAATGTTGCTCCCATCACTCTACAATTTCCCGTTCTCTCGATATAAATTGCTAATATTTTGTTTGTAAGGGAGATATGGCGTTACAATTATTACGTTTCAACAAGAATTGAGGAAGATATTGCCTTGCCACAAACAACACCTATTATTATTATTATTATTATTATTATTAATAATAATAATAATAATAATAATAATAATAATAATAATAATAATAATAATAATAATAATATTTTACTTACCACTAATGTTGCCTACCTTTATTTGCAATGCAATGTGTTACTAAAAAGCAAATCAAATACCACTCCTCGCCATTCACGCTCTCGAATTCGAAATATATGATTTACTGTCCTCCGTGTTAGGGGAAAGCAGATTTATTATATTAATCTTTCAAATAACAGGTTTCACAAGTTACTTCACTTTCAATGTGTAATTTCATATCATCACTAACAATCATCTTGTTCCGATACGAAAATAACTCCCTCCTGAAAAAAAAAAAGCCTGACCGTAGAGAAAGAGCGTGAACCTTCTTTATGCGATTAATCGGGTCCAATATTTCAATAAGCCCCTGCACACAAATATCTCAGTAAAAGAGGAAAAGTTATTCAAACTTTCTGAATACCTATTTATGGGCGAAATTTGGTTCCCTTTGAAGTTTTTAAGAGTTTGAAGGGCCGCCATTTTGAACATTTTCATCTGATTATTCTGGTTAACGAACTCATCAAGATATTTGAACAATTAATGTTTGTGCCAAGTTTCGTCTCAATCCCCTGAAAATTAGGGTGGTTATGGCATTCACAAATAGCGTTATATATATATACAGATAGATAGATAAATAGACACACACAGAGAGAGAGAAAAGGTATTTTGCTCCCTGATCGCATCTGTGGTGCGTCAGAGCTAAACCGGGCCCCTTTGCAAAACGTATTGACCAGCCTAACCTAAACACAAACCTCTTAATTGCTAACGTAGAAACGTGGTCGGGAGGTGTAAAGCATGTAGAAATTGTATTTTTAATAACCATGAGTATGGATTCGAACACTCCACTTCCATGTTTTTCTTTTTACTTTTTGCAGCTACATCGGAACGTTCCATTTTTATTCTTTACTAATTGCAAATGGCGTTTACATTCAAAATATGAGGAATTTTGGTGGCATTTGTTCGGATATTCTTCTCTTTCAAAATTAAGAAGAGAATAAAAGCAATACGCAAAGACAAAAAGTATTATCAGTATTAAACATTACCAATAATAATTGCTACGAAAGACTAAATACGACCTCTTTTACCATCTCTCATGAGCTGTATGTATTATTAACAAAATTTTTAAAAGACGTCCTTGATGGGGATTCGAACTCACGTTCTTTTCATTTGTAAGCCAGCACCTTAACCACTACACCAACATCATGGCGTGGTGAACGTTTAGTTGTCGGCGTATTTGTTATATTTGAGTTTTATGTTCCCACTTCGACAATTTGTACTCTTTTTTTCGAAGTTTATCAGCTGTTTCTGGCTTTCTCTTTCGGTGTCATCCTTTATTTACACTATGTACTATTCGTATTCACAGCTTGTGCTCCTCTACAATATCTTATTCAGATTAAACTTTTCTTTTTGCCCCTCAGTAAACATTTGATTGATTTAATTCTCATACTCTCCACGGATGGAGCGAAGAAATGCCAGATTCGAAAAATAGGTGTACATTTACTTTCCTGACAGATAATACCACAGATTGCGGCGAATGGCTAGGGAACATTTTCCAGTAATTCGGGCAGTATAACCAGCAGGAAGGCAAAACATTGTGCTCCATTCAGCAGTATCCACGGAGGATAAGAACAAGAAGAAAAAAAATTAAAACATTAGGGAATAAAATGGAAAGGACTTACCAAGGGAAGAGCGGTGCTGGAACACATTTTGTCAACTTCTACGACCACACGTCAAATGGTTCTGTCGCAAGTTGCAATATGGAGCAGTCGATTTGTGCGCTCTTTTATTCTCTAGTAAAAGGTTGCCAGCACGTGCTGGTATTTTAGTTGTTACGCCATTACGTACAAATTTTGTAATTACTGTTTCAGATTCATCATTTAACCATCCCTTGTCTCAATTTAATTTTGGTTTTCTTAAATGGATAAATACATCTTTAAATATGAGCCTGTCTACTTCATTTCTGGCCCCCAATAAAATTTTTGAATTTTCTACCTTTGTTGTGTTTCTTTTAGATATTTCGACAGGGCTAAAATAATCCCTGGGACGTGAGTTTCCTCCCACATTCTCATTTCACAATCATTTTATAAAAATTCTTTCTACGCTTTCATTAATAACCCGTTTTCTTTGGCTTAAAGGCATAAGGCTGGGATGCAAAACTAGAATTTAACAACGAATTAGCAAGTGAATACACAAACAATGTTTTAGTTATGTTTCTACTAATCGGCAATCAAATGTTCTGATTAAATGTTGCTAGGAAAGGGAAGATCAGAAAATAGTGGAAGATATAGAACAAGATCCCTATAAAGCACTCCGTTCAAGAGAGTCAAGTTTCCCAGTTGACATTAATATAGAAACATGGGAAATACTGGTGTATGAAGAGAAAAGATTAGCCCTAGTGGTCAACGATGTAGTGCAAGGCAGCACACCATTCTCTAGGAATAAGATAGAGAAAGCCATCATAGCAGGGCAGCCACGAAGAGCAACAGGGCTGGATAGGATAAACATCTGAAGACGTCCTTATCATACCTTGGCAGTATCTGGACTGAACTCCTAAATATGTCCCTCAAGAAAGGGGAAATCCCAGACGCTTGGCGCGAATCAAACATCAAAATGTAATACAAAGGGAAGGGTGAAGAAACTTGAACTCATACAGAGGAGTAGCATTGGAACCCATGGTTTTTAAAGTGCTTACAAGGGTGCTCAACCAGAGGATATGCAATAAGATTGAGCCATTCTTTGCGGAGGAGCCATTTGGATTTAGACGAGGCAGATGTACAAAGATGGCCGCGGAAAATCTACTTACGGAGATTCATGAAACACTCAAGAACATAAATAGGCGTATGTCGTACTTGTAGACTACTTGAGAGCCTTCGATCAACAGGAACCCACTAATCGAGAAACTAGAAAATATCATCGGCTGTATGGAAGAAATTAGACTCATCTTGAATATAATAGCTCAGAATGAAGTGAGTGTGTGTGATGGTTCCAAGCACTCGAGCTGGATACATCAAACATAAGGTGTGCTGCAAGACGATCCGCTGAGCTCAACCGTATTCAACGTACTTACCCGTGACTAATTGCCGGAATCCAGTACTCGTAACATAGTTGCCTAAATATGTATGTATGCGCGGGCTAAATGGCAATCACTTCTGATAATCTAGCGCAATTACAGACGGCAATGGTTTTTATAGTATGTACAGTATGCGGCGGCGCGGGCGCAATGTGGTATGAGCTGTGAGCGCCACATTGTATGCTTAGCTGTGTGTGGACTAGCGGAGTATGCACTTGGAGCGAAGATAATGTTACTCACAACAGAGAAGAACTGTATATTTTAGAGCACTATTTCCGCTCATATTGTGTGGGCCAGCATCTCACTGCAGGAGATGAGTGGAGATGCCTCCATGTGGGGTATACTAAAGGAAGCAATTTTCCGAATAGATAATACCCTACCACTGTACTGGAGTTAAGAAAGAAGATTCGATCATTTGTTTTGGTGTTCCAGCAAGCCGTGTTCACTATTCTAGCTACAGAACGGCTATGAAGAATGTCAGACGTAATGGTCAACATTTTGAACAGGTGATATACAGGCTCGATTCCTCTTAAATTTACAATTTGTGTTGAGTAACAATTAGTTAAAATCCTTCTGACATTTCTTATGTTTCATTACGTTATACAAAAAATATATAAATAAATGTCAACGATATGATTTCAGCACTGTTTGTTTTGCCGCATACTGTAGAATAGACAGAAAGAAATGGTCTGTGCATCAATGAAAAGAAGACAGTGCTAGTAGTTATTCGGAAACGGGGAACTACAGAAAGAAGAAGTAATAACCTGTACGAGATAAACATATAATCAGATAGACTCTCAAATATCTAGGCATCGCGATGAAGTCACAGGTACGACCTTTTCGATACACTGAAAGAGGGACTCGTAGCAGACATCAGAGAGAAGAGGGATGGGCGACATCAAAATCTAATCAGGATGTCGGTCGAAACAGCGATGAAACTCTTCCGGGCAAAAGTACCGCAAAAGTGCATACTGCCAATATGCACGTATGGGATAGACATAATATGGATTTCATTAATGAAGGGCCAATTAAAGGATCTGGGAAGTCTGAAAGCAAGATATCTGAAAAGAGTGCTTGGACAATCAAAATACACTCCATTTCGCTACACTTACGTGATGGCTGAAGAGAAATTTCTGATTGAAGACCTACGGATGTAAATGCTGTTGCGATCTACACTGGCGTATAAATGACTTCTAAAAGAACTTTACGCGAAAAGAATGGATCTGGGGAAATAATGAACTACGCCATATAGTGACTCGCTTCGCTACGCATGATTTCATCAGCGCAACTGATAGGACAGAGACATTCCATCAAGCTAGCGACGAATGTCTATGTGAGCTGTATGGGGAAAAGTGCGATACATACCGCACTATGATCTGTGTGAATCGATCAGTAACACTAACGCAATTCTTGTTTGGACTAGTTTAGTTTCCGCTTGCCCATTGGCTGTACTTACTTATTATTTAACACAACCTACACTCGGCAAATCTACACATGAAATTCACTGAACAGTAATGAAAGAAACAATAAGCGGTAAAATGAGTGAAAGAAAGGAATTAAAGTATGCTATTGAATAATTAAACTAACTTAAGGTGCTGATTGACGAGCTGTTGGCATGAACATGATTTTCAACTTTTTGAAAAAAAAAAATTCTATTGGTATCAATTTCCTTGTGCCCAGATCTCGTCAATCTGCATCGAAACATATATATTACGTGTTGTGGGATTGTCATTTAGTAATACTGCTATACTAAGGCACATAAAAATAAAAAAAAAATATTTTTTAAAAAGATACTTGTAATCGATAAACCTCAATGCCGAATAACTGGTATGAAGTTAATGAACTAAGCCAAGGTGACTACCTCCAAAATTCTATACACCTTTCTACAAAAAAATGTCTGTGTGCACGTTCATCAGTTCGTTAGATTTGTCTTTTATCAACTACACCATTTGGTTATACGAGCATCAGCTGACTCAGGCTGTAGTATACAGCTACCAAAATAAACTAAATTTTGCAGCCCAACACATATATAGTGAAAATCCCTATAATGTATTGTGTCGAAGAGAAGACAACAGCATATTAAAACTACATAATTTCGAAAACTTATTCAAATTCGTTAACTTGTGAATTATGTAACTTGCCTATATCCTCGGATCCAAAGAACGATACTCCACTAGCTTTAATTATAATTCTTAGCCAAATATTTTTTTATACACATTACATATTTACATTACAGTATACAAGCCAATTATTGTACATAAATATCACCTTTTAGTTTCATATCTACGAAAGAAAAACTGCCAAATGATCGATCACCTGAAAATCCAAAAGAACGATGAATTACGATTAGATTTTGTTAACAAACTATGAGAAAGAAAGTAAAGACAGACTTCAATTATCTCTTAAAGTGACTACGCTGATAACTCTATCATGGCTTTGTTGATATAGTGATAATAGTCTTAGGAAAATTTTCAGAGCAAGTAGTTATACATTTTACCTTGTAAGTTAAAACTATGTTTTAAAAATATCATTTATTATACCGTATTTGATTCACAAAATTATCATTAAAACCCCAGACGAGGGATAAGTCGTGTAACTTTTTTAAATAGAGTAAGGTGAGTTGAAGAGTAGTCACATTTACTAATAGAGTATCTACTTCCTGCGCAGTAAAGGTTACTTGGATGAACAAACCTTATTTAAATGGAACACTTAAAGTGAAAGAAAGATGGAGTTATAAAGCATCACAGCTGTTTGAAGTGTATGTAAATTGGCTTGAAGGCAAGAAAGGAGAAGTGAGTTTCTAAACAATGACTAAATGTTATATAATGTAGTTGCAATCCCGTATTCGAGCACGTTTCACTGGCCGTGTATTAGATTTTATTTTTGAATATTGTAAATTTAGTAAAGTAATGATTTCATACGAGCAGCTATAGTAGTTTGGGTGTAACTAAACAAAGAATATACAAAGTCATTCGTGAAGTGTTGCTTCTCAAGAACAACTGAACAATCAATCTGCATAAACCACACATTTAATAAAACATTCAGAACAAGAAAAGGGGAGGGGCACAGATAAGATGACTGATTTTCCATAAAATCGACAATTAATGCCTTCAAGTTTCGAGTGTAGATTGGTTACATAAGCATTGGATTATTTCGATAACTAATTTAGGATTATGCATTTCTCTATAATAAATTGTGCGCTTACTTTCATTGACATCATGTTAGATTCAGTACTGACTCTTGTAGTTTGGTGAAACTCAATCTGTTATCGACTTCGGAATTTTCACAAAAATATAGGCATTTATTCCGAAGTTGGTCATCCGCCTAGTTGTGGGCTAAAAGCGTAACAATTGGCTTCATTCTGTATCAAAGTTTAATATTTAATTCAATTAGTTTTGCCGAGCGAGCGTTAGCGAGTAACGCGGGCACGTTGTTTTCTGTCATTACAGCTAGCCTAAATGGGAAGGGAGACTCGTGTTGGCCACCATGTTGGTTATAATAGCGTTACATTGAAAAGTATAACTTTCTCCACGTTTCTTTAGTTATTTGCTTACCGCATTGTATATAATTTATTTTTAGATGCATTAAGCCGTGACTTTTACTTACTTTTAATAGATTTTCCTGATCATCACCAGCCATGTTTACAAAACAAATGTTCATTACATACGGTACCGTGAATCCTACCATCCCAGTAATCTTGCGCCAAGTAGTACCCTTCGCTTGTCAAATAGTTCCATGTTTAGAACCGTTTATATAAGAAAATGAACACAATTTTCCCTCCTTATACATTATCAAGCACACAAACAAACGAATTATTAATTTCTTTCCGGTAAATTTTCAAAATTTTGCTAGAAACTGCCGACCAACTTTGGAACTTAACCCAAAATATGTTCTGTTGGAGAGTTTTCACTTTATATTAGGTACTTTAGAGGGCATTACTGCTGTATCGCCAGACCAATTTGAAAAAAGTACCAAAATGTACTGCATTCGGTTATATTTGGTTGAATTAGATTAGGTTAGGGGCATAAAAAGTAGTGCAAAAAACAAAGCAACCTGTGCTAGGTGGCCACTAAAAAGCACGAATGTTATCTAACCAAGTCAGAAGAGTGCAAAGCTGGTGGGTCCATGCGGAGGTGCGTCCCAATGGAGCAAGCGCGTTAGCATATTCGCCCAAGAAATAGATACAAAAGCAGATCGCACACACACGCACCAGCTCGCGACGTGTGAACTTTGTGGTGGACAAATAGCGTCCTCGTGGGTTTTCTCGGGATTCTCCCACACTTCATTCTATCATTTCATTCATTTCTCATCATCACCCTCTCCTTTAGCCTAAGCGGCATAATCGTGGGACGTAAAACTTAAAGATTTCATTTCATTTTACACACACACACACTTTTATATAAACTTTTCTTTGAAGAATCAGTTGCTGCAAGGGTCAGCGGTTACATAACAATTTTCCCACTTAAGTCGTTCCTTCCCTTTGTCGGTTTGTTACTAGTGGGTCATCCTCCAGACCTTGTTAGGTTTCTGGTCATCCTATTCTTGTTTCTGAGTGTGTAATAAACAAAAATGTCCCTTCAAGAAAAGGCGTATTGGCAGCAGAGAAAACAAGTTCAAACTATATTGTACGATAGTAGAGATGGGGCTTGGATATGGTTAGTGCAGAAGATTTTTCTTTTTTAAAACAACAAACTATGTAGGCTAGAAACAGCTCCATGTGGTCCAAGATGGAGTACTAGTTCAACTGATTTATAAAATTACGATGTTTGTACCTTTTTCGTAGTTAATAATTTTCTCCTCTTTTATTTGTATCAAGGAATTTATTTGTCAGCAAATATTAATGCATGTATTTTGCTGTAATTTGCAAGGACTGCTTAAAATGTCGAGGTTTCAAATTCATTTTTTCTAATTCATTTTTGTGTTTTTGATGCTTTACTTTCCATGTTTATTAAGCTGATGAACCGACCAAGTGCTTGGGCTTTAGCAAAATCCTTTATTTTTATTGCTGCGTAACTACCAATAATAATAATAAATTCATAAAAGAAATCCAATAAATACTAAAGTAATTCACAATTCCATTCGCAATGAATAGAATTGTGAAATGCTTTCGTAATTATTGGACTTTTTTTTTTTAAATATATCTATAATTACTCATTATAACACAGAAAATGCAATACAAAATTTACAAATTGCGATAGAAATTGAAATTTGTATCGCAATTTGCTTTTTGAATTCATACGCATGGCGATTTTTACCAGTACTCTGGCCCCGTGGGGTCATTATTGACACTAGGCTCCGCGCGCACCTAACACCACCTCTGTGTGTAACATCCCTATATTTTTTTTATTACTTTTACAATCCTATTGCAAAATCAAATACAAAACTTCCTCCGTAGATTTTAGAAATTTATACCCCTATAGCATGGGATATTACCCAAAATTTTGTGCCATTTCATAACATTTATCTTAAATGCAACTCCCGTCTTACTAGTTTTCGCTCTACATTCATATCTTTCCCTTCATTACAGGGACATACACATCCTTACTTTAGTGCATAACATAGTGGGTTTGAAACACTCATGCTGTACTGCCTGTTCACCTCATACCGCATCAATCCATAAGCTCATATAGACCATAATTTAACATCGGTTCTCCCTTATTAATCAACCTACACTGTTGACCTTCATAACCTTTTTTTATTACTCTTACGATGATATTTCGTTTGATTCTGTTCATTTGTCCGTCAATTACGCATTTTGGAGCCTCCTTTGCGGCAGTTAATCCGATTAATGTTTCGTAACCCACTGGGAAATGTGGGAGTCTGAGAAACGGAAGAAGGCGATTGGTGAAGAGGGTAAGGGCAGCCAAGGCGCAGTGTCAAATGCTATTTCAGATCACTGTGACGTAAGATAGAATAAATCCATGTTTGAGTGTAAATACTTTGTAGTACTTTTTTTATTGCGTATTACGTTCTAATGACGCTTACATTTATTTCCAACTGTTCAGTAGCGTATCTAGAAGGTAAAAACGGAAGGGGGGGGGGGGCAGTAAGAACCCAGACTGTGATAGGTATATCATAAACTTTCAAAAATATATAAATAATAGCTTAAATTATTTTTGTCACTCAAAAAACTGGGGGGCTAGGCCTCCCAGCCCTGGGTTATATCCGCCACTGCAACTGTTTACTTTCTGGTAGAAATATTACATGTCGCCTGGTAGAAATAAGTTCTTTAGATATGAGTTCTTATTTCTGTGTACATTTTCCAAATCATGACCGCCCCTCCCCCTACCTTATTCTTGTGCTGTTTAGCCGTTACGACCACATTTCTAATTGAAAGCCATTGTGGATTATTATTTTACATTACAAATTATTATACGAGATAATAATCGAAGACATTAACCGTAGCACTGTAACTAATGAAGCCAGTGGGAACTCACGTAGTTCTGATTCCACGTTAATCTGTAGGTCTACGTGTCATATAACCTCGGTGGTAAAAAGAGACATTAAAGTCTAAAATCAATCAGCTAGCACTTTTATTATTCTTGGTTATTACATGTTATTGAAAATAGTGTATTTAACTGGAGTATGTTTTACAGTTTCACCACTTGGAACACGATATTTTATCCATAGGCTAAAGAAGACTGGATGATTGGTAAAAGTGCATGATTAAAAAATGAATTAACGCAATAAGAACGTGAGAGAAAACAGGAGAACCTGGAGGAAACCACAGACACGATGTCATTCACTACAACCTTACATGGCCTGAAATGGAGCCAGGGAAGTCTCTACCACTGACCCACTGTTTGCAGTGTATATGTTATGTAACCGAAGCACTTGAACTCTAACTCTAACTAACTAACTCTATGGCTTATGGAACCCCGAGGTTCAGTGCTGCATTCACAAAAGTTTTCCACTGACTTCTATCCTTGGCCAACTGGATCCAGTTTCTACTTTGTATTCTACCAAAGAACTTGAAATTGTCAAAAATGCTGTGATTTGACAGCCTCAACGATGAAGATGCAACAGTGTCTAATTCGAGAGTTTGAACTGGGCTCCAGTAGCGTAACTAACGGGTTCGCAGCGGGAATGGGGAAGGGGGTGCACGGGTATTTATTTTGAGTTTCGAAGATTAACTTTATGTTACAATCCACTTTTCATATTATTTCACTTTCTGAATACTGTACTGTAGTTCTCTTAATATTTTCAGGTTAGTGCTCAAAAACTATTGAATATACACACTGTATAGAGACTGGAATAATTAACAGAAAGAATTTGACGATATTCAATAATTTTCGGATTAAATTTTACTATTTTGCTTGGTAAGAATGAGAAAAAAAAAAAATCAAGCTTGTAATAATAATGTGCAGTTTTTGTATAACATGAGCAAGTAGTAACTTGACTACATGGAAGATCCAAAGTAAAAGAAGAAAACTTTTTTATTGCTGTATAAATTTTACGTGTTCTAAGGTTATGAACGTGAGAAGAAGGGCTTTTAACATTTCTGCGGCGGGGTATGCAACCTTAGTTACACTGCTACTGAACTTCATAACCTCGGAAAGAACATGAAACATTTGTTGTGCGAGAATGAAGTGGTAGTTGGTCAGAGCACAATAACCAAGAAATTTCGTTTAGGTTGCAAGAATCTCGTCGATCAGCAAGGGCCAAACGAGGATGACGGAATGTTCTGAGATTCAGTCAAAGGGGACACTGCAGGAATAAAATCTTGCTTGCATGATAAGCACCCCTGCTTTGTAAATGAACTCACTTAGCCTCGCAACGATCATGCCATATGACGTGGTGAGCGATGTTGCAAATGGCCAGAGTTGGCACCGTTTGGACCGTAACCATGGAGTTGGACAGAAGTTATGTGCGAATCATGATTCTGTACGATTTTAAATGAATCGGAGTCCAGGGTGTCTACTGGTCATGAAAGTCATGAAAAAGTCATATATTTTGCTTAGTGGTCATGAAAGTCGTGAAAAAGTCCTTTATTTACCCAACTGGTCATGAAAACCTCATACTGCGTGTACTGAAACAGTTGTATCAGGTCAGTAATTGTGAGAATTTCCCCCACCAGTTAGTGCTGGCTAACTGGTACTTTACTGTCTTCCTAGCTGCTCCCCATTTCATCTTCTAGTCTCTGTAATATAGTAACAACTTTTTACTGTCCAACTTTGTGATCTGCTATTTCTTTACTTCTAAGAAATGTAAATTGTGTATTTTTGGGCCTTTAGAATTATGCAAATAATATTATTCGTTTGAATTTGCAGATTTTAAATTTGATGATCTATTTTTTTTTAAAACGAATTTCTTTTATAATTTGTTTTGTCTTGGGGCAGTTCTCTGAGTGCTTAATTTTAGACAAATTTCTGCTAGATGGATAATTATACTCAGAATTAAAACTTCAAATACAGTATAGAGTGATTAACTGGTAAGAGCAGGCCCGTATTTAGGTAAGTGCTATTCTGTGCTCGAGCACAAGGCGGCAGAATTTTAGATTCTTTCTTTAAGATTCACAATAAGTGATATTTAAGACTAGCAACTCGCATAGTTCCGATGCACCACTGATGGTAGGGGTTTGTTATTACTAATGGTAAATTTTTATCGCCATGGTCATGAAAATTTCAACAAAAAGGTCATAAAAAGTCATGAAAAAGTTATGAATTTACTTTCTGGTATTCCAGTAGACACCCTGGGAGTCGCTGGAAGTGTTAATACGAGCCTTTGGTGAGAGTGCATCATCGCATGTAACAGTGTTTCGTAGGTTTTCAGAATTTAAATATGGCCGGCCCTCTTTAGAAGACGAAGGGTACAGTGGAAGACCATGAACAGCAGTCACAGAGGAAAACATTGATGCCGTAGAACAGATGATTAGGGATAATCTGCAAGTGACATCAAGTGTGCCCTAGGGATTAATGCGCTGAATATTTCTACCATCCTGCATTAACATTTGCATGTGAGAAAGGTTTAATCTGGGTGGGTACCACACTATTTGACTGAGAATCAAAACCAAACAAGACACGCTTCAGAAATTTCAAACTGGCGACTCTATGAGGGTTTCAGACATTGTGACGGGTTTTCAAACCTGGATTTACCAGTTTGATCCAGAAATAAGGCGCCAGTTATCTGTTTGGGTATTTCCTAGTGAAGCACCACTAATGAAAGTCACGAGGCTACGGGGTATAGGGAAGAAAATGATGACTGATGGCAACATTCTTTTCAAAAAGTGGATGTGTGGCTACGGTTAATCTAGAAGATCAATGCACAGTTACTGCCAAGTAGTACACAAGCGTTTGTCCAGGACTGGCTTGCGAGGAATCCTGTTGCACTATGACAATGCCTCAGACCATTCTGCCAACCAAACAGAAAACTGTCTTTTAGTTTCTGTGATTTGTTTGTGGATTGGGAAATTTCTACCCATATCTAAGATTTATAGACGTGTTCAAATTATTAGACTCAACATTCAGTTTCTGAATATTTTACTGTTCTTACAATATTACATCAGAAAACGCGTTTGAACTTGGTCCAAATTACTGCTCTCTAACTCTGTTCTAGTTTCTTTTAGTCATGTCACATGCTTTTCAATATCAATAAAACAAATGCGTACGTGACGTTCAAATTTAAATAGTATACGGTGTGTGTATCTGAATTGGAAACAAAAAATGAAATAGGAAACTTACAAGAAAATGATCTCTCACACAAAGATTAATATTTCATATGAAATCCGTTATTCTTTACTAAGTCTTTTGTTCTTTGTGGCATACTATGTACGAGTTTAGCAAATTTTGACTTCAATTCAGCATCGTAATACCACGAATTGTTGATCTCGTCGATCAGTTGATGTTTCGTTGTAATATGCTTCTTCTTTAGCTTCTCCTTCTTGAAGCTCCAAGGGTTTTCAATCGGGTTTATATCAAGACTATTGTCCGGCCACGGAAGAACATTAATTTCTTTGTTCTCGAAGAATTGTGTCACAGTTTTGCCCCGGTGGCATGGAGCTTCATCTTGCATAAAGATGAAGTGTGCGTCATCAAACCAGACTGCAGTCTGGAGAAGAGGCTCTTTTTTAAGAACTTGTAGGTATTGGTCGTGCTTCGTTGTTCTTTCTTTTATATACAGTTTCCCTGGCCCAAAGACAGACATCATACCCCGACTATGACTGAAGTAGGATGCTTCACGGTTTGTTGGAGGCATTCCAACTTGAATTCCTTCCCAGGTCGACGTCGCACATGTTGTGAACATTCATCAGACAAGAAGACACATGGTTCATCACTGAAACATACTATTCTCCAATCATCAGCAGTGCAATGTTCTAGGCCTCGTGCCCATTCAAGGCGCTTCTTTGACATGATTGAAGTAAATTTTGCTTTCTTGGCTTGAATGCATTTATTCCCTCAGCACAAAGAATCCTTCGAATATTTTCAGGCGAAATATGTACACCATACTCAACCATTTTTATGATTAAGTCTCTAGAAGTTGCGTTTCTATTTCCCAGAGCCCATCTTTTTAGTTTTCTAATTACCTCTTAGCGATAGCTTTGGTTTTGACCCATACTTCCCAACCCTATTTTGCTGATACATTTGCTTCTAGCTCATTGGAACGGAGATTATTCTCACAGATTTTTGCCCTATTTCAACTCTGCTTGCAACTTGTTGTTGTGTATATCTTCTTTCCGCAAGAAGTGTTTTGACAACTTCCACTTAACGTGGAGAAAGGTCTCTGGCTTTTCCCATTGTGCCGCGATTGCAGGACTTCACAGAATAAAAGATTAATACACAAAGCACGTCACGATCGCTTTAAACTGGCCCATTTGAACTGTTGAACGCTTTGAATGTCGTAACTGCTTACGACTCCACCCACAATACTTCAGTTTGTAACTTTTTGATAGGAACCACAATAACTGAAATCCACTTTCAGAACTCCCTCCCCTCCACTAATGCCATCTGCTGTTCAACGGTGATATCACTACTTCAACTGTACAGCAAACAAATGAAGCATACTATGTTGGTGGTTAAGCATTAAATTACCTGTCCTAGAATTCCGAAATTAGGACTGCAACATCAACTTTGCATTTTTCGAGCGTGAGTTTGAACACGTCTGTAGTAGATTTTAACGTAATGTGATCTGATTTTAAAGTTTATTTTTCAACCTTTTCATAAGAGTAAATTCATCATTCTCAGTTTTTCTTCTCTGACCGGTAAAATGTTGAATTTCAGCTATTAGATCATAATCCGACTATGTTAATCGCTAAGCTTTCGCATTTTTTCCTAAATGTTGTAGTTTAATAGATAGGAATATAGACACATACTACAGAAATAATAGTTTCTTTTCGCAGCTTTCCTGGAGAATTTTGGAGCGAACTTACTCATCCACCATAAAAACTTCAAACCTAAGAAATTGGAAATAGTATTATTTTCTTTTCCTACTATCTTGAGTTGATTTTTGAAAACGTCATATAATACGTAATCTAATTGGAAACTATGCTGATAAAAATAAGAAATGAAATAAATTAATTTTGTCTCACATTCAATAAAAACTATGTAAGCATTAAGCAAAGGACAACTTTATAATCCAAGCTTTTATACATAAACGAAAAAAGTGGAAATAAATTAATAAATAAGTGGAAAGAAAGGAAAAAAAACACACACACACATATATATATATATATATAAGATCAGGGAGAAAATGAAGAAATTATGAAACATTATTAGTGTAAGGTGCGCCTTGAACAAATATTCGCGAAAAAAAATGTTTCTGGGAAGAGAAGTAGTGGAAGCGCAAGTAGATTAGCATCATCTTAAAGTATCTAGTGAATTTTAATGGATTTGTATTGTGGATTGTGGCTTCAAAATTATTATGACGATATTTGCTAAAACAAAATATAAGAAGTTGCCGATCACTAAATTTGTCATGATTTTGGCCTATTCATTGATGTCAAAACAAGCCTCATATATTTCCGAAAGTTCGCACTTTTTTCATACCTGAAACTTCGTTGTATCCAAGGCAAGGCAGTGCACTACATGGAGAAATCTTCATATAATTCCTTAAACCCAAGGAGCATCCAATTAAATCTTAGTTATTGTTTCATATGTAGTGGAACAATGACTTTCAGAGCTTACATCCTTACAATGACTTTCAGAGCTTAGCTAAATTGCTGGTCGGTTACTTTCCACATGAAATGGTCACTCTTAACTAGGTATCTTGATTGCGTACTTTAGGATGATTATAGTGACGAGTGTGTATTAAACGTGTTTTTGTAACGTAAATCCTTCATTAATCACTCGTAGGAAGTCCCAACTGGGGGTTCGAAATGCTAGATGTTGAAATGCAAAAATGATATTAAGAAGATAAGTTATATCACAATTACATGCTGTGTGCTTTTAGTTGTGCATTTTATTACTAACTAGAGTGTCCGTTGTCTGCACAGGGAGGATAGGTCTACGGAAAATATTTCAACCACCTTTCCCGCCATCCTATATGACTGCAAAGGAGTTATTTTAACATGGGAATTTTCCGTTGACTGAAATTTTTCATTGATGCTGATATATTTAAAAACAAAAAGAGTATTGATTGCTATGCAAATCAAATAAATACATGAGTCGTTCAATATACAAGTTTCCCTATGCTGTAAATATATATATATATATATATATATATATATATATATATATATATATATATATATATATATATATATATATATATATATATATATATATAAATTTGTAAACATGTGTAGGTGGGTCCTTCTTTACCTCTTTACGTAATTTCCATTGAGAGTCAGGCATTTGTCTAACCGTTGCACCAATTTGACCAAACCATTCGCAGACAATCAGGACTCGGACTATTTACCAGTCGCTTCACATTTTGCTTCACTTATTCATCTGTTTTGAAACGTTCATCTTGCAATGCAGACTTTAACTCCTTAAAAAGATGGAAGTAACTCGGCGCTAAATTGAGGTTGTATGGAGAGTGGGGCAGCCGTACCCACCCTAATTCTTCTATTTTGTGTCTTGTTTACGTACTGAATGGGGATGTGCGTTATCGTCAGGAAGAAGAGACCAGGTCGCTTATGTCGAGTTGCGTTTCCTTTTGAAGAAAGAGTTCATGTTCGACATAAGCGAACCTGGTCTTCTGTCAACTGGTGATGAAATGAAACGTAATGTGAGGAGAGTGCTAAATAGCCAGAGCCCCGTTTTTTTGCAGAAGGTTTGCAGAAATTGGTGCAACGGTGAAACAAATCCTTGAATCTCAATGGGGATTATGTGGAGAGGTGAGGAAAAATCCACTTACACATGTACGTATAGTTTACAAATTTACTATGGGTAATTACGAAATTAACGTTTTACAGCTTAGGAAAGCTTATATTGAACGACCCACGTAATTATCCATTGTCGTTAAATTTTACTTGATTATCTCAGCATTGCAATGTCGTTACTAGGCGCGTTTTCTCTCTCTAAGGAACTCCCTTGGAAAAACTAATGTACTAAAAACCTAAATTGGGCCATGATCAACTCATATACCATAAATCGTCAAAACCTATGCAGCGGTCTAGGAATAATTAGCCGCAAACGTCGTTAGTTTCAATTTTATGTATATAGATTATACCACCTGCATTTACCTTTGTTATAAGAAGTGTGTTTATAAGCAGAAATTGCTTTTTTTTCCTTGCTCTTATTCCTCTGTTGTTTATTTCAGATTAGTTCTCACAGAAGTCAAAATGTGGAGGTGATAATATGTTAAAAAATAATATCAATCATGGATTACATACTGGAAGAACTGCAAAATATATCCATATCCAAGAGCATATCGTGGATTTGCTCAGGAGCTATGATGTTTGGAGGTGTCGTTCCTTACATTCCACAATATAGGGAAATTAAACGAACTGACAACACCGAAGGCTTTTCTTTGTATGTGTGCCTTGCCCTTTTAATCGCCAATACTCTTCGCATAGTATTCTGGTAAGTAATTGGGTGCTATTTGTTTAAGGAGACATTGAGAGTTGTGGTATAACCTGTGGTTGTAATGTTTAAAACTAGGCACTAGCTATTACCAAAACTTGTATTTTTGATTTTATGAATCCTTGTTCCTTAAAAAGTGACATCATCCATCCACTTAACTGATGAGTGCTTCAGTTTACTGTATGTACAGTGTGACCAGGTCAACATTGCTTTGAATTTGGTGGCCATATGTAAACCAAATTTTTTATAATTTTACTATTTTCCGTTTTGAAGCTAGATATAAAACAGTGTTCAAACTTATAAAAATTGGCTTTATATATGATCATTAAATTACAAGCAATCAGTTGAGTGAATGGGTGTTGTCAGCTTTAGTGAACAATGATTCCTAAAATAAAAAGATAAAAAATACAAGTTTTGGAAACAGCTATTGCATTAGTTTTAAAAATTACAAACATAAATTGTTAATTATATAACCTAATATATCTACTGGGACAGTAGACAAAACTACAAGTATAAATAAATATACTGTGTAATATATTTTTTGTTACGCCATTGTTGAAATACAATAACAATGTAAAGACTCCACATAAAATAACACTTAAGCCGTGTGGTCCTGACGAAGAATGCCTGGACAGTGGATTTAAAATATAGAAGAAAAACAATACAATTGGAAGGATCATTATTCAGATTAAAAGATAACAATTATTACAATGTTTTCCGTGCGCTCTGTTTGTAATTATTTGAAAGTATCCACTTTGTCGAAAGTATCATTTGATATTTTAACGTATTCATAATTTGCGGTATTGCGATCACGCTGAATTTCCATGCATCTGTTTTTCGCTGCATTTTCTTCTAAACGCGTATCCCTGCAGACGTTTAATAAAACTTCTAAAACCCATATCCCTGCGGACGTTTAATAAAAACGGTGGCTAAGTGGTAGAAGAGGGCTTACCTCTAATGTATGGGGTCCCTGGTTCAGTCTCCGACCAAGTAAGTTTATGGTGGACAACATCGTGTCCGTGGGTTTTCTCGGGGCACTCCCATTTCGTCCCACATTCTCATTCCACCATTTCTTCCATAATTCACTTGCCTTAATCATCATTTCCCTTAGCCGAAAGGGCATAATCGTGGGGCGTTAAGCTAAAAGATTTCATTTCATTTTTTCATATCATTTACATCATCAGCATACGCTTAACCAGGTGAGTATGATTCAGCTCTAGGCTTTGGCTGCTGTCTTTGATTTTCCCTATAACATACTGAGAACAAAATTCAATAATAATGGTGGCAAGGGATCTCCATGTTTGAGTCCATTCCCGACGCGAAAACTCGTGGACAAGTATTTTCCTTCTCAGACTTCATAAATAAATACTGGAAGAATTAAATAAGAGTTGTATATTTATTATTGAAAAATATGATTTGATGATATTTCTATAATTGATAAAAATATAAGAAAAACTCACTACGTACAAGTTTATTTTTATAATGTTAAGCTGTTTCAACAGTCTCTATCGTGTCATCAGTAGTTCTGGAACACTCATATGAAAATATTTCCATTTCTCAGAATATCATTTTACACTTTTACGTATTCCCAGTTGAAAAATGACGAAGTTTGAACTCTTGTTAATGTGAATGTAAATATCTTCGAGTAAAAGAGTTTTATGAACAGAGTTTAAACTTTTTACACAAAAGAAAGAACTATATATAATAAAATGTTAACTGTAATAAGATACAGAATACTGAGACGTGACATATTTCAGGTTTGGGAGAAAATATGAACTGCCGCTATTAATTCAGAGTGTGGTCATGAATGCAGCAATGTTTCTGATGATCAACTTGTGCGTTACAGTACAAAATAGGACTCAGATCATACGATCGAAAGAAAGGACTTTTACAGGTAAATCTGTGTACCTTATTCAAGTACTTTATAATTCATTGCGAATCTAACATCAATACTAAAGTAGTGCATCGGTGTTGACGTAGTTTTTTGTACAGCTAGTGATATATTAAGGTAAGCTTTGAACTTGAGACACTTGATTCAAAATATATTATTTCACTGAGGCTACTAACTGTATTCATTGCTATCTTTATATTAATTGATAAAGGTATATCTTCTTGCATATATTTCAGTAAATAAACTAATGCAAATTTTGGTGCAGATACAATACTGGTGACGCGGTAATTTATTTCATGCATGCAGAAATATACTGCGTACGAGTAGGTTAAAAAATCAACAGTTTTTTTCTCCCTTAGATAAGATTTTCTCATTTTCTTATAAGCAAGCCTACAGGCTTGTTACTTTCCAGTAAATAAAATTATGGCTTACGTTATGGAGAAAATTTTATTTTATGGTTATTTCTATACTCTTGTTTTGAGTCTGTGATTACTTAAGGTAAAAATACAGAGAACAATTTCATAACTTAACATAATGTAATTTTGAATTGCAACAAATATTATTTATTGTTAGTGCAGAAATGTTTATTAATAAATGTGTAATTTCATAATAAAATACGTTCCTATTTGTTTTTATTTATTCATTTTTCTAGTTGATTAGGCAAAAATATATTGCTTATGTATCATCGTTGTCATGTTTTCTTGATCGTGCTTTTCCATCAATATGGGAAAGTCTGAATAGGTAATTACATATCTGGGAAAATTTCAAAAAAAATTCTGGAAAACCGGGAGAGGTCAGGGAATATTTCCCGATGAAAGCTCTTGTGCTTCGGATTCCACATTAAGCTGTAGGCCCATGTCTCATATAGCCTCGCTGCTGGAGGGAACGCTAATCTAATCGACGGTATTGTAATATCCTGTTTTCATATATTCTTATCTTTAGTATCATTTCACCTTTAGATAAATTACATCCAAATTGTGAATTCACGGGTATAACGAAATACTAGGCTACTAAGCCAGTGGTACAGGAGAGTAAGATGGAAATTCCTTTACTTCTGTGATACAAAGGTATATGTGAAGCTGCAAATTTTGAAGCTTCAGTGAAGGATTAGGCTGAGAATTAGGGTTATATACCGCATACAGGACAACTGAGTACTCATGTATTTACTTCACTTATAAATTAATGTTCTTCCGATATAAAGCACTATTAACATCTTATGATCAAGAAGCCAGACCCTTAACAGTTGTTTTAAATGAATAATGTATCCAATTATTGTTGATCTTCACGGAAAGTTAACTGTGTTTGAAAAATTTGAAAAATTATTTGCGATCGAACTATCAGTGGTTGCCTCAGTCACTATTCTCATGATTTCAACTGTCATAGAAGAATAAAGTGCTGTTTCTTAGGGTGACAAATGGGTATGTCCAATTTTCTTTTGAGGGAGAAGTAGTGTTCCCATGCAGCGATAAGTTTGAATGCATCCTTCTTGTTGATGTTACGAGACATTTGCTTTAGGTTACATCCTCTGCCATGAGTATTTTTGATACGGGTGCTATATTTAGATGCGAAGCTTAACTTAGCTGTTGCACTTTCACTAATTACATATTAATGTTTTGCTAGTTTCCTGCAGTTTCTAATTCACATGCACAGCAACCTTCAATTGACTTCGAACAGTCACAGAACAAAATATTGAACTTTCTACGTTTCTATAGCGTACGCATTTATTCTAGACGTCCACTTTGCAAATAAATGTTATACATATTTTAAATATAACTCAACCCATTCTATTAATTTCTACAACGAAAATACTTTTATTCTTTCTTTAGAGCGAAATGTTCCTCCTGTTCAGCGTCACTTCCTCGCCTCCTATATTCTACCGGTGAACGTTTTGTTTTTTCTCCTCACTGGTCTACCTACGGTCTTGCCCGAACGGTGCAAGTACTTTACAATGGAAAAGAACAATAAGCCTAAAGAGAGGAGTAAAAACAGTTGTCATCCTGACATCAGAAGGAAAGATGCATTCAAGCTCAGTGCTGTTTAGAACTACCTACTCCTCTGTCACGAACCTCATAAGAAGGGGAACGCTGGACGCATTCTCCTATCGTCCAAACCAACAGCAACCCATTCTCGTCTGTTGAAATCTTGAAAATGGAGAAGGAAATAGCTACCCAAAGCTCAATAACAAATAATTTTCAAAGATGGCTGAATTCTCGTAAAAATTCCATTATTTTATATCACCGTGGAAACTGAGATTCAGTCTTTATCTAGTTAGTTTATTATAGATGCACATGTATGATGTGTTATGTAGTACCTTGAACAATTTTCGCTCCTCCGATAAATCCTATGCTTGCTTCAATTGTAGACGGACAGACATTTCTTATATTAAGGAGTAAAAAATGAAAAGGAAGAAGGAGAGACACGAATTTTTATTGAACGACCATCTGGCTGATCATCTTTTTAGAGGAGCGAATGAGTCACGTAATTTCCAACCATAACGTAATTTCCAACCATAACAAAATTGCATAAGTTTATGTGCGGTTTGAAACATTTGGGTACTAATAAAAGTAATCATAGGCCATCGTATGTTTCATATTTTTATGTAATGATTATTTTATCTGGACCAGTTTCATTTTGAAAGATCCTTCTTTCATTTTCTTTTTAATTACCATTATCTTTCAATATCATACCTATAGATTGACACAAAACACTTAAACAGGTAAACTTCTGTTTGGAACATTTGTTTGGAACCATTTGAAAGCAAAGCAAACTCGGAAATATTGGTGAAGAACCATTGCATAATAGTAACCATCAAAAAAAATGATCCAGTTATAATCTTTTGTTAAGGGAGCAGTGGTTTTGAAACTATTGTTATTAGTAGATTTTAACTGTGTATGCGAGTGGACAGAAGATAGCATTCATTGAACTTAACTTAGCTGACTCCACAAGTATAGATTTTGTTATTCAGCCTGAGTACCAACTACAGCTTTCCTGCCAAATGTTTACGGGTCTGCCTAATGCCAAAAACTTGAACTATATGTCTGTGCTTCTTTCTGGAATTCTATGAACAAGAATGATACTTTCATTCATACTGGTATATCTAATAAATTATTTTGTTTTCGAAACACATAGAAGCAAAAGTGTTTTAGAAGGAAGAAAGAAAAAGAAAAGGCTAATGGTAAACAAATTCTTAAATTCTACATATACTCTTTTGCTGGAAATATTCTGTAGAAAGAATCCGAAGGAAAGTTTTACAAAATATGCTCCTGGTTCACCTCGGTCTTAACAAACAAATATCAAGTAACTTTAAATTACGATCAGTTTCTGCAGCAGTATTTAGAAACACGTGTAGATTTTCATTAAATATAAACATCTTTTGTAACACTGATAAGACTTTGTTACCTTGTGTTGTTGATAAACATTGTTCACAGATAGAGTAACGTTTACAAGAAGCACTGCTTACCATTTTGTTGCTTAATAGAAATAATATTTTCACTTGCCTCGTCAGTTGTAAAACTGCTAATGTGTGCTTAAGCTTACTGTTTAAAACATTAGTAGCACAAAATGAGTCTTTAATTTCTTATATGTATAACAATGGAACGAATGCTAAATACGTACCGAAAATTGCATACTCTGGAGTTAGAAGGTAACTTAAGCTATAAATAATATTAAACACAATGAAGTCTCATTTACCCTTAAAAGGCGGGCTTTTTAAATACAGGAAACTCTTTAAAAGTGAAAAGATTTATACTTGTTTTAGAAAGCTTATATAACTTGAAACAGTTAGTTCAAATCTAATATCTCATCTCCGAATGGACTGAAAGACACGAAACAAAAACCATTGGGCTCTCTTTGGTTAATATTTTATTTCAGAAAAAAAAAGGAATTAAGCGTTTTCGCATAAGCTCGATGTTTATTGGTTAATGTTCTCACTAGTAATGATATTGAATCGCTTATGAAAGACATGGCTCATTTTTATAAAACAATGGTTGCGTTTTTGCGCCGTAATCGTATAATTTGAAGATCTATTGATATTGATAATAATAGCATGTCTTATTCTGTATCACCTAAATGTCCGAATTCAAGTTCTAGCTTACCCTACTAAATCAGCAGAACAGGGATAAGGTGGCCAGTTTCTTTTCCTGTGTGAATCAGAAAGGTACATGAGAAACTTGTAATTAAGTAACTGGAGTGGACGGAGAGGTTGAGAATTAAGATCACATATGTAACAATTGTACAATGGGGTTTCATTACACAGGCAGTTTACACACGTCAAGTAATATTCTTTCTATTTAAGTCATAAACCACTCTGACTTCTGTTGTATCATGGAGTTAGATCCTTCACTGAGGATATAGTAGCGTATAAAACCCAGAAAAGGGTTTCCTGTCTTATCTACATCAGGTGAGGTTGGAGATGGTGTCTGAATTGCAAAACCAGCGTCGTCCCTCAGTTATTTAAAATTCTGCATTTTATGCCTTTTGCTGTTCAGTTGATAAGTATGGACATTATTAGCTGAAATGATAAAATAAAATCAAATAAAAGCATTCTCAGAATATATGGAAGGCCTGGTGATGAGTGCAGAATTGCGTAACAGAATTGTTTAATTGGCCTGTTTGCCACTTTCCTGATTAAGGTATGTTTTTCAATAGGTTAGTTTATATTTCGTAATATTATTAGCCATTAAGTTATTTTTGCCTTGATGCCTTTTAGTATCTACTGTCGTGGATAAAACAAATAACCTCTAATTAAAAAATGAGCAGATTTACTTTACATCACGAATTTTTGTGTGCCACTCAGAAGATTTCAGTTCTCTCTGTCATTTTTATCAATGGTATCTAAAATTTACTAGTCTGGACGCGTATGTTGCGACTTTAAAACCATCCGACTAAAAATGAAATGAAATCTTTCAGTTTAATGTTCCATGATTATGCCCTTTAGGCTATTAAAGCAAGTGAATGATGATTTAAGAATTAGTGGAATGAGAAAGTGGGAGGAAACGGGAGTACCCGGAGAAATCCCATGGACAGGATGTTATCTACCACAAATTTACTTGGCCGGGGATCGAACCAGGATTGTCTGATGTACAAAAATTTGTGATTCAGGGCCAAACTATTCATATTTGAGTGGCGTGTCCTGTAACAACAATCAACAATTACCTTCACTTCACTCTACCGAGAACTGTTGACTGCTTCTTAACCTGAAAAATTGATGTGGCAGCATATTCTGTTGAAACTAGTAATTTAAGTACTTACGTAAACTAAATTTTGATTCTTGAACTCTGTAGAAGTTTTCAATTATTATGTTATATTTAGTTTTCTAGAGCATTGTTCACCTTAAATTACACAAGGGTAGGAAGGCTGAAAACTAAAAGCATCAAGAAGATAACATTTACAGGGGAGAAACTGTAGGCACATTGCTGGTTGGTATTAATATTGTCAGAGCCGAACTTCGGAGTATGTGGGACCTAGTTTCCAGCCTACTTTCACCAAAGTTTGTAGAATCATCTACACATATATATATTATAAACTTTGTATATGATACGTAAAATGTAAAACAATCAAAATGTTCGTTTAAAATAGATCAAATATACGATAGTTACATCTCTCTATATGAAAGAAACTGCGTAACCTAGAGACTATACATTTGGACAGAATTTAGACTCCGTGACGTAAATGGGTTTGCAGTTATTGTAAGATGTCCATATCTCGATCCCGATCTCGAAGGTTAGCGACATAAAATTTGGTATTTAAAGTTTTCATTTAAAATAATTACAAGGGTCGATTTATTTATATTGAGCCGAATTTGAGTGTGCCACTTACCTTGGAAATACCGTGTTCCCATCACCGGTTGTGTTCAGTGTGTAGGTTATCTCTACTGATTATTGCTTGGCGTCGGAGTTCCCATTGCAAGAGACTACGTTGCAGTTGGACCATGGGTATTGTATCCTACTCCTCTTTACAGGCTTTCCATAGGCCGGAGACTGCGTACTCGCGATGGGACAGACGCCGCTTGAGGAGTCCGAAAGCACAATAGTTCACTGGGCTGGCATCTGACTCATAACAGGGATGTAAGAGAAGGGGATTGCCGAAATTCCAGTTCCCTTTTCCATACGGCGATAGAATTCTAGTGATGTTTTCGCCATGTGGCTGGATGCCTTGTCATGGTGCAGTTCAACCTGGTTTACGTCTTGTCCGTACAATGCTGAGAATTTCATGCTGGTACATTTCAGTCAGGACATAAGTCTGGTAGTACTCAGCATTGATTTTGACGTTTTGCTCCATCTTTCGGAGACGTAGTTTGTATCTGTTCGAGAAACCGGCCACAATCATGAATCTCTGCGCACTGAGGGAAAAAGCTGCTTCGGCGTTTGGCGTCAACAGGTCTGTATGTAATGGCATGAACTTTACCATAGTCTATGACGTAAATCTACTCTTCAGGAGTAACATCAAACTTATATCGATAACCCTCGAGATGGCGTTCACATATCTTCCTGCAATTGCTTTTTCTCTCAGCTTCATGGCATAGTTTCAGAGCATCCCCAGCCAAGTAAGTTTGTGGTGGAGAACATTGTGTCCATGGGTTTTCTCGGGGGTACTCCCGTTTCCTCTCACTTTCTTATTCCACCAATTTTTCCATAATCATGCACTTACTTTAACCGCAAGTGACCGTGAGACGTAAGTCCCTGTGAATGGTGCAGTTGATTTCCACCTGTGATGTACGGCGTTTGGTGGCCAACGCACGCTGTGTGGGGAGATTTTCGGAAGTTTCCATGCGCCGAACCAGACGCAATAGCTACAGGGTCCTTTTCATGGAAGGCCGGTTTCTAGCTGTTCGTTCGATGTGATTGGCCCCGTACTTTGTGCTAAATATTCCCGTATAATGCGATTCACAGTGGCACTATCTACACGAAACTTACACACTTGACACATTTCTACGATCTGCGATGAACTTAGCGTCGTAAGGGTCCACGATGAACCCCTCCCAGAATCTGTTCATTTCGGCAGCATCAGACTACGATTGACCACACTGTCTAGTGCGTGACTAAGATACTGTTGCTTGCCTCATGTAGTGTCAAGACAATGGGTTGCACATGCGCGATACAGTTGCACATTGACTTCGGCTCAATATAAATGAATCAACCTCTGTAGCATGTTAGTTCAGCATTTTTTAGATATTCGACCCAAAAGGAAACAAAAAGAAGTGAAAAGAAAAAAGAGTAGGAAATGCAGTTGTTAAAATAATAAAATCTCCATATTTCGAAATACATTAAGTTTTGGGACTTAAAATTTGGTATTTAGAATTTTTATTTAAAATAACTAAACAGGATTACAGTGTTATTTTTAAACTTGACCAAAACGGAAGAAAAAAGGGTAAGCTTTCAAACTAAAATGCCCAATTATTGTATTCGAATTTCGTGCGAGATTTTAACTTGAGACAAATTCCAAATCAGACTCAGGAGGACGAATGCAAAGTATGTTAACACGCACTGACACCTGGAGGACATATACTAGTTTTAATATAAAATTGCATGCGTGTAATCTTACAAGAAACAAATAAAATTTGTAAATGTATTGGTTAGCAAGATTAATGAGGTCGATGTGGAGCAATGTATAATGGGCGAAATCAATGCATCTTAATTTAAGACTAACAAGGTCGTAAGCGTTTGGTAGGTACCAATAGAATGGGTGCCCTAGGTGCGTTATTTTTAAAAGCAAGAGAAAGGAAAACTACAGTACCTGATTAATCAACTAGTCGCCATTTGCAACCGCTCACTTTTCCTATCGCTCAGTCAGTGATTGGATTCCGTGGCGGAAGAAATCTGGCGTCTGTGATGCGAAGAAGTTCTTAACCGTACATTGAACCACCCGCTTCATCAGGGTCTTCCTTCCTAAGAAGTGATCAAGATGCTAGAAGAAGTAGCAATCAGTGGAAAAGATATCAGGGAAATACGGTGAATGAGGAAAGGTTTCATACCCCAACTCATAGCTTGTACCGTGCTTTGCGCGACATCTGGATGAGCATTGCCATACAACATAAAGATGCTATGTCAGTTGACCATAGCTGGATGTTTGCAGACAAGGATTTCATGGATTCAGCACTATAACGATCTGCTTTGATGGTTTTACCTCGTTTGAGAAAGATATGATGGATCGATGTCACCTTGTCAATTCCCGGACCAGCTGACATGGCCCTTTTACCGAAACTTGGGTTTACATCTCATCTGGACTGTCACCTATCAGCTTGGTGATCGCGAAAACTATATATTCGACACTAATATCGGTGAATTTGGATATATTATTTTTTAGCCCCCTCTCCCCCGTATGATAACGACGAAGGCTAAAGTTGGACTTACGGCGTCGGGAATGTTACTTTTCATTTCAGTGACCCTGAAAGTTGTGTATTTGACACTAATATCCGTCGTTCCGGGTATTTATCCTGTATTTTTATGCATACATTTTGATCTCCCCATCGATCCCCCAAGCCGAAAATCGAAAAAAAAAAAAAAAAAAAAAAAACGAGTAAAGAAATAAGTGAAATAAAGAGTGTCTTGTAAACAGATCTTCTCGGGCTAGCAGCCAGGTAAATACTGTTGTATCTTGCAACGTTTCGAGAGCTGACATCGTCATCATCTTCAGGCGAATACAAAATATTGCAAGCTCTGGAAATTGTTGCAAGATACAACAGTATTTACCTGGCTGCTAGCCCGAGAGAACCTGTTTACAATACGTCGTCAGGAAAGCTTCAATAGATAAAAGAGCATCTTGTCAGTATGAGCATTAAATAAATAAATAACGAAGAATAACGCTTCACTGTTAATATGATTGAAGTAAATAATTAATTCTTGTTAATTCCCGGGCCAGCTGGAATGTCCCTTCTTTTTTAAACTTGGGCATCGAGACTGTCACCAAAGGGCGATCTCAAAAACTATGGATTTGACACTAATATCGGTCATTTTGGACATTTATTTTTCCTTCCCCTACTTCGAAGAGGATTAGATATGAACTTCATCGAGTGTATCACTATTCATCTCAGGGACCCCAAAAACTATGGATTTAACACTAATATCCGTCGCAAGCTCTCTTGTAGCTATATGGTTCTCCTCCTTTGGTGCGGAATATTCTGCTTCGATCCGCGGAGGCATATCATCTGGTTGAAATCCCCCGTTTTAAGCTGTAAATTCACGTCTTATTAGCCTTGCTGCTAAAAGGTGTGCTAACCTTTAACCCACCACCACTAACATCCGTCCTTCCGGGTATTTATTCTCTCCTTTTATGAGTACATTTTCACCCCACCCCAAAAGCTGACCCCCCGAGCTGAAAATCGAAAAAAGGGCTTCATACGTGATTAGATCAGGTGAAGATGTATCCTTTGAGATACAAAATTTGGTGGCTCTAGATCGTTCCTATCTATGGCAAAATCTGATAGACATATACACACTATTTTATATGTAAGTAGAGATAACAAAGAAAATAAATGAATGAATCATCTCACTAACAAGAAGAAAATGTCGAAATACTATATATAATTATGTAGCCTGTAGTCATTGATGTTTAGTATTGGTAGTGGTTCCAGTATAAACTAGCTTTGTTAGTCATCATCAACATTTTGATATATTATTCTAGCTCCTAAACGAAGGTTTTTCGATCAAGTCTTTATTAGAACTATTTTCTTAAATTTGATGAAGTTATTCATTACCAGACAACTTATATGCATGATGTCCCAAAAGATATAACACATTCATAGGTCAGGCCCATAGCCAACTTCATTTCTGGGGTTATTCGTCCGACTGTTGCCACTCTAGAAGTTAATCTGAAAATTCTGTTTCATCTTTTTAATTTTCTCTTAAGAATCGGGGGGTGGACGTCCTTGGCATAGAACCATATCGATAGATTGTTCCGAGTTGATAACCAACTTACGACGCATCAGAACGTTTAGAATTACCATTCATCGGGGATATCATATAGACAAGAAAAATCTACTTAACCTACAGTAGATACAGATGCAGTGGAATAATCGAACATGAGTAGTTTTTTGTTTTTTCAACATTTAATTGAAATGGTGACGGTAGCTGTAAGACAAAACATTAGACTTAGTGTATTCCTTTTGTTTATATATATATATAATTTATTGAATAAATTCCCAGATACAGCATAATTTTGCCATTTTACACATGAAAAAAAAAAAAAAAAAAACGGTGTCAACAAATAGTGCAAAAGTAATATTATTTCGCCAAAACTCGTGTAATTGCTCTTTCAAACACCGAGTAGCTCGAAAAATTTCCACGTTAGTAGTTAAATGATTATAATAGTTCGTTATTTTGTAAAAAATAAATAAATAAAATAAAGAGACCTCTATATAATTTCCAACCTAAGGCAAGCAAGATGGAATAGGTGGGTATATCAGGTTATGCGGAGAGAGATATGTTAGGATAGCTCCTGATGTAAGGTTTCCAATCTTAAATTTCCATTAACTATTTTATGAAGAAATTTCAGGTCAGAGTTATTTCTGCGTACTCTCGGAGTTTGGATATTAAGATATCTTAAGAGCTCCTCCTTAGGTAATATTCGAAGTGTGGGAACACGAAAATGTACTATAGAAATAAAGAAGTTGAGAATGGAATCAAATCTAGAGAGACATATAGGTGCTGCCGTAGCCCATATGGGAGAGCAATATTCAATATTGGGCGTTAATGATGATATAGTAGTAGTTCAGTAAATCGATAAAGAAACCCCAACATGCGCATTAAATTCTTAATTGAGGAGATGTCGTCAGAGAAAGTGAGTTTGGAATCAAAGATGACACCAAGATTATTATGACTAGCAGAATGTGTAATAGGGGAATCGTTGATATGATATGTGGAATAAACGGGAGACTTATTCAGAGTAATGGTAATACTGTCACATTTCTTGCTGTTAAGTTTCAAGTACCATATTTTACTCCAGCCTATAAAGTAATTTATGTCTTCCTGTAGGGCAATAGTGTCATGAAAACACGATATTTCTCTATATAATTTAACAATTGTCAGTAAAAAGTAGAAGGCCACTAGGATGAGCTGGTAAGTGTGAGCAGAGCTCACTCATATACAGGACAAATAACAGGGGCCCAAGTACACTCTCCTGAGATCACTGATTGGGGGTTAGAAGTCGCTCCTGAAAGAACAACTCTCTGTTTACTGTTCTTCGAGTAGCTGGTGGTTAAAGAGAGAAATTTGCCATGTACATTAAACCTATTGGAAAGCTTGCGGAGAAGATGAATGTGACTGACAGAATCAAAGGCCTTGCAGAGATCAAATTATATAATCCAATTGAGTATTGTTATTCATACATTTAACTGCAGAGGAAAGAAGAGTACTTTAGTTTTTAAGGCTTGAGCTTTTCTGTAGGAGGCCGTGCTGAGAAGTGTGAATGTAAGGTGTGAATTTAAGTAGCCTGTCCTTGATTATTTTTTCGGCAATGATTGATATTACAGAAACAAGAGATATTGGCCTATAAGAGGATACATGATCTTTAAGATCAGTTTTATATATTAGGATCACGTGAGCTAGTTTCCAACTGGTGGGATAATACCCTTTTTTGAAGCATCTATTGAATAAGATGGATAGAGGGACCGCAGTAACTCAAGCAGTTTTGTTGAAAGAGAGAGAACCAATGTTGTCTGGTTCAAGTGATCTATGTGAAAATAGCAATTGGAAGAGAGCCTAAACTTCGTCCGGGGTGGTAAAGAGGTTGGATAAGGTATTAGAACAGATGGAGATTAGAGGGGAAAGATGAGTTATAGGGGAAAGGGAAGTAAATGTTTTGCAGAAGTAGTTATTAAAGAGATCAGTTCTTTGATCATCGCTCGCTTCAGTATTCTCGTTCTAAACTGTTGCCGGTATGCCGGGAGATTTCGATCTAGATTTAATTACAGACCAAAAGAGTTAAGGGTTGCTAACAGTAAAATCACGAACTGAAGCCATGTATTCAAAGTACTTACGTCGCTGTACCTTCTTGGTAAGACTTCTAATTTTAGCGAAGTGCTTGTATGTGTAGTCACTCGGATGTGACTTCCGTAAATTCCAAGCAAGCTTTTTGTTTTTTTAAGAAGTGTATATATATATATATGTATATATATATATATATATATATATATATATATATATATATATATATATATATATATATATATATATATATATATATATATATATATATATGCAGCCGCGGATCCAGGATATGATCAAGGTATCGCCTAAACCTTAGTTTGCTGCATTATCTAGTGTAAAGAAAGTAGGATTGAAGCTCATTTTATCCAGTGTATACCAGAGTGTCAAGGGGGGGGGGCTATAGCCCCTATAGCCATCCCCTTGGATCCGCGCCTGATATATATATATATATTTCTTGCTATTCGAAGTTTCTTCTTTCCCTCGATATGCCTACCCTGTGTGATTCTTTATATAGTGTCCGGTGTAATGATATATCAATTTTAAATTGGTTGTCTTTTGCGCTGTATTTACAGGCGGCGCTGAAGTCATACGTATGTGGTTGAATACCACAAGCTATGCCATTTTATTTGTGAACATGGCATGGAGTGGTGAACATCTAGCGTTTGTGTTGGAGAGCATTTTCAAGAATGGCTCCGTGATTGTAGCGCAGCTGCTCGGTCACCAGCCCTGTCCCGTTGGATTTCTTTGGGGACACCTAGAGGCTCAAGTCTTTCAATTCAAACCGCAGACAACTGAGGTTTGAAGAACGTCATTCGCAGTGCGACCGTTGTAATAACACCGGAAATGACTTGCCAAATAATGTAGAGCTTCACGGCGCGGCTATAAGAGTGCGTCCCTCATGAAGGAAGACATTTAGGTGATACAGTCTTCAAAACTCATCAAAGTTTCAGTGTGTGGTATGGTCAGTAAATGGGAAACTTTAGTCTGTGTGATGGTAAAATAAGATATTGACGAGGATCTGTGTTGGTCCTTTTATTGACATTTCAAAACGTGTATATCATTATGCCGGACTCTGTACATAACTTCCCAGTGGCTAATTGTATAGCCCTGTCGTCTTTAGTGCAGGTGACTGGGTTCGATATCCGGATGAAGTAGTGGTTCGGGTCCCATGTTAAGCTGCGTCTCATAAATTCTAGGGGCTGAAAAGGGACATTAAACTCCGATCAATTACTTTGTATTTTACATTGTTTTATGTTTAAACTGAGGTACTATAAGTACTGTATATTTATTTATATTATTAATGATTTTGTGTTTACTTTTGGAGCAACCTACATAAATTTTGATTGCAGAGTCTGACGGCGGAATGCTGTTTGCACCCTACTCGATACGTGATTGTGATAAAGTGTATATGTATGTTCCATTTTTATACATATAAGAAAGAAGAAATCAGTAACTTTTAGCGCCTAATTTCCAGTAGTTTGTGTTGTTTTCATATTTCTTCCGATCTACTAATCAACTTGTGTCTTACGACAGCTGCAGACACGAAAAAGGACCAAGCACCATTTCACTCTCAAAGCACTCCAAAGAAAATTTCCGCCGCCCATACGTTGAGCGGTATGTGTTTCTTATTTTCTTTGTCCTTTTTTTTGTATATATGTATGAGCTGAGGGAGTAGTCTTTATTCTTTCTAGCTTGTGGTTCTTGAGCTTTGGGTGATTATATGCTCACTTACAAATCTGTCCTGATTTACTTATTTCCTTCCTACGTGCTTGCACTGTAGAAAAGAATGTTCTTAATGTGATAAGTGTCTGTTTTTGATTGTGTTTTATAATATTAGAAATAATATTCCTGAATGTAACAGCGTACAACAAATATGTGAACTGTGAACCTTCTTCTTTGGAATCAGTGTTGCCAACTGGAGCTATCAGAAAGTAGCGAAATGACTTATAGAATATAGCTAAAATGGCTAAGTTCATCTAAAATTATAACTAAATTTATAGCTAATAGAATGTAACAATGGATCAGGCAGAACATTTCATATTTTTACTGTACATACCTAAAATTTTCCGTAATAATCTTCCCAACTTTCTGAATTTACATTTAAATTACTTCTGGAATACTTCGCTCGCATCATTGACCAGACATACTAAAGAGCCCTTGCATTCTTTCCTCAGTTTTCAACTCTTACCATGATGTTGGCTATATCCCGGTGCACTTTCGATCTAACACAACTCTGCCTTAGCCAGAAATACTTCCTAAACTATATGCAATTTAGTCACACGTTGAACTTACTTATTGAAAGGCGAAATATCCGAAATAACGATTGGTAGGTACACCGCATCATGCAAGCGAGAGTGATACAAGTAAGGTAGTAGGATACAATTACGAAGTAGAAATATAATTTAGCACTTTTGCAAGGAGAGGGAAGTTCCAATTTATTTTCTTTTATACATATTTTTAAAGAAGGTTTGGTTGGAAAAAAATTACTAGAAACTGGTAATTATGAGTGTAAAATTGGTTCAAAATTATAGCTAATAGTTAAATTACATTTATAGTGGCTAAACAGCGTGTAAAAATGGCTAGATTTAGCCATAAAATTGACTAAATTGGCAACACTGTGTGGAATGTTTTCTCATGTCATGGATAAATATAATAAACGATCTTACTGAAGAAATAGCATGAATAGTTTTGCTTGGTGTTATGTGAGTGTACTTCTTCACTCGTATGCATTTTTTCTGTTTACTTAGTAAAGAGCTGTCTTCATTTTAGGTTGCTAATGAATACAGTATCTCATTCGTAATTAAAGATTTCATTAAGGATGTTCTGTCCCTAGTAAGTGTGTTATTTTAATTGAAAATATTTTGTTTTATTGATGTAATAGAATATTTTAGATATTTATTTTATTATCACAGTTATTATTATAATGGTAATTTCGCTCAAGGCTGTCGATCTAAAATCCAGCACGGGACTTAAACACAAAATAACTGCAGCTTAGAGTACGTTTGTTTTATCTTGGTACACTTCCTGCCTAAAAGATGGATCTGTCTGCAAAGCGTTCTTGCCACGCCACGGTTAAGTTGTGAGTTAGAATACGCTAGGCAACAGCAAAATGCCACACCACTCATAAATCACTGTAACACACTTGTTTGCGTGTGCCAACTAAGCACTTGAACTACCCGCCAAATAGCAATGACCTCATATGATGGGCTGGCTGAAACTAACGTCACCTACACGACAAAGCCAATAAGTGGAAGTGTGCCAAGATAAAACAAACATACTTTAGGAAATCGGGGTTCGTCTCCTCTTCGAACTCAGCGTTAACATTTTTGTGTTACTAAGGTGAGTTCATAAGTCTTGCAATATTTCCACAACCCAAACAGAAGGCGCGTGTGTACGTCATGATCGACTGTAACTAGGTCAAATTGGCTCAAGAGGTTGTGTGGATAGCGGATTATTTAACACGGAGGCCGGCACTCAATCAATATCATCAGTCAGCTTTTAGTGGCAGGGACGATGAGTGCTCAACAAGATCTAATATGTAAACTGTTACTCTATGAGTTTCAACTCGGCTATAACGGTGCGGCAGCTATCCAAAACATTTGTGTTGCAAAAGGGGAAGATGCAGTGAACCACAGCACAGCAACTTGTTGGTTCCAGATATTTTGTGCAGATTGTAAACATGTCGAAAATCAGTCAAGAGCCATTATCCGGAGGTAAGAGATTCTGAGGTCATTCGATATACCATTGATTAAGATTCATCCACCATCACACAACGATTGTCAAACCAACTCGGTATGTCCCAGTCGACTGTAGTGCGTCACCTTCATGAACTTGGGGAAGTCCACTACCAGCTGCCGCATTGTGCACAGGGACACACTGCATGAAGAATTCGCACATGAATTGACCCTAGCTTAGGCCCAATAGAGTGTATGTCTGTCAACAACTGCTGCAAAATCCTGCTGCGTTTCCTGGAACGGATTGTCACATTCGACGGAAGATGATTTTTTTTTTTTTTTTTTTTTACTCCGAATGTGTAAAAATCGAGGCTGAACAAGGGCAACTTCCAGAACAGGTCATCGAACAGGGCCATTCCTAGCATAAAGTTAGACTCTGTGTATGTGTGTGTCTGTGGTGGAACTACGGGGGAAGGGAGGGGTAATTCACTTCGAGTTAGTTCCTAACGATCGGACCATCAATGCTGGCCTCTATTCAAACAGTTGAAGTGGTTGAAGTGGATGTATGCTGCGCTACGGTTAAAAAAAAAAAAAAATCATGCATTGATAAACCGAAAGCGCGTCCTGTTGCAGCAGGTAAACGCAAAACAAACACGGCTCGAAAAGCTTGGTGACATCAAACGAATATGTCACACCCGACATAGAATCTTGACCTTTTTCCCTTCGGATTATGACCTGTTTCGTCCATGGCGCGCTACCTGAAAGGATGCTTGACGAACCAGCAGTAGGCATAAACAGCAATGACTGGTTTCCTTGACTCTAAAAAGATGTGGTATCTACGTGGAATCGAGGAACTGGCATGAAGATAGCATCATACAGTCCAACACGTGGGGATATACTTCTAAGGTTAACCTGCTTTCATTGTAGTGTAATAAATACATGTTTGTTTTATACTAAAATATTACAAGACTTACGACTTAGCCGTGTATCACGTTATACAGAATACTAGTTAATAAGATACGCAAAGGAAATTTGCAGTTACTAGTTATAAAAAGAATAATCGTACAAGACAGTTTCACTCATCCTTTTGATTGAGAACCCTTTTAGCTTCATCAGGGAATGAATAAAACTAAAAGATCATTTTAAGCTTAAGAATAAACACAGCGCAGAAGTAAATAATAATAATAATAATAATAATAATAATAATAATAATAATAATAATAATAATAATAATAATAAAACACACACACACACACTATTCTACAATCATCGACACTTCTTTAGGCCGTTTCCAAATATCAGAGGGATCGGAGTTTGGTGAGTTAGTTATATTGGACATTTTTGGAAGACTAAAAACTATTCACTAATCTGCGCATAATGTATTTACGTCAAAGGAAGCACAGTATGGGAACATTAAAGACATCTTTTTGGTTTTCAGTAATCCTTTCAATTCATTATTTTACTCTAGAGAATCCAAAGACTTAGTCGTAAGTATGAGTGAATCATTTTAATATTAACATTCTTTTTATAGTGAGAGATTGTATTTAGAAAAATGTTTTGTCTAGTAGAAAACTAATTTATTTAACGTAGCTAGACCAAGACGCTAAAGTCAGTACTGCTAAACAGGGTGGCCAGTTAGTTTCCACTTTCTTTTAGAAGTATATAGAAAATTGAAAGTTAGGAATGAATTGAGAATTAAGATTTAGGATACCTCTTATTTAATAATTGAATAAGAATGGCTTCATTACACAAATATTAATTTGCGCACGTCAATTAGTATTCCTTCGACATTCTGGTGTATAGCAGCCAGATATTATTTTATAGCCTGAAGGAGGATACCAATGCTCAAGTAAACTTTTTAGTAGTAATTTCTATTGTGCCTAAATCCGATTCATGAAACCCAAACTAGGATGACATGTAATTTAAATAAGATTAAAAAATAATATCTCTGTTTTAGATAGCTGTTAAAAAATGTTGGCATGTGTTTTGTATTATAGTAATAGCAATTTTGGAAATTAGCTTTAGCAGTTTAGATCGTTTTAGTATCAGAATTATTTATGTATATAATGTATTCAACTGTATTCAACACGACGATTCATAATGGTACTAGTGGCCACGTGGGTTTCAATTTACTAATCATGCTTTTTGAGTGAACTTGAATTGTACTGTTACTTACTTAAAAACTTGTACATAATTATGGAATGAATTTGAATGCTATAGCTACTTTGCCTTTGTAATGCGATTCTGAAGGTAGAGTTTCATTTGAATTCAGTTGTTGATAATAGTATATATTTATTATTGCGATGAAAACTGATCGCTTACATTACTTCCATTTTTTTTAAATATGTTTGTTAATTCCCCTGGTTAGTTGATCGGTATATGTATTGTTGTAAATTTTGAGATCATTTTTTCAATTGAAATCCATGTTGAAAATACATATGTGCATATTACAGTAAATAGTAATTATTTTAATAATAGTTATTTAAGTAAGTGAGTTTCGTTTCGCATTGTGTAAATACGATAGACTTCCAGACTATGAGAATTAAATATCGAAACCGGGCTATAAAGTTTATAAATTTCAGTTATAATTGAGAGAGAAACGAGTAAAGGAACTTATTCTTGGAACGATGAAACAATTTCAAAAAAGTCAGTTCTCCCTATCCCTTATCGATTTTGCTCTATGAAAATTAATGTTGAAACCGGAAGTAGTAATGGATTTCTACCACTTCCTGTTTTAGAAGGTGGAGATTACGATGTAGATGGAATCTATTCTTAGGATGCTTAATCGATTGCAGAAAACAGGTTCTCGCTATGCGTTAGAGCTTTTGCTCTACAGCGATCAACATTAAAACCGGTATTCATTGTTGATTTCTACCATTTCCGTTTTGAAGAGAAGGTTAAGGGAGGAGATGGAACATATTTTTAGGACATTTAATCGATTCCAAGAAACTGCCTCCCGACATACGTTACCGTTTTTGGCTGTGATACATGTCAACAGACAGAGGAATATATCCGTTCTATAAGACTTTCAATACTTATGTATACCAACCGGTATAACCATGCGATGTAAAACTCAAAGATTTACGTATGTATATCATAGTTTTGAAGTTTAAAATTGTGTGAGACATGCTGTATATGTAATTTAATTGGATTTCATTTAACTTTTGTAAGTGATATTTGTCATGTCCTGTAAAATTCTGTTCTAAATTTTCTTTCACTTCGTTAGTGTATGATAGTTTGGTTCTGTTACTATAGCATTTGACGAATATGTGCATTTATTGTGTAATTTTCGTCCGATGCACAGTTACATCAAAATGTGTAAAATTAATGTAAGAGTTTTCTTATTAATTCTTTCTTTGTTAAAGAACATTAATAGTCTTGTATACAAAACACATGATGTTGTATAAAAGGGTCAATTCAGTGTGTCTTCAACGTGCAGAAACCTCACTGAAATTTGTCTTATTTTCAAAAGACGTTAACTCTAAAATTAGCTAACGGGATTTTAAAAGCAATACCCATAATGTTTATTCAAAAAATAAAAGTTGTGGTGTGTGTGCAATACAGTAGAAAAAACTATTCATTTCTCTCTTAGTAGGTGTATAATTTTCTTCTACCTATCTGTCCTGAAGTAGAGTGGATTATATCATAAATCGAGCTCAAAAGGGACATCACCCAAGTCTCCGGCTCCGATTTCAATTATTTTTTTTTTCTGATAGAGGACATGTATGCATTATTTGTGATGACAAATTTTTGCCATGGTGCATGTTTTCTATTTTTTTAAATAATTTTTAAGAGTTGTGATGTGGTTATTAGAGATTACTGCAGAAGTCCCTTACTACCCTTTGTAAACGGAGTGTTAATGAAAGAACAACCATGTAGATACATACAAGGCCTAGGTGGAAGTCGTATGGTAGGTATGACCTTGACGGCAGTCATCTTCATTTTGAATTAAGGTCAAATTTTTTAAATGGGAATAGGGTAATGTGATACATAATTTCGGGCTAGAATTTAATCAGGAAAACAATCGTGAAGTTAGTTTTAAGATACGCCCATTTGGGGAAAAGCTACAGGCATATTGATTGTTGATACTTACTATGTGCGTAAGTGCCTTACCTCCGCTTCTAACCCGCGTATTAATGATATTAATTGGATAAAAGTTTCGGTAATACCTATTATGCCTAGAGGCAAGTGCAGGGACGTACGCAGAGGGGGGACCTGGGGTCCGCCCCGAAATTTCGACTTTTTAAAAATTTAGCCTAATTTTAGGGGCAATTTTAGGAATTTTAATATAAAATACCTTCATATTTAGTTTGGACCCCCCCCCCCGAAATAAATTCCTGGGTACGCTACTGGGCAAGTGGTACGGTAAGGGTAACCTTGGAGGCCATCTTGAAATCCGCATTTTGAATTAAAGTGAAGTTTTGAAAAATGAAAGCCATACCATGTGACACCTCATTTTAATAGCAAATTTTCCCGAAAAGCCAATGGTATGCTTATTTTTGTTCTATAGTTAACCACTATGAATTTAGGACTGCTTCTAATATGCAACAAATGTTAATTATTTGATCTTTCAAATTGGCAACACTCCTAATTTTCACAGCATGTTTTAAGATTTCAACTGGCACTTTACCATTGTTGCCATGGCTCATGTTTTCTAAATTTATTACGTTTTTTTAAGAGTTGCAATTTGTCAGTTCATGAATAGTATTGGGATAAGCATCCAGCTATCTTTCTGAATTTTGAAGACTTGCAATGTAATTATTTATTTCAAACCAGAATACATGAGAAGCCTATAAACCTATATGACGTAAAAAATACAAATGAGATTATAGCAAATTGTTGTTATATAAACACAAAATTATCAGGAAATGTTGCATACATGTTGCGCAAACGACAAACAATAAATACAACTTTAAAGGAACAGCAGCAATGATAGAAAATATCAGAGAGGCATAATATGACTGTTCCCAATACGCTGTTTGTACCATGAACATAATATCAAAACAGAAAACTTGTTTATAAAGAGGTGTAACTTAATCGAGTTCCCGATCAAAACTGATTATCAACTAGCTGAACCTGCGCTCTCTACACAGCGCATCATTCGCATATGAGCATAAATCTCCTTATCATTCCTTACAACATCTGTACATGTCCTTTACAGACACAAGTGAAAGACGTATTCATTAAAAAAAAAAAAAAAAAAAAAAAGCCAAGGGGTATCATAAAGGGAAGACTTTTTTCGATTATTTTTTCTCAATATCTAGCACCGTTTGCAAGATTTGAGCCTGCTTCCGGTTGGAATTTCTAATTCATGTATGACCAGTGTTTTCTTTCTTCTTGCATGCAGTATGTAATAAGCAAATACATTACATACACAATTAATTATAATGTCAGTTATATATGGTGTTCATTGGGCAAAACACTCACAAAAAAGGTTCATCTTAGACTGGAGAAATGGTTATCCTTCCTTTATTATTTGGCCATGAAACAAACGCCTGAGACATATACAACCCCTAAATACAACAGTGGCGTGTTGGAATGTATAATGCTTAGGGTGTGATGCTTTAGTTTTTTTTTTATTTCAACACTTCCAATCTACCCGTAAAAATGTAATAAAGAAATAGTGCCCATGTTTTTTTTTTTTTTTTTTTTTAAATATTCAATTAGAACTGGACAATCTACATTAAATTTCCAATCGATCAGTGAAAACGTCATCTTTCTAGAGCCTATAGTTTCCGAGATCTCATTGTCGAAAGGATTGCCTATAAACATATACACGTAGTTTAAAAGAGCTCCAAAGATGGCAGCATAATTCATTTGCATTTGTTTCGGAGAAGGCTTATTAAAGGCAAAGGCCTTTGAACAATAATTTAAAAGGATAAACTTTGTAAAAAAATATTTCTTTAAGTAATTTATTTAAAGTACACTCTTTTAAAAATATTTGTCTTTGTTGTAAACATGAAATCACAAATAACCGTAAATCAAAGGTTTGAAAGCTAAGGTTATAGGTTAGAGCTCGGTCGCCCTTAATTAGTACTGTAGCATTTTCATAGATAGATGTTACAAATGTGAACCTTTTACAACAATCGCTAAAAAACGAATGACATTTTTGTCTGACTAGCTAAAAAATTGCCATAGAAAATAAATAAATAAATAAATAAACAGTAAAGAAATAAATATAAAACAAAACAAAAGCTCATTGATTTACACAACAATCATACTTCGTTTTCCTTTTTGAAATGAATTTTCATTTGATTTCTCTTCTCGTCTTGTATCCATTACAAGCTTCGTCTTCGGTATTACCAGAATGCAAAGTTGGAGTTGTTTTGTTGTGCGATGATTCATATCAGTAAACGAGTTTTTGAAGGGCAGGTATAGGAAATAAATAATTACATTGCAATTCTTCAAAATTCAGAAAGATTGCTGGATGCTTATCCTAACACTATTCATGAACTGACAAATCGCAACTCTTAAAAAATGTAATAAATTTAGAAAACATGAGCCATGGCAACAATTGCAAAGTGCCAGTTAGAATCTTAAAACATGCAGTGAAAATTAGGAGTGTTGCCGGTTTGAAAGATTGAATGATGGACGTTTGGTTTCACATTACGAGCAGTCCGAAATTCATACTGGTTAACTATAGAACAAAAATAAGCATACCATTGGCTTTTTAGGATAATTTGCTATTAAAATGAGGTGTCACATGGTATGGCTTTCATTTTTCAAAACTTCACTTTAATTCAAAATGCGGATTTCAAGATGGCTGCCGTCAAGGTCATACCTACCATACGACTTCCCCCTAGGCCTTATATGTATTTACATGGTTGTTCTTTCATTAACACTTCGTTTACAAAGGATAGTAAGGGACTTCTGCAGTAATATCTAATAACCACATCACAACTCTTATTTAAAAAAAAAAAAAAAAAAAAATAGAAAACCTGCACCGTGGCAAAAATTTCTGTCATCACAAATAATGCATACATGACCTCTATCAGAAAATTTAAAAAAATCGTTGAAATCGGAGTAGTATTTTTGGTTTAAGGCGCTTACTAATGACAATAAAACGAATCATTTTATCCATAATCATGAAACTTAGAATGAGTTATGAGAACGACATTCAAATCACTTTTCACACATAAAATATAAGCTACATTGTAAAAAGGATAAAATACATGATATCTTTCTTCTGTTTTCTTTTAATGCAGTTGCATGTTGTTTAGGATCACTTCAGATCGAAAACTTACAAGATATGATTGAAGTAAACAAAACGATTTTTAAGTTGCTTTGTTTTCGTACCTATTAATTTTGTAAAATATTATTTTCAGTAGTAGTAGTAGTTGTTGTGTTCTGCTTATTATGGACTAACTTAGTATACCTAAGTCAGTTATTGAATTACTGTTGATTCACCAAAATTCTTTTGATTAGTCTGAAACACTAAATTAGCATATCTTATTTCGTTATGAAATAGTACCTAGAATTTAGAGATAAGCTTCGCTCGAGAGTTTCGTTAATAGTTGTGTCTCCTTTTTACGTAAATTCTCCGCAATTCAGTACTGAAGCATGTATTTGCTCTCTTTAAGTCATTAGTTAGAATTAAGAAAACTATTAAACCAACATATGATTTCATGGAAAAGTCATTCATTTATTAAAAAAAATAAAACCTTATACACAAGCGCATATAGAAATCTGGTTTTAGTGTCCTTTTTAAAGTCCCATGTCTGGTCTGGAATTAACTATGCATTGTTTATTATTGTAAAAGCCATTTGAATTATTCTAAAGTGACAATTGCTTCTAAAAATTGATTTTGTTTTATCCTATGACACGAGTCACTATGCCAAAACTGTAAACCTAAATGCATGAAAATGATCTGAAATAAGCATGGAACGGAATTGCATGATGGGTGCTTATGATACTTTCAGTGTACACGTTTTTGTACATTCTTACGTAATTATACTAGTGTATTTGTATTGGTAATATTTTAGCACAGTTTTTCACGACTTAATTATTTTTGTTTGTATATACATTTTATGTAAATATTTCACAAATGAGTTATTTTATTCTATGAATGTTAATAAAACTCCAACTGACCTAAGCAGTATATATATTAAGATTATATATTTGTGTTACAGTTTCAGCTATGTATGATATATTTGTGTTACAGTATAACCTTCCTCAGACACACAATGAAAGATCTAATCTTGAATTTTCTATGAATGTGTAATTTATGAAGGTGAATGTCTACTGTGTGGAATGTACAGAAGGGTGCCGCATTGTGACGAGTATCCTTATCTAAAGTTCTTATAAGGTTTCGCGTTGTACTATATAGCCATCATATAGCCGTCTTTATTTACTCTTTGTTAATTAACTTTTACACCAAACCTTATTTTCTTCAAAACTTAAGTCTTTGTTCTTTTCTGAGAGGAACCAGCTTTTTATACCTATTCAATACGGTGAACGGGTTATGCTTTTCTAGTAAAAGGTAATAACATTTATTCTTGGTGTTATTGTTGGAAAACACGAAGACGAACTTCAGGGTGTCTATCGATTACGAAAGTCACGAATTTCACGAAAAAGTCACGGAGTCAAGTCATGAAAGTCAAGAAATTTAGCTTTTGGGTCATGATTTTTTTTTATTTGTACAAATATAAGTACAGATTGGATTTTTTTTTTTCAATAACACATCAAAATTCACCACTAAAAATGTCTACGGTCGACTTTAGACGTTACCAATCGCAAGCAAAGCATGCTTGTATCGCATGCATGAAAATTCGGCCTAATTTGCACCCAAAGTCGCTCTTGAAAATGTTACGAAATTTTATGATTTGGTAAAGAAGAGGTCACGAAAAAGTCATGAAATTTCATTTTGAAATTTTAGTAGACACGCTGAACTTACTTTTTAAAAAATGAAAACAAGAATTTTAGGAATAATCCAAAAAAAGGATCAAAAGATAAAAGATCTTGGCCAATAATTAGCTTCTGAATCAAGGGCCACAAAATTTTTGAACGGCCCCTAAATCGAGTTTTCGTATTTTTTACGGAATAAACATATCATACTGAGTTAAGTGATAGTTTGTGTTTGGCTACACTGTATGTAGTTCTTCAGATATAAGGCCAAGAAAAAATATTGAAATATATTGGATCTTTTGTTTCAAAAATGAAGATTTTAAACTTGAGAACAGAGCTAAATTAATTGTAACTCCTTTTCCAAATGATAATAAGATTTGTTAGACTTTGATTTAGTTTCCGTGGATTGCTGAAGAGGTTGAGGTAGCAGAAAGATAGCGTGAACAATTGCTGCATCGGTTGTGATTCCTATTGATAATTATACAGGTATTGTTAACAATGCCGTTCTCCAACCATTGCCATCCGTTGGTTCAAAGACACACAGAAATTTAAATCAGATTATATCAGAGGTGGCCAACCTTTTCAGGCTTAAGGGCTACTTTTCATTTCAGAAATCACTGGCAGTCTACTTGCCTGTTCACTAGCCCGCTAGAGGGAGCCATAAAACAAGGTAATTGACAATATGTCACAAACTACCATGAGCTATCTCTCAAGACTTGGCGGTTGACATGTTGGTCGTCCTTGGTGTTTATGTTGATTAAACTAAAGTAAGCTATACGCTAAAGATAATTATAGTGCGTAAGTTACTTTACTTCATTGATGGCCAATTTATAATCCAGTGCAGGCCAGGATAAAATAAAAAACCATGCATACAAAAATAGGTATTAAACTTGGGAAGATGGAGGATTATCGTTTTCTTTGTGCCTCATCCTTCTGAGGCGATAGTTCACTGAATTTGCATACGTTATACATTTTCTGAATCTATTTTCCATTCTACGTATACTGTTTCATGTGTATAAGATAATTAGAGCCTGGGCTGCGAACATTAAAGGTAACCTTATGTAATTGCATTTTTCTTATTAAAAAAAGATGTGGTACCAACAGCCTTGTCTTGCAGAATGGATTTTGCAGCCAAAAAGTTGAAAAAAATGTTTTCACAGTTAAAAACCAAATTATATTTTGGTAGCCAGCTTTATTATTCCTATTACGCAGAAGTTTAAAAAGGAATGAAACATGCACTTTTAAATTCATTTGTATTTACGGATCGGATGAAAAACTTTCGCTGGTCACCATTTAGCCGTTAGTGTTTTAAGTACAATATAATGACGCTATTTCGACTCTCAATATATCGACATTCGATATAATTCGACGATCACTTTCATTCTTTTCTTTTTTAATCGCCAAGTAATTTCTGCTGGTTAAACAGAACGTTATCTTTGAAATAGTGTCGTATTCCTTCGATAACTAGACTATAATAGTTTATAAGATCTAGTATACATGCAAACAATTAAGGATATTTTAATTATTATATTGTATTTATAAGACATATTTGTGTGTACAAATGTTCGCATGTTTCCTGTTCTGTTCAAAGATTTGTTACTTATATTTTTTTAAATTTTTTTTTTCAATTTTTGTTCTTTCCGCAGAAATTACAATCTTCCTCATCCCCCTCCCTCTCTCGTTACGAAGTATCTGTTTGAATAAATATGGGAGACAATTTAGCATCGCGAATTTTTTCTACAAAGAACTAGTCATGTCGTGACGTTTGTATATGATTTGTGCTTGTACTTTACTGTATTCTGTTGTACTTTCGTTAGAGTAATATATATCAAAATATTATGAATTGTAAATAACCCATCCCTTATTCTCTAAAATTTGACATTGTCGGTACTCGTCACTCTGTCGATCCTACATTAGGCCGAGTTTGCAGAACTCTATTATACACTCATGTCCAAAATTATTGTCGCATGTCAATAAATATGTTGTTCTAGGTATATAATTTGATAACCAATTCGCCCGGTATTTCTTATAATGTTAGTATGTGTATAATCGGTAAAGACATGTATGTGGAAAATTTTATGTCAAAAGAGCAGTACATAAGAACAATAAAACGAAAACAAAATTTTCTTGTGCATTTAGCAACATTTTGTTTTACTTATTGTAATTTTCGTATTTATAATTCTTTTCCTATGAAATTTACCACAAATATACATTTCCCGATTATACACATAGTATTAGTATTAAATGTACCCTGCAAAATCATTATCAAATTATATTCATACAAAAAGACAGTTATAGATATGCGACAATAATTTTGGACATGAGTGTACCTAGGTATATGCAAAAATGCGAACGGAACTCATATCTAAATATCAGTCGGTAAGTCAGTGAGAATGTAGCCTTCGTTCCAAAAGAAGCAAACGTTTTACAGCTGCAGCACACGATGTGGCTGGTGTCGGTAGTAAACATCATAAACTTTCCAGAGTTACATTCCTTTTGATACCACTATAGATGTTAATAGTTAAGCATGTAGTACAGTAATTTACGACATATACACTTATTGAACTGCATCATTTGTAGGAGCTGTTAGAAACGGGTGCATGTTTGTACTGTGGGATTAGCAGCTTTGCATTCGTTAAAGGATTGAGTTCTTCAAACATTCGAGGGCTTTGGTGGTTGAAAGCAAAACGTAATTGTTAAAATTCCATAAAATAGAAAATAATCTTCGCCAATAATTCCAATAACTAAAAGCAGCTGGCATCTTCAGGTTAAAAATAACAAGGGAATGAGTTCAAGGAAGCGGGTTAGAATTAAACGAGAATAACAAGATGAAAATTATGTATAATAAAAACAACGAATATAATTACAAAACCAGCAGAGCAAGTTAAACGCATTTTTTTTTATTATAGTGTTTTGTCTTTGCGTTTGGTTAGTTTCTGTATTCATTGTTCGTATGATTTTCATATTCTTATTTCTTTGTTTAATTCTAATTTGTAAACCGTCTTCTTTTATTTATTATTTTAGCTTTGAAAATGGGAACCAATTTTAGTTGCGAAAATTATTGGGAAAGTGCTTCTGTGTTGTATAAAACTATATGTCTTATTTGAGGTATTTAGTTCAGTCCACATAATTTATTTTCATTCGAAAAAGAATTCTATTTATTACCTTTATCTTTATTTATTTATTTTATTATTATTATTAATATACTGTACCACATGAATATCAACTTAAGAATGAAACATTTGTAATTGTACAACTCAAACACTCGATCGATTGCTTACAAATAAAATATTTTCCCTACAATATGTAAAATAACTCAGTTGGTGATGTTATTGTTTATAAATAAATAGTTTTAATGTCAACTGTGATTTCTTCAGTCGTGTAACAATGTTGTAAATAACTTTATATTTGAGGTTTAAAGAATTCAAAATTGGAATGAGACCTCTTGTCAAACTGGTTGTTTGTATAGATTTTTTTTACGACAATTTCTTTATGATAGAACTGACGATCTAGCAGTTCTTCTGTATATAATAACATTGTGAGAGTTCTGTAGACATTAACATGAGAAGTGTCTCTTAGGCTCTGTTTCTTCTTTCCTTCATTTAACTTATATACTTTGTTTGGAATTTCTATTTTATGTATATATTTTAGTTTAACTAACGTCTCACGAATTTCTCCGAGGTTGATGATATGAATGATAATGGTAGAATGACAAATGTGGAAGGAAGCGGTAGAAGCCCGAGAAAACCTACGCTCACACTGTTTGCCCACCACAAAGCTCACTTGGCAAGAGCTAGGATTTCGACAAAAAAATATTTTCAGTAATGCAGCATCCATATGTAACTTCAATTATCAAAGAATCTGAGTTTTAGAGTATTCTAATGGTTACATATTAAACAGTTTGTTATATCACGAATTATTGTTGGATTTTTGCACATAAGTTTAGAGTGAAATATATAAGTTATGTGAATAAAAACAGAGCCTAAATGAGACTTCATGTTTTTTTTTTTAGTACTTAAAGGTCTGTCACATTGTTAATTTATACAGAAGAATTGTTAAATTCTGAAATAGACGTAAAACATTTTTTCTACATAAACAGCCAGTTTAACAAAAGACATCATTCCAAATTTGAACCTTTGCCTTGAAAGTGCAAATGTGTTTATAAAGTGATTTGCTTTCCGTGTGTGATTTAATCTGCTGAACAAAGCCATAAATAAATGACTGTCTAGGAAAAGTCTTACAGACTCAGTGAACAAAGTTAGTATTCTCACTTTACTTTTCAATAGTTTGATTAAATATGTTAAATATGAATTAATTTGATTTAAGTAAACATCATATGAAAATAGTTAAAATAATATTAGAGCAGTTGGAGGTGTTCGTGATATTGCGAAAAGTACTTATAACTTATTCACTGTGCAAAGTACGTATTTACCTTATTTTTGTAGTGTCCCATTTGTGAATCGAATTCTGTATTTTTGGTAGATTTGGTGCTGCCTTTTTCCGAACTTTTAGCTAAGAATGGAATAGGATTTGCTGAGTTAGAGATGGGTTACAAGAAGAGAAAGCTGTAAAGTCTGTTATAAATCACACTCTTTTTCTTAGCCTTTTTCCGAGTTAGCTGGGGTCGCCTTTTCGGATTACTGTCCTCCATCTGTTTCTATCTTGTGTATATCCCCTGTGACATCACACTGCACCATAGGGTAACATTGATAAGTCCTAAACGGCATAGGACCTAAAAATATAGGCACTAGACCTAAATTTTAGGACTTGTGCCGTTTAGGTCCTGTACCGCGAAATGAGTTTTAGGTCTTGTGCCGTTTAGGACTAGTGCCGCGAAATGATTTTTAGTTCTTGTGCCATTTAGGTCTTGTGCCTTTTACATTCACCTGCTTTAGTTCTCAAATTCACCACCACCACACGAAATTGCGACGATGCTGTAACTAGTTGGCAATAATGTTACGAGTGTAGCTAATTCCAACGGTAACAGCTATATTTGTACTACTAAAATTATTATTATCATTATCTGTTCGGCGGTTATACATGAATTACATTATATAACCTATTTCATTTTAAGAATTAATTATATAATTGGTTAAGAAATTCGTTTCTTTTAAATGGAGATACGAGAATCCCATAACAAATTTCTAAAAACGAATATAATAAAAATGTTTAGACAGCATATTTTACCAAACTTTTCTGAAACCAAGCAAGCATTCAGAATTACAATATATATACTCTGTGGAGTGCATTTTATTAAGAGTAGGACAAAAGTCCACCAAAGTTTGCTTAATTAGGGCAAAAGTCCATAAGATAATTCACAAGTGAACATTAAATACCGACTATATACATTAAGAATGCAGACAGTTACTATACTTCACAGTGTGTTTTGATAGAGTTGATATGTATAAGCCAGAAAAAAAAAAAAAAAAAAAAAACAAATAACGCTAAATTACTAATGTTATACGCAACACAATACGTTTGAAGAAACCAGTACATAGTCATTTAGGGATGTAGCCTGCAAACTTTTACATGGGAGCAAACCTTTTCATGTTAAAAGCAAACCAAAGGTATTTTTCCAAATTACGAAAGCTTCAATAAGACAATAAATATATACATATTATACACGTACATAAATACATATATTATTCTTATTATTATATTTTCAGTCTTACCTTTTTGAAACCTGGGTCTCGACTGTGTGAATTTAAAACTACAGCTTGTGGGAAATGTTCGAATAAATTAAGTCAAAGGAAATCGGAAACTGTTCATAAAAGTCCATTTGTTTGACTGCCTTTATCTTCTGTACTCTTATATAAAAGAGTTAAGATAAGTGACTTTCTGGGCATACTACTACAAGTAGAGTCGTTAAATTTTAATTAAAAAAAAAAAAAATCCTACGAAAGCAGGATACAACAAAGAATTTTTGGAAATACGAATTGTAAGAAGGGTGGGGTAAGATTTTTTTAAGAGTGACAAATCTCGCAAATCTCTGAAGCTAGTAAAATTAAACTTGGCATATAAACTTCTCACTATTAAACTGAAAATTCAACACATAAAAGGGAAAGAACAAAGGGTGCATTTTCTTTAATGTTCAAATTCCCCATTATTCAGAAAATATTTATAAAGTAAAGAAGGATTTGCTTAAGCTAGATTCGTGAAACTCGGTATTTCAACTTTTAACTGAAAGTGGTAAAATACATGTTTCAGCGACTTGAAAATTACATTTCTAAGAGGGAAGGAGGGTCAATTTCTATAATATTAAAAATTGACCATTGCTTTTGAGATTTGGGCAGAAAACTTTTTTTCCCTTTAGGTCTGGGTTCGTCCAGTTAAACAAATGAGAGTTCAAAGTAGATGATTAATTAGGTTCTTCTAATTATTTTAACATGTTGACATAGTTTAATTTTTTTTTAAAGAAAGTTATTCTTTCACAATCTATTATAAACATTACTAATTTGCCGTGATTATTCAACACAGACTAACCCTTACTTGGGGGGGAGGGGAAGAGTTTGTTTTTGTTGTTAAGCCATCATTTGCCGTCTGTGACGTAACTTCACGTACAATCACGGGTCAGGTCTCAAAAATGTAGCATATCTAAAATATATTATTATTATTATTATTATTATTATTATTATTATTATTATTATTATTATTATTATTATTATTATTATTATTATTATTATTATTATTATTACTAATAATAATAATAATTTCAACGGTAACAGCTATGTTAGTAATACTAAAACTATTGTTAATAATGGTAAAGAGTAGTTAGTTACGAATATGACAATTATTTGCTAGTTGAATATGATAAATATATTTGTAAAAATAATTTACTTCAAATCAGCACAAAGAAAGCAAAATTTATGACGTATATAGCTAAAACACAACATTATGTTACTAATACGTGGTCAATGATGTAGAAATAGAAAAAAAAAAAAAAAGACAATATGAAAGATCTGGGAATCACATTTGATGCGTAGTTAATATTTTGTCACCACACAAATGCTATCATGCAAACGGCAAGAAAGAACAATAGGCTTTATTTATTTTTTTTCAGAACGATAGAATATGTATTTATACAAATTACTTGTAAGAACTAAACTAGAATCTGGTTCTGTAATATGAAACAGTATATCTAAAAGTTTGACTAACAGATTGACAGTATTGGTACGGACGCTATGGTAGCGCCACAAGAATTTTTTATGTCCAGTGCCGTCTAGGACTTGTGCCGCGAAATAATTTTTAGGTCTGGTGCCGTTTAAGACTTGTGCCGCAAAATGATTTTTAGGTCTTATGCTGTTTAGGATTAGTGCCATGTCCCCGCACCATATTGTTCTTAACACAATCTCTTCACTTCGGGGACTCAGCACTAGTCCTAAACGGCACAAGACCTAAAAATGATTTCGCGGCACTAGTCCTAAACGGCATAAGACCTAAATGGCACAAGGTCTAAAAATCATTTTGCGGCACAAGTCCTAAAAGGCACTGGTTTTAAATAGCACTAGTCCTAAACGGCACTGGACCTAAAAATCCCTTGTGGCGCTACCATCGCGTCCGTGCGAAGAATAATGTCAATCTGTTAGTCAAAGTTTTAAATGATAAATAAATAAATAAATAAATAAAGCCTATTATTCTTTCTTGCTGTTTGCATGATAGGATTTGTGTGGTGACAAAATTTTAACAACCTATCAAAATGTGATTCCCAGATCTTTCATAATGTCTGTTTTTTTTTCTATTCCTACACCATTGACCTCGTATTAGTAACATAATGTTGTGTTTTAGTTATATACGTCATAAATTTTGCTTTCTTTGTCCTGATTTGAAATAAATTATTTTTACAAATATATTTATCATATTCAACTAGCAAATAGTTGTCATATTCGTAACTAACTACTCTTTACCACTATTAACAATAGTTTTAGTATTACTAACATAGCTGTTGGCGTTGCAATTCTTCTTCTTCTTCTTCTTCTTCTTATTATTATTATTATTATTATTATTACGCATCCAGCTTAAGCAAATCCTTCTTTACTTTATAAATATTTTCTGATCTCACTTAGGCACAGCATGTATACAAGAATTGAGTAAGTATAACTTCACTTACAGATACTCTGTTAATGCGATAATAAATACTGTAGTGTCAACATTCCCATTTCTGAGAACTTAATTCGGTTCTAGACAATATTATTTTCAAATTTCAATTTTGCTCTTCATTTTACAATTCTTTCGGTAATACAGTATTGTAGTGGTTCAAAATTTACTTGAAGATAATTATAGCAGATAATTTTATTTCAACTGTCTTTTGGGTTTCTTTTATATTGGTAGCTTTTGGTGATTGTTTTGGCCAACGCTATGCTATTAAAATCTTGAAAAATGTTAGTGTACAACTGGGAAGAAATAAGCATGAATATATTAGGACTTACGCAGGTATTACTGTGAATAAATTAGGGAATTGAAAATTTGATATATGTCTATAGCTTAATAGTCAGTTGTAAAATTTTAAAAAACTATGGTTACTGTACATAATTATGTTAAAAGGTAAAATAATGATCCTAAAATTAAACTCGTATTCTCTGTCAAAGCTGTATCTTTATACCTAAGTACAATTGCAGCGAAGACGAATATTCTTCGTTTGTTTGAGATATTTTTCACAAGCCTATATTCTAAACAAACTACCTACGGATGCAAATCAAACACTTCCAACAGAAAGGTTTTTACATATAGTTATGTTCAACATATATTTAAAAACTTAATTTTGTATTTATATTGTAGCGAATAACCAATTGTTTCCTTCAGATTTTGATGCTCGGTACTTCTGGGCGTGGACGGATTTCCACTCATACGTGGAGTTCATGATTGTTTTCGCTTCAGCTGCCTGCTTTTTCATGTACCTATTCATTGACGCTGCTTATTTCGTGGAAGTCATTGGATTTCTTGCCGTTTTCACGGAGGCTATGTTGGGAGCACCACAGTTGTACCATAACTACGAGAAACAATCAACTGAAGGCATGAGGTAGGCACTGGATTTATACAGAAGAGGGTATTTTCTCCAAATTTGACTCAAGCTTTACCTTAAAACATTTGCTCGTTTATTTTGTTGGGGCCTTAGCATAGTAACACTTCAACTATTTTTCTTCTACTAAGTTGATAAGCTCCCAAAGTCCCATGCTCCCCCTTCTTTGCCACCAGTAAAAGGGTAAAGCGAAAAGTTGATTGTCAGGAATTTTTTAAAATGATATCATGTAACATCTAAACTTCCACCCGAATTCCCTGGTAATTATATCACTGAAAGTGCATTGCTATCTCTTTTAGACGTTATCAACCTCTGGTATCAACAATAATTATATTTAATTTTTTATGTTTGCTTTTAGTCGTATGTTTAAATCTAATTACTATAAATTGAATGAGTTACGTTAAATTATTCTATGAATATTGGAAGTATCCTTTTAATTCTCAATCCTGTTATTGCTTGCCATTCTAACATCATCTCATAACTCCTGAGTACGAAATAGACGCCAAATGTTGGGTTAAATTTACAATTACAGAGACTAATTAATTTATATTGAATCGAATTTGAATGTGCCACTACCTAGAAAATGCCATGTTTCCACCCCTGGTTATGTTCGATCTGCAGGTCACCTCTACTGACTATTAAGAACACTATGTTTCAGCTGAACCATGGGTTTTGCATCCCACTTGTGTTTACAGGATTTTCACTGGCTGGAGACTCTGCGGAGTCGACAATGGGACAGGCACTGCGTGAAGAGTCCGAAAGCGCAATAATACATTGGTTTGGCATCTGGATTCTTGACAGGGATGTCAGAGAAAGCAATTACCGAAATTCCAGTACGGCGATAGAATTCCAATGACATTTTCGCCTTATGGCTGGCTGCCTTGTCTTGATGCAGTTCAACCTGGTTCACGTCTTGTCCGTACAATGCTGGGATTTCATGCTGGTGCATTTCAGTCAGGACATTAGTCTGGTCGTTTGCAGCATTGATTTTGACGTTTCGCTCCATCTTTCGGAGACGCAGTTTGCTCCTGTACGAGAAACCGACCACAATCATGGATCTCCGCACACTGGAAGGAGAAAGTACATCAGCTCTTGGCGTCAACAGGTCTGTATGTAATGGCACGAACTTTACCACAATCTGTGAGGTAAATTCATTTCTCATCAAGGGTAACAACAAACTTCCACCAATCATCTGCGAGATGACGTTCGTACAGCCTTCTGCAGTTAATTTCTCGCTCAGCCACATGACGGTTTCAGAGCGTGCACACTACTCTTCCGAACGACTGTGAGGCGTAAATCCTGTGAATGGGGCAGTTAATTTTCGCCTGCAAGGTGCGGCATTTGCTAGCTATCGCACGCTGTGTGTGGGTGTGGGGATAATCAGAGGTCTCCGTATTCCGAACTACACTCAATAGCAGCGGGGTCCTCTTCACGGGAGGCCGGTTTCTAGCTGCTCGCGTCGGTGTGGTGGGCCCGGACTCTTATACCGTATATTTTCGTATAATACGATTCACAGTGGCACGACCTAAACGAAAACAACGCACTTGACATATTTTTACGATGCATGATGCCGTGAATTTAGCATCGAAAAGGGTCACAGTGAACTCCTCCTAGAATCTGTGTAGTTTCGGCGGCCTCAGACTACGCTCGACCACACTGCTTTACTGCGTAACTAACAAGATACTGTTGTTTGCCTCGTTGCAATCTCAGGACGATGGGTTGCGCATGCGCACTACAGTTGCACATTGACTTCGGCTCAATATAAATGAATCAACCTCTGTGTACTAATAGAGGTAATACTTATCTGACTAATACAGATTAATGTAATAAAGTGTAAGTATTATTATGAAACTTAAAACTAATTCTTTATATATCTTTAAGTATATTCTAAAACTTCCATGTGTGGGAATTGATGGTACAAGACAATACTAATATTTATGTTTGTCAAAGTCCGGGCGATGCATGCTGACGAGAAAGTTTGTTTTGATCGCCTATCAGCGTAGATGGAATGAACGGTAGTCCTTCACTATCACCTAATCTTAGTGGCGCGACTAGGAAACCGTACTTAGTGATATACTGAGCGATAGCACTCTCATCTGGGGCAAAGTATCTCTGGTTCAATTCTAAGCAACACAATAATTTCGATAACGAGTGTCCATGGATTCCAGCCAGTTCTTCTGTTTCTTCCCTTTATTTTAATTGCACCTTCTACTTATCATTCACTTTATTATACCTTCTTTAGCGTTTAGGGTTCATTGAATCAAAAAATTAAAATTCAGCCTCATGTGTTTACCCAGAATGATGTTAATTATTAGTTCTCGTCGTAAGTATATGGGAACTTAGAGTTTAGCTCCGGGTAGTATATATATATATATATATATATATATATATATATATATATATGGTATTTTATTTCTGAAAACTAGTGGCTGGATCTAGACCAAATTTGGTAGGCAAGTAGCCCATCGTCTACGAAATAAATATCGCTGTATTTGGTGGGCGGGCTCGACTTGTCAAGGTATTTTATTTCTCGGTGACAACTGCCTGGAACTGAATTATATTTGGTGACCGAGCTCGGCTAGGGACAGGAACGTTTCTGCTGGGCTTGGCTCGACTTTATTTCTCGGTAACTACTGTCCAAATCTGAACGAACTTTGATGGGCAAGTAGCCAATCATCTAAAGAATAAAACGCGCTATTGTTTTGTGGCCAAGCTTGAACATTCTCGACTTGGCAATAGAGACTGTGTTCCAAGTTTTGCGTGCCGGCAGCTTTTGAGTTTAGTTCACCTCGGCTTGTAAATTCAAAATTTAAAGAATTTCAAAAGTGTCCTGAACCCGAGAAAAATAACTTAAAATTCATGTGAAACCTCAAAATCCATGGTTTGCGTTACACTTGTAGACGCGTAATGAACCCCATTTGCAGTCAACCTGAAATTCATGCATTCTCAAGAACCATCAACTTCACGAAACCTTCAGCTTCACTCCACTTGAAAACCTAATATACCATGTATAAAAGCGACTTCGAAAAGCCGCTGTGAAGATCGACCTGATAAGTTAGTTTCGTGCTTGGAGAAGTGCGTACAGTTAAACATAAATTATATTAGAAAAATTACAACGTAATATGCACGAAAGTTACTGCAGTTGAAAACTCAGAATAAAATTCCCTTTACTTTAGAAACGTGCCTTGTTGGAGCGGATCTCCTCTTAACTCGACTTAGACTCGTTTGTTCTAATATTCCTCTGAGATATCTGAACCGTTCTTAACGGTTGATTCTAATTTGACACGGTGATTCGAGAGAGCGCGCTGAGTGTCGTAAGGAGTCGCATGTCCAGATTGGACATATCATTGAGGAATAATAACTGAAAACGGGATGCTCGTAGACGTAACATTGGAAAAGCATTTGCCGCGTGAATTCTCATCGTGAACAATGGAAAATAGAATTTTCAGCATTAGAGATAGAGCGAAGCCCTTTTCGTTTTGTTCTACGAACACAATTTTTCAAAGCGACTATGCTTTTCGTTGATATGCCAAATTCAACTATTTGCATGTCGTGTTAGTTCATGAAAACAGTTAATGCACTAAAAAAAATTCTGTGAGTAATCAATAAATGTCGATGTCTTCGCTCCAAACTTGCAGTTAATGCATGCCTAGTTGTATGTGGAAGCGAAACAATAAAATATTAATTTTAATTACCACTAGGTTAAATGCAACATAAAACTACAAAAAAATTAATAATATTCAATTCGTTTATCCGATACTCATAAGTTTGTACTATGGTTGAATGGTACTTCCCACTTTCTTCAGGATTGCTGCAAACATTTTTGAAACTGAAAGAAAGAAAAAGAAAAGCCATAGTGATATTTTATCTTTCCTTTATATGTCTATTCAAAGAAGGCGAAGTAATGCAAAATATCAGTAAGGGAATAATTTTCCCTGCCTCAGCACCAACAGAAACACCTGGAAAATGAGAGCAATCCGAAATAGATTTGTTTTGTTAAGTAATCTGAATTAAAGTAATTGATCACGTTTTGCAACTGGACAAAATATATCTTTGTTTGCATCTAAAGAACCCAGTTGTTCATGGTAACAGGGTGGTCATAAAGTCTTAGACACATAGACACATACCTACCAATGCTGTGTACAATAATAATTTTATCTCTTGATATATATATATATATATATATATATATATATATATATATATTAGGGTGTCCCTTATGCATACCCAAAAAAACGAAATTCGAGATAATCACAGGGCCACCTCTTATATTTTTTCCTTTCCATATAAAATGAATTTGAGTAAAATTTCAGTTTGATACGATAATAGTTAGAGGTCGCTCAAGCTCAACAAATTTTATTAGCTTTTTTCTATTATAAGCCACTCATACAATTACAAGAGAGCCTTTCCTGCGCAGGTCTATGTAATCGAATGGAAGAAAATATTTTGTTCCTAACACATTTGGTGTAAATACTACTTTTTACACATACACACATTATATATAATGCATAATTACACACACTCATACATCCCTAGTGATTTTCTTTACTAAGAGTTTCTTTCTTGCAGTTGGGGAAATTTCGTCTGTGTTCTTGGACAACTTGCAGCAAAAACTGTCTTTGAGATTCATCACGAACAATCGCCCTGTTAAATTCGTGTGTTAGAGCAACTGCTCTTTCAGCACTATCATTCACAACGTTCAAACGCCGAACAATTGCCAGTCCCATTTTAAAGTCTTCTCTTTCATCCCATGTACTTGGATCACTCTGTAGAAAGTTTGTAGGTATGCCAAGCCACTGAAAGAACAGAATCGAATTTTTGGTCACAAATGAATCAATTTCCGCATGCAAGTATTTGCTTGGGTTATCAATAATCTTGCGTTGAGACGGAGTATTTTCTCCTTCACGTTCTTTTAGAGCCTTTACCATTCTTCGTTTACACTCTAGCGACAACGTTTGGTCAAAAAAAGCCAAAGCGACCAGCACCTCACTCAAATACCACAAATGTCTCATCAGCTTCTGAAGCGCAGCCTCTGCAACACGTGGGATCTTGCTCTTGAATTGAATAAGTCCTTGAAGTAGTTCCAGATCACAAGCGGGAGCAAGTTCAGCATGCGTTGCTGTAAACCATGCTTTAACATAAAACACAGTCAAAAAAATGCAGACTTCTTGGATTCCCTTTTTTTCCTGTTTGGTTATTCGAAGCTGAGAATTAAGCATGTAAATTTTGAAGCTGTATAGTGCCTTCGATAACCACCTGGCATGATGAATCGCACCTGGTCTTCTAAAGTGAACTCCTCTCTGTGGTTGCTGTCCGAGGAAAATTACTGTTAATTCTAGAAGTTCCAGATAATCATCTCTGTAATGATCTGACTGCAATTGGCGTTGTGCAAAATCCAGAACAGATTCTACGTTGTTTCCCAGTAAATCAGATATAACTTTGTTTAAGATACCGGGCTCATATTTGGTGAGATCGAGTTTGTCCCAAAATTGTTGTAATGCCTCGAACAATGCGACTTTGGGCCCAGTCGTTACACTACCACAAACGCAAATTTTAAATACATTAGCAAGCATTAATTCCAAAATGTGATGACGACATGGAAAGCTAAGAAGTTTTTTCTTTAAAAGACGCTGTAAGTGCGTGCAGGTACCCGATACGTTCCCTGTATTACTCGCAGTTGTGTCAAAACACAGTGCAGCTACTCTGTCGGCAATTTTCCAGTCCTTCAACAATTCAACAACTGCTGTAGCTTGTGCAAGACCAGTGGTTCTTTCTAATTTTGCGGCTCCTAGCACCTTGTCTTCAGTTTTACCAGACAAATCCCTAACAACCACAGGTAAACGTTCTGTTTTCTTATTGTTGTACTCGTCATCCATTAGTTTGCTGTCCCACTGAACCTGAAGTGGCCCCTCGGGTTGAAATTTGGCTTTCAACATTTCCGCTGATGCTTTACGATGATGTCGCCGACTACGTGAAACTGTTGAGCGGTTTATAGCTAGTTTAGTTGTATCATGTCCTAAGCTCTGTGCAGTAGCAGTTATTAAATACGTTGCTTTCCTAACGCTCACTTTAGTTCTATCTAATGTTGCACACAATTCAGAAGTAAACACACTCTGTCTTGCTCGTTTCTTTGGTGTTACCTTCTGTAGAGTTGGTTGAAAGTTGTGAGTAAAAGTGTCATTAGAAATTGCATTTGAGTCGTCACCTTCGATTTCATCAGAACAAATACTTGCATCCAAAGTCACCACTGTTTCCTTGCTTTGACGTTCCAGTTCTTTCTGTTTCATTTTGTTAAATCTTTCCTGTCTCTCTCTAGATCTCGACTCTCTCACGGCAAGTGTTTTATCCACACCACCCATTGTTCCTGGACGGCCAGGTTGTCGTTGCGCTATGAGGAAGTCTTTGTCTTCTTTATTCTTCATCACATCCAAAGCATTAGCACAAGCGATATCAAACATTTTTTCTAATTCACCCACAAACTGTTTTTCATTATTCACTTGTGTATTAGTTTTCCTACTGGCATTTTTCTTTAATTTGCACCACTTCTCAAATAACTGTTCAACTTTGGTGACCGTGTGCTTCCTCGCACGAATTGGAATGCGTGCTCTTTCCCAAAATCCCTCAACTTCTTGCATTACACAGCGTGAACTTTCTCGTATAGTTTTTTTCAACAATAGGTGATGATGGAGAAACAATTTCAGGACCTGCTTATTGGAAGGGAGTTTGCTACCTAGTATCACATGGTCTGTGCTGCCCAGCAAGTAAATTTTACTATTATTCCTAGTCGAGTAGGAAGTTTTCATTTTCTGTTCCATTTCTCACTCAAAATTAATGCACCGAGATCCTCTCAAACGTCTTACTGATTGATGGTACACCAAACACCACGATCTACTAGCGTACGAAATACAGTAAAGAGTTCCAAAGTTTCCTTAACCAAATTTAAATCCCCAGTTTGCACGTAAACGACGACGGTAGTTTGGTTATTTAATAAGAGAAAGATCTTAAAATTGATCTTTAAATATAAATTAGAACAAAATCCTACACACAAATTAACAAGACGTTAAACAGCAAGGCAATTCTGTGCACATTGCGCAAGAAATTATTGTCAATGGCTCCTTCCTTTTGTTACAATAGTGCTGCAATCTGTTGGTCATCTCTTGAAGTATATACGAATAGCAACATTCTGTATACCTGATTTCAAAAGGCTTGAGCGACCAGTAAATATTTGAATATTAAAGAAATTTTTGATGTGTAACCTATTCTAACGAAAAAGAAGAGAAATAACGGGTGGCCCGATAATTTTTCCAATTTTCGAAAATAAGGGACACCCTAATATATATATATATTATATATATATTGGACTGGGAGAGTTCAAAGAAAAGATTTATTTGAAATATGAAGCATCTCAATCATTGCATTACAGAGACTTGGCACACAAATTGATAGTTATATAACTTTCATGGGCCGAGTCAAAAATTGTTTTGTTTTACATGTGAAAAGAGATATGCATATATGCTTTTAATAAATAAAAGTTACGTTGATTGAAATACGTAAGTTGGATAAAAGACAGTGATAACACTGATATCAATTCAGACACGGCTGTATCTCAGCATACAAGAGTTCTGTAGCTAATAAAGAAATGTAAGATGATGAAAAGTGGTGAGTGCTAACGGCTGTATGTTATTCAGGCGAAAGCAGCAATGCCATAAAGTAGAGGAGAAAAGTGGAAGCGCCATGACAGTGTTTCGGAAAAACGAACAACGTATGGGGGATTAAGATTGAAGTGGCAAGTGGCCGCGATGCACAATAATGCTTTCAGGGACTTTATGACGACCTTTTCGCCAAAATGAAGGAACAATTCGCGAGAAGCACTATGACTCAAGAGAAGCTATTATTCGTGTCATATGGCAGTCCCTGCGCGACATCGACAAAAATTAACGCTCTGACGGTATACGGCGCCTTCCACCTATGAGGGTGAGAGAAATAATAAGTGATTACACTGAAGGAATGTAACAGGCGTTCTTCTACGCATAAAACCAGGTGCGAATTATAACAATGTTGCCGTTACTTTTTTACCCAGCCCTTGTATTAAGATCACATACAAACATTAAGTTTCCCATGTTGCAGTTACTTTTTATCCAGACCTTGTATTAAAATCACATACGAACGTAAAGTTTCCCATGTTGCCGTTACTTTTTATCCAGACCTTGTATTACAATCACATACGAACGTAAAGTTTCCCATGTTGCCGTTACTTTTTATCCAGACCTTGTATTAAAATCACATACGAACGTAAAGTTTCCCATGTTGCCGTTACTTTTTATCCAGACCTTGTATTAAAATGACATACAAACGTAGTTTCCCCATGTTCCCGTTAATTTTTATCCAGACCAGAATCACATACAAACGTAAAGTTTCCCATTTCTGTATTAGCCTATGTTATGCAGACTTACGACTATTAGCTGTTTCCTTCATCGTTAGCTAACATCAAAATCAATATAAATATAATATATCATCAGAAGAAGACATTGCTAAAGTGCTGAAACACAACATAACTGTGATAGTGAAGTAGTATTCACAGAAGTCTCAATAAAGAATTATGTAAAATATAAAATACATAGTAAGACATAAATAAATAAAAGAGTTTCTAAAAAATAAATTATTTTTCTTTTGTTTATTCTAGTGTGAAAATGGTCGTTATGTGGACTATGGGAGACTCATTCAAAACTGGATATTTTCTTATACGACAAGCACCTGTTCAGTTCTGGATTTGTGGAGCGCTTCAAATAGCAATCGACTTATCCATTTTGAGTCAAGTGTTCTTGTACAGACATAATACTGTTGGTCTCAGAAAAAAGAAATCCGAAGTTTTAAAATAATGAGTAATGTAAAATATAATCTTCACTGTTCTGAGCAATGAGTGAATGATAGCTTTAATAATAATTTTACTATGGGGAATACAATTTTGGTATTTCAACAAGCCAAAGGTGTATTTTTTATAGCTGATTCCTAGTTGTTTTTAAAGAATTCCTCGTATAGAAGTATTTTTTTTTATATATGAAGACTAGTCTATGATTTTTTTTTCAAAAGAAGACATTATACATTATAATATGAGAAAAATGAAATTACACTCATAGTAAACGCAAAGGGAACGGTTACCACTGTTGCAAAGTTCCTGGTTCGATTCCAGGCAAAGTGAGCTTGTGATCAGATACCTCGTGACCAATTTTTAGGGGGATGTCTCATTCACTTTTATTTTCATCTTACCAACTCTTTCGTAATAACTCAAATACATATACATCCGTACCTTCAACCTCAAGGCATTTCATTTCAACTAACTGAATCTGTAGAATACATTTTCAAAATTAAAACTTGTACTAACCTTTTTGTGTTCTAGTGGTGATGGTCCTCCAATCTCATTACCTTATTATAAACTTCTCATAGATATCTCAGGCATAATACACCAATACCTTTAATCAAGATGAATTCTAAGCTAAACTATGAAAAGTTAGACTATTCACATTCTAGAATATAGCACTTAAGCAATAATAACCAATTACTAAGAATCGAAATAGTACAGTGTTTTACACTCAGTAGTCATGCGGTGAAACACCGGACTATTTCGATTCTTAGTAATTGATTATTACTACTGAAGTTCTATTCTAGAATGTGAATAGTCTAAATTTTTACAATTTAACTTAGAATTCATTTCAATGCAAGGTATTCTTATATTACACCTGAAATATCAATAAAAATTCAATGAAATTGGATCATCACTCACAAAAAGCTTAGTACAAGCATAAGAGAAATTGAACAATATCCATGATGTTCGTTGACTACAAAATGTATTTTACAAGTTACTAGCATTGATTATAATGATACTTCTTTAATTTATTGTCATCCACTATTTCACAAGTATACTTTTTCTTTTGAATAGGGGATATTCTTAGCGTATATTGAATCAATACTTAGTAAAGAAATAAATGTGCCTTGATCTATGTGACGTCACAACTTCAAACTGAAATCAACTACCTTCTTTACCACTTAGATTTAACGTGACTTGCACACACAGACAAGTGCAAGAAGCCACTTGAGATTTTTCAGTTATCAACATAGTCAAATGTATATAAATTAAGTATAGATGAGTGTTAATTTCATTTTCTTATATTAATAAGTTATGTAAATGAAACTCTATTGATTTTTTTTTTTATTAAATGCAAAAGAAATGTTAAAAGATGTAAATATTTGTAAGATTGCTAAAGAATATCATATCGTTAAGATAAATGTGTATGACACTGGACCAAGTAACGTCTGCATTTGTGAATGCAAGTGTTCTTTGTTAGTAGTGTGCGCTTTTTTTTAAAAAAAAAATTTTTTTTTTATAAATATATACTACCTTTTAGGAGTGTATAATACTGTTCAGAACACCCATAGATTAGTTTGCAAAACTTATATCTGCATCTATACTTTTTATTGATATAAAAGTGTATGATAAGAGATATGGAGTTGACTTATAATTTCAGGTATTTATTTCAGTTAAATATATGAGTGGTTAGCTTCAAACAGCATTTTAGGATGGACTTATCGCAAGAACATAAGGAGTTACATCTTTGTTGAGAAAAATGTAGTTTAGAATTTTATTTGCAGAATCTTTAATATAATGGTACAGTTATGTATTTGTGTGGAGACTATCATTTACAGTCAAATGAATTGTTTTGTAAATATTCGAGAATGAAATAATGTCCAGCTATCTGTACATTTTTAAATTTGAACAGTTCTGAAAACTTATAAAGCCAGTCATTTGATTCATTTGTGTGATTTAGAAACTGTGATCTGCTTTCACATTCCTAATACATATACTTTCAAAATCTGAGGGGTTTTATAGAAAATTGTACAATATGACGGTGTTTTCTTAAATTATTATTTAATAAAAATATAAATAGGCAAGAACGACGATATCTTAAGGACACACAAAGAAACAAACTAAAAGAATGAAATGAATTGAAATCTTTCAGTTCAACGTCCCACGTTTATGCCCTGTGGGTTAAGAGAGACGGATGACTAAGGCAAGTGCATGCTGATGGAAAATTTGGTGGAATGAGAATGTGGGATAAAACGGGAGTACACAAGAAAACCCACGGACACAATGTTGTTCATCACAAACTAATTTGGCCGGGGAGAAGCACGAGCACGAAATACATAACATGACATAACAAATAATAAACAAATAAATACACATTTAAATAAAAGTTAACGGTTTCTGCCGTGAGGCCGTGAGGCTCTGTTTCGTACGAAGAGAAGTAGAGAAAACCAGAATAAGTTTCTAGTTCATTATTTGACTTAACCATGTTAATCCTGGCTGTATTACATGACACATGATTCTTAAGATCTTTCGGGTTTGATTTCTTTTTATATGCGTTTATTTTTCAGTGTTTGTTTTAGAGCAGTCATAATTATTCAAATGGATGGGGTATTTGTATTTCCGTGTTTACTGTACTAACTTAGACATCACAATTGTGTTCAGTACAAACAATAAATTTTTAACTGTACACATTATTAAGGGTACAATAGTCTAACTAAAGTTGACACAAGTTATTTTGTCAAAAACTTCGAATTCGATAAGTATGATCTCAGTACGTGTGTTCTACAATATAAAGAAAATATAATTTTCCCTGATATTACATCAAACTGTACCTGTTCTGTGTGTGGTGACATTTAGTACATTGAAGTAATTTAAATAACTGTTTAATTAAATTGTTCTGTTTATTTCTAAGCTTTGAAAAAGAGGAATTGTGTCGAAAAAATAGTTTTTCTGAAACTGTTTAAATATTAGTAGGCATGTAACTTTTCGTCTTCTTGCTCTAAGTCCATATTTCTATGTGTACGTGTTTGTATGTACGGTGTGTTCAAAAACTCGTTACACTACTTGTAAAAGGTGTATGCATTTTACATTCTGTACATTTTTTTTTAATGTTACCCACATGTACAGTGTAGACGAATGCTGATGTGGTCCCCTATTTTGTATTTTACATGTTGAGATTGTTTTATACATTTCATTCCTGCATGTTCTCAAACGAAAATAAAAGTAGTAATTACGTGATAAAAAAGAGAAGTACGATTACAGAGTTATAAGTAAGTTGAGAATTGTAAGAAATATATAGACTTGTCTTTCAATATTCGTAAAAGCACTTTGGCACAAATCTTAAAACATTTTTAATAATTACAAAGAAGGACTAGCTCAGGTAATTAAATACAGCAGAATATGTATCGTAGTCTTCTTTCCATATATAAGATAAATTCTCAAAAGTAATTCAGATTTAGTGTCACAGCAATAGTAAAATAAGCTTCTTCACTACGTTTTGTTAAAGATTAATTTCGCATCATTGAAAACAAAATAACAATTGGTATATACTAATTAGTTACGATTATACAGTTGTTTCGGGTGTATGTAGTCGACATAGAAATGTCCTATTCTTTTAATATATAACGAGAATGATAGAAAATACGCAAAGAATTTTCAATTTAATAAAATATTTATTGAGTTCTTTTCATATATATTGTATATGAATAAAGAATTTTCAGTTACATTCAATATATTTTCAGTAATCAGCCGATTTGTATGAACCGGCTAGAATAGGCTACATAATTTTATTATTATAATACCAGTATATGCAAAACGGGATTGCTAGTGTTCCCACATAAATCTACCATGTTTCTTACTGATTTTGTACCAAAACGCTTTTCAGCTGTACATTTGTATTGGAGGATCATACAAATTACAATTTGAGGATCAATAGTAATTTACAATGACTTCACAAAATACGAGTAAGATGTGTTTGACCGATCAAAATAATTCTTACTTACCATGCACTTTAAAAGTTTACATATTATGACTTAAATGAAATTAAATGAAATCTTTGAGTTTTACGTCCCATGGTATGCCGGTTAGGCTAAAAGAAACGGTGATGATGAGTAATGAATGAAATGGTGGAATGAAGAAAGTGGGAGGAAACGGGAGAACCCCGAGTAAACCCGCGCACATGATGTTTGTCCACCACAAAGTTCACTTGGCGGGGGCTGGGATCGAACCCGGGACGCCAAGCACCAGAGGTGAACACTCTACCGCTGAGCCACAGCGACCCTCTATTATGACTTAAGTATAAGGAATTTTTTGTTGATATTTTTTCTTACGTTAACATTTAAAGTGCATGGTAAGTAATAACTATTTTGTTCGAGTCAAATACATCTTGCTTGTATTTTTGTAAAGTCATTGCAAATTATTTGTTAATATTATTTTGTCTTTTGCTTAACAAGAAATCGCTATTTAATAGCCGTACTATCCTATAAATGTTTATCAGTCTGAGTATTTCTCAATATATATTCGGAGCAATTCACAGACAAGTCTGTCCATGACAGTAATACATATAAATTTATGTACTTCTGATCTAAACTATAACACATAATTATTATGGTACGTATTTTAAGCTTCAGTTCTAAAGCAAAATAAGCCATTATTAGTGCTACTAACATGTTTCCATTATTAGTACCGGTATTATAGTTTTCCTACTTACGTTGTAAACTACATGACAAAATATGTTCATCGAAAGGGTGCAGAAAGTATAAATGAATATATAATGTAGAGAAAATTCCTGCTTCTTTTTGACAAAGAAAAGAATCTTGGAATGTAAGGAAATAATTTTATGTATTTAATAAATAGAATTGTGATGTTGCTAGTGCCTTAAATTAACATTGGAAATTTCTGGAATGTTGTAAAAGGCAAATCATAATAACTGTTTAAAACTGTCCTTTTGCTTAAGTGTACGAATTATCTGTTGGTTGCTATTAACATGTAGATTTTACTGAGAAATCGTTAGATTACGCTTAATTACTTTAACTTAACACTCGAGACCTGTTTCATTTAAGAAGTTTTGATGTGCATTTCTGTCGATGCTAAATATCGATGTACTTGAAACTTCAAACGAGGACATTGTCATTTGGATCCATTTCAAAGGTTTAGTTATTAATTCTTATCAGGAAATGTTCATACATTTGCTTCGAATCGGAAAGAAAAATGTGTACAGTAAACCCTCGATTCAACGGACTAATTTGAGCGAAAGAATCTTCATAAAATCTGAAGTCCGTTATATCGTGGATTGCGTTATGAACAATGTTTAAAATAAGACAGTATACTTGAAACTATGGTGTACGTGTAATATAAATGTAGAATATTTAATGTACATACCATAATAGTCAAGAAATTACCCTTACTGTTTATCAGAAGGGTGAAAAAAAAAGCTCTCGCTGTAGTTGCTTTCCCGTTCAGCGTTGCTTTTTAATAATCAAAATCTAAATTGCGTGAAATGTTAAATATGCCAACACTTCCGGATCAAATTCTATCTGGTAAATCTGAAGTCCGTTGAATCAAAGGTATAATGTATACAAATAATCATATTGAAACTGCAATCAATAGAAAATGCGATTCCTTATGTAAGAAAAATCTCAAACCATCATCAAGACTTATTATCATTAATAATAAAAACATAAAATAGGGAAAACAAGAGGTCTTTCTTAATGAGATTTTTATTTTTTTATTTTTTATTTTTATTTATTTTTTTTTTTTTTTACCCCACAACTTTTAATTCCTCTTTTTCATTTGAGCCAAAGTAGAAAAGAATAATTTTTATGCTCTTGGGTAACAATTTAACAATGTATTAGGCATAGATTTTGTTAACTAGACATCGGATTCTTAATATCTTCAAGTACTAAAGCTATGTCTTAAACGACCAATAATCCGTTTGATAGTTGAAGCACTATGCAACAGTCAAATTACAATAAAAGAAAATGACCTGAATGGTCTACGTGAAGCTTCTGTAAATATATGTTCTCTTAATTTTTTATAAGTCAAACTTCTAGTATCCTCAGGAACTTAAATTTCTTAGGAAAGCGAGATGAAAAGTGTAAAATTATGAAAATATTAATAGTAATATCAATATAAGTCGAAGAGTTCGCATGACATAGTAACTTTTATTCTATTATAAACACTGTGTGCGTCAATTTTCTCGGGGTTCTTCCATTTCATTTGTTCTACAATTTCGTTCGGAGCTCTTAGACTGCGAGCGTAAACGTGGGACGTTAAACTAAAACAAATCTTTATTAATACATTATTTTTATTCCTGTTACACTTTTTTCCTTAAATAAATTTGTTAGAAACTTAAAACTCTGATGAAGCTAAGAGATTAACTTAGTGAACTTTATAATGTCAAAATAGAAATTTGTTCAGATAAGTTCTGAACAAAGCACAACAATGAAGTGGGTATAAATAAACTGTGTTGCATTTTCGGCATTACAACAACTCCTTCGTCAGGCATTGTCAACATACATTTATTCAATTGCAGTGCTACTAAAATACACATTTTCAGAGAAGTTTGTTCAAGTCAGTTTCAAGAGGAGCATACAATATGCTGTCTTTCATTGCGACTGGCGATCTCTTTTCATCAGCATTCCTTAAATAAGTTTACAATTGCTTGGCAAAAAGTCTTGTTAAAAACTCTTTAAATTGATTGGAGGATATCATTGTGATCTATGGGTTAGAATTTAATGTCCCTTTTTAGCACAAAGGCTGTATGAGACGGAAACCCACTGCTTAAGAAGGGATTCGAACAACTACTATGACTTATGTTTAGTAGCGACATAATCAAAAGAAAAGAAAGAAAGAAATATATGCATTTTATATTTGGAAGTTGTAAAAAAGCCGGACCTAATTAGTGTATATACTAGGGATGGACAATTCCGGAATTTTTTACTTTCCGGATCGGAAAAAATATGGAATTCGGAAAAATACGGAATTTTAAAAATTCCGATTTCGGAAAAATTCCGGAATTTTTCTGAAATTCGAAAAGTGAAATTTCCTATTCCGGAAAATAATTTATCCGGATTCCGGAAAATTTTGGCCATCCCTAGTATATACGGTACCATCTACTTTGAGGTGGTAATCCTATACAATATAAATATAATTACTATATTTGATTTACGTTCAAGCAAATAATAACTCCTAATAAAGAAGATACACACAAAGAAGAAAAATATTTCCATAAAGTCCGTTGTCTGTAGATAACCCAGGAAAATTGTATTTCCCTTTTCATAATTATTATTTTTCAATGAACCTGCTACGTTCATAAATTTTATGTCATTCAATCAAATATTATAGATTATTAAAATAATACACATTCATTAGAATTAGAACGTTAATTTTCTGTTCATTACATATGTTTTGAATTAAGGTGTTTTTGCTGTTAGATGTTCAGTGAATTACTATAGTGAATAACAGTAATAACAGTGTTAATTTATTTGTAATATGAGAGCTTGTTGTTGTGAATTTGGTGACAACTAAAGGTGAACATTACTATGCAATATGCACTTCCTATCTGTTACTGTAACATGTCTCGCAAAGGTACGAATCAAAATAATTGTGATAATTAGGCATCATATAAGAGTTGAAATCATTGTATGTGAACTGTATAGATATTACTAATTATATTAATTAATTGTTAAGTTTAAATATTGTAATTCTGTTTCGTGGTTTCAATATGCTTTTATACGTTATGTGCAAAAATTGTAAAATGACAAAGTGTACTTTCTTATTGTGTTTTACTGGGATATAATAGTAATAATTGAAGTTCAAAGAAGACAATGAAATTTTAATGTAACCTGTTCAGGAGCAATAATGAGCTCAAAATTTTATCTGAAAGAAATATATAACATTTTTAACTAAATTACTGATGTGTTTTTGTGTACTAGTTATTTGTATGCCACTGTATTGCTGTTTGTATCGTCATAAGATAACATCCTGAAAATGGAGATTATTTTATTGTAAGAATTTTATGGAAATATTAAAATAATTAATATTTATGCTAATTAAGGTTCCAGTACATTAGCCTTTATTCGGACATGTACACATTTTGAGTGTAAAAAATTATGATTTGTCCGCATTTCTAAACTCAAGTGTGTTTCTTCCTAATGGAGTCTGTCGTACCGATAATAGCATTCAATGAGGAATGAAGGGGTTGGCTGTCTTAGCATGACAATCTCTCTCTGAGCGCGTCATGTCGGCTTCTTCTTTCGCTCCTTCCGCATTTGTTCTTCCGGTTCTTTCTGCCGAATCTATCTATTCATCTCATCAACCCCGAAAACCATGGATTTGACACTGATATATGCTGTTTTCGATTATTTTTACATGTCAGCTCTCTTCCCACCTCTCCCGAGGGTTGCTAGGAATGTCTTATCCCCAAAGATTTTTTTTTCATGTTGTAATTCATTGGTTGAAATTACCAAGTACTAAGATTGGTTGAAATTACTTCAGGTGTTCCACACTTACGAATGTTGCATCATTCTCTCTCTCTCTCTCTCTTAAGACACCCTATATATATTAGGTTGAGATTAGGACCTATGTTTATATGAACATTTTTGCTTAGAATCACCCATACTACCACTATAGGGTGTCTCAAGAGGAAGGGGCAATACTTCGGAAAGTGGTAGTATGGGTGATTCTAAGCAAAAGTGTTCATATAGGTCTAAACATGGGTCCTAATCTCAACGGTTTGAGAGCTACAGATGGTGTTGACTTCATGTTGCTTATTGTTCATCCTGTATTTATTCTACAGAAGTAAGATATGGCGGATTTGAAAGGTGATGGAATGACCTTTCCATCGGTGTGCAACATGTGGCAGTGGTGTCTTTGGAAGAGAAGTTATTGAGGGATATTCGGGAATCAGTGTTGCATCCTATTTCTTTAAATAGCCGTAATTTTCCCGAACTTCCCTCAATAGCGTCTCTTCCAAAGACACTACTGCTGCGTGCTGCATGCCGTTGGAAAGTCCATTCCATCATCTTTCAAATCCTCTATGTCTCACCTCTGTTGAGTAACTACAGAGTGAGCAATACGCAACATAAAGTCAGAAGTAGTTCACAACCTGTAGCTCTGAATAGATTAGGACCAATATTCATATGAACATTTTTGCTTAGAATCATCCATATTACCATTTCACAAAATATTGCCCCTTCCTCCTGGAACACATTGTGTATATATATATATATATATATATATATATATAGATAGATAGATAGATAGATAGATAGATAGATAGATAGGTGGCAGTAGGTGTGAAGCAGTACGACTCTGTTAGGATCGTTTTCCTAACAGACATCAACCACAATACAGGATGTTTGCAGCAATTTATCGGCGCGTGTGTGAAATGCGGACCGTACTACCTGCCTATGTAGATGCTGGTCGAGCCTATCGTGTACGAACACTTATTACGGACGAACGTGTGTTAGAAGTTATGGATAATGAATCCAGTACGAATATGAAGGAATTTTGCCGCGAAATGCATATTAGTCACATGACTGTGTGGCGTGAGTTACATGAAAATGTCTTGTACTCATACCACCTACAAAGGGCACATGGACTGACAGAAGCGAATTTTCAACCAATGAAGCATTCTGCCATCAATGAACATTTCATTCACCAGACCACTACCATCATGCTGATTCAGGGTTGAGTACTGTCCATTGATGAGGCCACGTTTGGAAAGGTTGGTATCGTCAACATGTATAACTAGAGATGCAAGGGCTCAGAAAAAAAAAACGGCTTTTTTTGGGAAAAACTCGTTTTTTTCTGCTTCGCTTTTTTGCTTGGGAAATTTTGGGCTTTTTTCGAAATTTTGCTTTAAATCGATAAAGCAGACTTTGTTTCGCTTCTCTACAGCACAATAACTCATTTGATTAGTGGTTGATGTAGATAATAATATAGAACCTCTAAAATAAACCACGAATTTCGAAAAGATTTTAAAAAAAAATCTTAACATATTTACATTATGAATTCCAAAGGATTAACCAATACATATATAATAATTTTTTAACTTCTTATACACAAAAATAAGTACTTTTTTAAAAAGAAAATACACAAATAACTAGCAAAATTGTATGTAGTATTTTTACTTCAAAATATCACACACCCTCTTTTTAAAGCAAAAAATAAAACATGAGAGAAATGCATTTATATGATAATCTTAAGAGCTGCACATCAAGAGCTTGGTTTCGGGTGGTCCTGTACATTTTTGAAATTTTTAAGTTTTAACTTTCATATACATTATATGAATATTCGAACCAATTTTTCATTCATTGATCACATACGTAATAAATAATGTTACCACTTATCAGATGCTTGGAATCTGCAAAATCGGTAAAGTTCCGAATTCTATAATGCACTGACTGTTCCTTAAGCTTGTTCAGAATCGGGAAAGTACCAAATTTTCTGTTAATGGATCATATGCGTAATAGACTGTTCATCTGATCGTGCGGTTTCCTAGACTTATAACCACGATCACGGTTTACCCAGTCCTGAAGGTTTCTGAATTTTTAACGACAGGAATTCAACATATCATTACGAAATTTTTTTTTAAATAAAAAGATAAAAACTATGGAATACATTTAAGAAGAGTGGAAAAAATCAATCACTGTTCCGATTCACAAGAAAGGCGACAAAATTGAATGTAATAATTATTGAGTCATTTCTCTTAACATTCTATTAACAAGGCTGATTCCATATGCAGATGAAATTATTGGAGATTATCAGTGTGGATTTAGGGAAATTGATCAACTATCGACCAGATATTTACTATTTGATATTTACTATTCGGGAATATATTACCCAGTACATCAGCTGTTTATTTAAAAAGGCTTACGACTCGCATAGGAGGGAAACATTGTACGACATTCTTACAGAATTCGAATACCGAAAAAACTAGCTAGATTAATTAAAATGTGTTTAAATGAATCCCAAAGTAAAGTCCGAGCAGAATAATTCTTGTCCATGAGCTTCCATGAGAGAGAAACAAAGCTGAACAATAATGGCCTGAAACAAGGAGATGCGATATCGCCATTATTGTTCAGCTTTGTTTCGGAGTACGCTATAAGGAAAATTAAAGATAGCAACCAGGCCCTAGAGCTGAATTGTATTCACCAGGTTACGGCGTATGCTGATGATGTAAATTTAATAGGGGATGATAGGAGAACAATAGAAAGAAATGCAGAGATCTTATTAAACGCTTGCAGCGACATTGGTTTAGAAGTAAATGCAGTGAAAACTAAATACATGGAAGTTCACCGGGATCGTAATATGGCAAATTATGGATGCGTTAAAATATCAAATAATACTTTCGACAAAGTGGATACTTTCAAATATCTGGGATCAATATCTCAGACCAAAATCATATCCACAAAAAAATTAAATGTCGACTGAAACCAGGAAATTCGTGTTATTATTCAGTTCAAAGTATTTTGTCGTCGCGAATTGTGTCGAGGAATTTAAAGCTTAAAATATATAAAACGATAATCATGCCTGTTGTGTTTTATGCTTGTGAAACATGGTTGCTGGAGGGAAGAATGCAGACTGAAAGTATTTGAAAATAAAATCCTGAGACGAATATTCGGACCCAAGAGGAACGGGAATGAGGGAAACTTCATAACGAAGAACTGCATAATTTATACGGTTTATCAAACATCGTTATGGTCATCAAGTCTAGGAGGCTCAGGTGGGCAGGTCATACAGTCAGAATGAAAGAAGGTAGGAAAGCTTTCAAAGTTTTAACTGGAAATCAAATCGGAAAACGTCCATTAGAAAGACTTAGGCGCAGGTGGGAGGACAATATTAAAATGGATGTCGCAGAAATATGAATGCAAAGTAAAAACTGGATCCAGTTGGTAAGGATTGAAATCAGTGGAGAGCTTTTGTGAACGCTGCATTGAACCTTCGGCCATAGGCCATAGAGAGAGAGAGAATATATTTAAGTTAAGCACAACTGCACAACAACCATGAGTGAATAGTTAGCTTTTGCGCTTCTATCGGGAAGTCCGGGATTCAACCTCGCATTCGACCATTTTGACAAAAGTTTTTCTTAATTGTATCTGTGAATGTAGAGATAATGCGTGTACTGTGAATTCTGGCCTACTTCCTTCCTTATCGTTTTTAAATCGTTATTATTATTACTAATTACCAGCAGTGACGGATTGGCGAAGGGGGTTAGGGTGGGAGTGTCTTACGGATGAAGCTTGTATCCCGGAATTACAGAATTTCTAAAACAACGAAATATTTGCCATGCCTTTACTCATAAACTTCAAGCTCTTCTCAAATGAAAATTAGGTATTTTTAGAAAAAAACTAAACATTAATAAGAAACGTCCCTCCCAAAATACTTTTCTAAATCCGCCACTGATTATCAGTATAAAATGGTCTTCAAGGTTGTATCCGGAAGGTTATTGCTGAATATACAAACAAAACGAAATATTAGTTATGCTTGTACTCATAAACTCCCAAATAAAAATTAGGAAATTTTAGAAAAAACAAACTAAGCAGGGAAATACCTCTCAAAATACTTTTCTGAATCCTCTACTGATTATTTCTATAAAATGGTATTCAAGTTTGTATCGGAAGATTATTGCTAATAAATCATTGCACAGCTACAGTATAACAAGAATGTGGAAGTACGTTTTGACAGATATACTGACAGACGTCCGCTCTGACGGATATATTGAAAAATAAAAGTTTAACTTATGTGCTAGAAGCTAGAGTAGGCCTACTAATCTCTAGGAAATGAAACATGGATGACTAAAAAGAAATGATGTAGAAAAGAAAAAAAATGTCGATAACTCAGAAGTTAAAATAAAGTTAAATATCTTCTACAATTGCTCTCAAATACTAGTTACTTTATGTTTAATTCATAAAACGTGTTCCATCCATCATGATGGTGAATTCCAGAGCGAAATATAGCATTTAGGTCATGAAATCTTATTTAACTTTAGAGTATACTATAAGAAAGCTATTTAAGTAGAAAACTCATGAAAATGAAAAAAGCCAAAATTTCCAAAATTCTCGTTTTTTTTTCAAAAAAAGCCGGCTTTTTACGTGCAAAAAACCACCGATTCAAAGAAGCCGGCTTTTTTTTTTTTTTTGCATCTCTATGTATAATGCACGCGCTTATGAGCAGATGCACATGTCCATGGTAGTTTTCAGACGCCAACAATACCAATTTGAACTTATTGTATGGTGTGGTATTGATCAACTGATCGGCCCATACATTCTAACCCGAAGACTAAATGGAGCACAAAGTTTGACCTCCCTGCTGGATACACTGACCGAATCACTGGAAAATGTTCCCCTAACGATTCGCCACAACATGTACATGCATGATGAGGCTTCCACCCCCTGAGTGTGAACGTCCACCGGTGGTTGAATAACACGTTAGATCGGGTGTGGCGGTCCAGCGTATTGGCCTGTCTCTGGACATGGATCCATAAGATTTTTATATGTGAGAACAAATGAAAAATATGGTGTGTGCTACCCCTGTCAACAATGTCAGCGACTTAGAACAACGTATTCATAACGCCAGTGCAAACATTTGCCATCACCCAAGTATCTTCGAACGGTTTCGCCAATCCCTAATCGGTTGTCAAGCATGCATTGCTGTCTATAGCGGACGCTTTGAACATCTCCTGTGATGCGCCCAACGAACGTACGTTTGTGTATCTCTGCACGTCGATATCTACTGCTTCGAACTTACTGTTTACAGGCTTTCGGCTCTCACTAACCCTGCCAATATGCCCCATATGCTATATGTTCATGGAACCGTTTATGCCTATCTCGGTGTCAGGAATCATCTCCCTATGTTTGTTACATTGACTAAGGGACACCATGTATATACTAAAACCATCCATTTATATATTTATAGGTATTTCGTCATATCACAATCCAAAGCTCAAATCGACTTATACAAACACTATTTCGATTTATACACGCATGCATTTACTACTTTTATTTGATTGTTTAAAAAATTGAATTTGCAAGCGTATTGCCAATTCATTAATATGTGTAATAATAACTTTTAAAAACCGCGGCTTTTAAGGTTTTCATGCATTTTGAATTAACTTCAGGTTGAACTACAGAAGAGGTGATAAACATCTCGCTTTCACATGTTAATTTATCTAACTGCGTTCCTCTTTTCACACACACATATATATATTAGGGTGGAGCGTTTTGCAATTTTGTTGGAAATTCGATGACGGCTAGTGCGGAAAAGGTGCCATTAGTGGCACCGACCTTACTGATTTTTTTTTGTGATTTTTTTGGACAACCCCTTACCCTGCCCCAACAGACTTAAAGTTTTTAAGTGTTTGGTTAGGCAACACGCACAACACCAATGACAGAAAAGCTACTTGTGGTCGTTTTTAGAGTTACCTAATGTTTATAATACAATTATTTTATTAAAAGAAACTTGTAGCAATGCCAGTAAATAATTTTAAAATGTTTATGAGTCAAAGTACAGCCATATTAGCTCAGTTGTTGGAATTAATGTCCGGATTTTGTTTTGAATGCCACGTTAACAATGATTATAGGCATAGCTCTTCATATAACACGATTTGTTTTTGGCAACTCTTTGCTTGTTATGTACACCGACAGCAAATGTCATCTAGCGGTAGGCTACACACCTTCGTGGTTGCTTCCTTTGGCCACGCTCTTCGAGCGTCGTCGCAACGTCCGACTCCGTCCAGAAGATTCACGCACCTCCCGCTCGCCTCGTTGGCTCCAAAACCTACGCCGACGTTTCTAGAATATTCTCGCTCGAAAATCGGCAGTGATAAAAATATTGCGTACTTTGGCCAACCAATCCAACAGGCCAGTTTATTGCAGCTTAAGCTTTAACGGTTTTAGTTCGCTACGAAGAGTTGTACATATTTGGTGTAAAGCAAGCATTCCTGTGGTTTCAGAAAAGAGATTTTTTGACATGCTGAAAACATTTTATAATAAGTTCGCACCAAGGAAAAACATTTCAGTCGACAAGGACAAGAAGCAACACTTCGTGGAGGTTTTGTTGCACACGCGGAAAAGTCTCTTTGATATTGCGTCTTGCAAATGTAAAACCGCCGAAGATTGCAACTGTGAGAGAACACGCAAGATTCCAAAACGAGAATTCAAGTTTCTTTTGGACCAGAAAACATCACGGAAAATGAGCATTGGTAACATTGACGCCCGAACAAGCAAATCTCTGTCAAAGATGTTTTCCCGTAAAGTGAGCAGATCTAAGGGGCAGACAACCAAGAAAGACGCTGAAAGTGTTGAAGCAAGTCCATCAACTAGTGGGATTAGGCATAGGCACAGGTCAAAGATACTGGCGTCGTCAGGGGATCCGGCGAAGCTGTTGAATCGAGAAGCACGTCGGGATCTTACTTCGAGGCGCGACCAAGAAGGAAACATAACCTAAAGCGCATCTGTCTTCAAAATACAGCGGAGGCGCGTTTAGAACTGGAGCTTTAGACAGACAGGTTGCTTTGATCGCTTCTGCCGTATTTCAGGACGCGAGACTAATAACGCCAGAGAACAAAAATCTTGTTGACAGATCTAAGGTACGAAGAGGAAAAGATAAACTGGGTGAAAAAATCCAGAAAGAGTAGGCTCACCTAGGCCGGGCGATTACAAGTATCTACTTCGACGGAAAAAATGTTGCAACTCTTGTGCAAGAAAAAATTAACGGCAAACTATGAAGACGAGAGGTTACAGTAAAGCATATCACAGTTCTATCAGAGCCCGGTTCAGAATACTTGGGTCATGCCACAACTATGTCAGGCACTGGCAAGGATATTGCCGACTCTATATTGGAACTTTTAGAGAAGAACCAGTACGGCGTGTCAAGTCTTGAGGCAGTCGGCAGCGATGATGAAGCCACGAACACAGGTTGGGATAGCGGCGTGATAACTCAGATACAGAGATCCCTAGGAAAGGAACTGCAGCATTTCATTTGCCTTCTTCATACCAACGAGTTGCCATTTCGACACCTGGTTACCGAATTGGATGGTGGGAAGAACGGACCCAACGCTTTTTCCGGCCCATCGGAAAGAAATTAAAGGATTGTGAACGTTTACCAATCGTCTCATTTACATCCATTCCCATTGAATGGGTGTCTGAAATAAAAAAAACAGATGGTTTAAGCAGCGACCAGAATTATCTCTTTGAAATTTGTAAGGCTGTTGCAACAGGAATGTGTACTACCTAGTGCTCTCAAATGGGTCGGGTCAGGTCAACTCGGGTCGGGTTGTCGGGTCGGGTCAGCTCGGGTTGGGTTATCGGGTCGGGTCAGCTCACTTTGGTCAACTGAGTTTAGGTTGAGCTTAAACTCGGCTGGAGTCGAAAGCTGCTGTTTTTCACTAGCTGCCTAATTAAAAATAGCAATTTTCAATTGATTTTATAGAAGCCATAAATCTATTTTGAACACTTGCAGCTAGTGTTTTTATGGTAAATGCTTATTTTTGTACTTGTGTGTACTTTAATTTGTAAATGTGGAAGATTGATTTTACCAATCGACTGTAATATTAATATCTACGCCAATATGGAGTCTGGATTTAGAACAAAACTAGAAGTTGTTTAACACGTTGCTGCCAAGGGTGAATTTTGTTGTTCACCGGTAGAGTGCCAAGCGTATTTACTTACATTATTCTTGTTTTGTTCATATTTTTTAACCCTTTATGACCCGAATTAAATATTAATTTGAATTTTAATATATTTTTTTCGTATTTCGGTTCTAAATGCGTACAAGTAACCATTAAATCAATCGATTTGATGATTATCATCATGGGCCACGTGTTTACACTTAAGGGACTTTAAAGTCCCGTCAGGCAGAAACGAGTTAACATAATAATTGTAATATATTTTTAGTTCGGATGTCTTTATAATTATAAATTTTACTGTCATAAGGATATAATTAGAAGCAATTGTTAATACTATGATCATGATTTATTGTTTGTACCTTTACATACAATTTCTGATTTTTCTTCTTCATACTCTCATCAATACATTGGTACTGATCTGGCAACCTTAGTTTTTTTGGAAATTTGCATTCAATGATGTAATTAATGGTCTAAGTTTGTATTATTTGTCTTTGTTATCAGATGGAATAGCCAAATTGTCGTTCACGTGCATATTGGACAGTATTTGTTTTATCTTTCTCTTGTCATTGTCTGAGACACAATCGGCACTGTTACATCTTGGTCGGTACTCCAATAATGACACGTTTGCGGTAACCTGTGATAGCCAAACAAAAACTACAGACCAATAAAACCATACATTTCTTCTTCTGTGATTGGTTTCACTTTCGTGTTGCGTTGTTGAGTGTACAAGTTGCTTTGAAAAACAACATTATTAACAATTTCGCTTGAAAAAATGTTCAGAAAAACGTCTGTTGGAGAAGCATCCGGCAAATAGTAGTTACGAACTACACCCCGAGATAACGAAAATATTGGAACAGTCGTTACACTATCCTGTTTTTGAAAGTTTCTTACTGTCTTTGCACTTGCCACATCATCATCACCATCATCATCACTATTTTCACCTTCTGTCGGAGACAACGCTGAAGAACCTGGATTGTCTGATACAGTTTCCAAGGAATTGATAGTTTTCTCCTCTACCTCATCACTGCTACTGTCTTCAAATGGAGTGTCTATTTCAAGATCTGTTGGAATATCCTCTAGAAGAATATCTTCTATTTCCTTATCGTCGAGTATTCTAGATATTATTCCTACAAAGGAACCGAAAAACATAGTTACGCAATATCCGCACATTGTAATATTTTCCAACATTGAAAAAAAAAAACACTAAAGGCAACGCGACATCAGGTGATACAAGGGGCTTGCATACCCGTCCGGGCATATTCGAGGCAACGAAATGAGGAATATTAAGTATTTACAAAACATTTTTCTTATTTAGATATTACCGAAAACAAATTTCACTGCAAATAGAGCACACTATTTATAGCCCAAAAAGGTAAATCCTGATGCCGCCTCTGCCTACAAGCCTGACGGGACTTCTGGGTCCACCTGTAATTTTACTCCATATTACGCGCAATAATACAAAAACTGTTAAAATTTATATTTGTATTATTTATACTATACCTGATCAAGTAACAAAAAAAAAAATCCACGAACGTCTGAAGCTCCAAATACTACACAAAAACTAGACTAAGTCAGAACACACTGTTCTACGACTCACAAATAAACAGCACGTTTCAAACGCGCTAAATTGTATTTGTCACACATACACAGCAACGCTCATAAACAGCTTGTACCATCTTGTGAGCGTTCCTTGAAGTGTTTGAAGAAAGACTTGTTAGTCCCGACGGGTTGCTGGCAATACAAGGGCTAGTACATAATAGGAAACGTAACATTGAAACACCGGGACTTACAAGTCCCGACAGTCGATAAAGGGTTAAACATAATATTAATATTGAAACATAATCTAAGGCATGGTAGTGAATCCGCGTGCATAAAAGTTGGGGGTCTGATCGGACCTACGTATGTATATTTTGTTTATGGGCAAGGGGATAAATTACAGTTAAACTGGCAACTCTGTTAGAAAGTTATTTGTTTATTACTACATGTGCAGAAGTGAGAAGTGTGGATATATTCATCTTGCTTTTAGTGCTAATAAGTAATATCTTTGTGCAATGAAAAACGAAGAAATATGCGCAGAACTCGATCTCATTAGTAATAGCAGTGTAGTGATCTAGACTTCTCTGAAAATTCAGCAAATGACAGGGACACTGACATCTTGTGAAAATAAATTAGAATAAATAATGAATCCATTGTTAAACTTTCTAACATGTCACTGAAAAAGCAAAACATACGTCCGATCGGGTCTACAAAAGCGACAAATGCTTGTTACTTGGTATTTAGCGCCCCTAGCGGCGTTAATAATCAATATCAAAGACCAAAACCTACATGTGTAATAAAAACACTACAGTTCAATAACAGTAGAGACAGGATTTAACAATACAAGTACTCTAACGTCAATTCGACGAATTAGAAATTGTGGGTCTGATCGGACCTACAAGAACATTTTCTTAGATCACTCCAGTAGGTCCGATCGGACCCACATGGCAGCTAACGTGTTAAGCAAGGCTAAAAGAAAGATTGGATATGGACGACCAAGCAGGGCTGCGGTGGCTCAGTGGTAGAGAGTTCATCTCTAGTGCATGGTGTCCATGGTTCGATCCCAGCTTGTGCTAAGTAGGCTTTGTGGTGGAGAAACGCTGTGTAGTGGGTTTTCTCGGGGTTCTGTTTCCTCCCACTTTCTTCATTCCACCATTTCATTCATTTCTCATGGTCACCGTATCCCTTAGCCTCGGTGCAGAATCGAGGGACCTTAAACTGAATATTTCATTTTATTTCACCAAGCCCAAGGACATCGATACAAGAACAAGATAAAGATTGGATATGCAAGACGAATTGCATAGTAATCTTGCTCTTGGCCTTGTTTTGGTTATCACCAAATAGCGATTAGCATATTTTTTGCTTTCCGTATAGTTTGAAAGACCATAATCAAAATCACACTTGGTCTTCATTTGTACCGATGAGGCGAGCATTCTTGGCTCTTGTATAACACGAAAGACCACCAAAACTACGAAATGCAGGACCAAGACTTGACTGTGCAAGACAAAGAATAAGGGTGCGAATTGTTTGAATTTCATTTGTTGGGCTGAAAGTGATGAAATAAAATTAGTACTTTGTAATTAAATATCATACTGTATTTTTAAATTTTAAATTACAAAATTCATATTATGTATCTTCTTACGTGCAACTATATATACTGTAAAATACGTTTTAATTACCAAGAAAGAAAAATCAAAGTGGCACAGGTCCCGGAATCATAAGAACCTATTTTGGAATGAAAGTTGAAGGCTTGGAAAAAATCACAGGTGTTCTCTTGTTTCCTCAACCCTTATCATTGTAGTTAAACGATTTCCTTTTGTCTCCGCCAAGAGACTCTTGCTATTGCCTTCCGAGAAGACCCCCTGCCGTCCAAGCAGGTGAGAACACTGACCTTGAATAAAAATTTCGTCACATAGAACTAAAGCAAGAAAAAAAAAACTTCTCCCACGTCGAACATTGGTATCAGTTATAAAAAGAAATAACCAAACCTCAAAAGTGCCAAATATTCATTAAGATGCATATACAAATCCACCGCTTGATCTAGCTAGTGGTTAACGTGTAAGACTTCGGTACACGTGGTCCGGGTTTAATTCCCAATGGGAGTGCATTTTGGCGTTCACCCAGTGTCGTGACCATAGTGCTCTCAAACGGATCGGGTTGACCCGACCCGACCCGACTCGGATCGGGTCACCTCGGGTCGGGTCGGGTCAACTCGGTTCGGGTTGTCGGGTCAGGCTATTCGGGTCGGGTCAGCTCGGGTTGGGTTGTCGGATCGGGTTATTCGGGTCGGGTCAGCTCGGGTCGGGTTATTCCGGCCCAGTCAATCGGGTCAGCTCGGGTCGGGTTGTCGGATCAGGTCAATGAGGTCGGATCACGGTTCGGGTCAGTCGGGTCGGGTCGGGTCAGTCAATTCGGGTCGGGTCGGGTCGGTCTTCAACCCGACCTGACCCGACCCGTTGAGAGCACTAGTACTACCGATCTAGCAAACAGAAAACCAGGACCATTTTCACATTCACGATGGCTTACATTGGCCTGTAGGATGCTTCGCCACTACATCAGTACTGATAAACCTAGTTCAAGTTTGTGTCTATTTTGCCTGTACATAGTTAAAGTATACGCTCCCGTCTGGTTTTACGGCGAAATCCTTCGTGCGAAATGGGCGCCATGCCTCTGTTTAGCATAGTTAAGCTATCACGTTTTCTGCCAGAAAATCTACAACACATAGTTCATTCTGTTCTACAAACAAACGGATACTACGCTCATCATGAAAACCTCCTGATAGCGATAACAACAGATGAAAATCCGCATATTCGAACGTTAGGCTGGAGAAGGATAAAAAAAGTGCCGCAGCCAGAAGACTACGAGATCAAGCCACTCAAGTGACTTCATTGTTCCGAAATTAAACTTTACAGCTGAAAATTACTACATGATTAATTGGCCTAAATGTCTAATGTCTAACAAAGCCGCTAATCACACAAAACATAATGATCAGCAGCTTGAAGAAAACATCCGAACTTCAGCTACTCTAACAACAACATTCCTTTGCCATAGTCAAGCTATGAAACGCACAGTGAAGCTGATGTCCGAGGCAGCGTCGAGAAAGTGCGGCCAGAACGCAAGAGAAATCTACGTTAGAGCCAAACTGAAGTCTGGAACAAGAATGCCCCGCTTCGAGACCAAGAAGAACTACGTGACCTAAGGTCAAATGTCAACGTATGCCTACTGGGTGGGTGGGTCGGCGGAACTCGATGTGCAACCACCTTCCCATGGTGAGTTCTTGATTATTTTGCGTACAGAGCAAAATAAGCGAAGAGTTGCACAAAGAAAATCGTGTTATATCAAGGGCTATGCCTATAATCATCATTAACGTGGCATTCAAAACAAAATCTGGACATTAATTCCAACAACTGAGCTAATATGGCTGTACTTTGACTCATAACATTTTAAAATTATTTACTGGCATTGCTACAAGTTTCTTTTAATAAAATAATTGTCTTATAGCCATCAGGTAACTCTAAAAACGACCACAAGTAGCTTTTCTGTCAGGTGTTGTGCGTGTTGCCTAACCAAACACTTGAAAAAACTTTAAGTCCGTTGAGGCATTGTAAGGGGTTGTCCAAAAAAAATTTAAAAAATCAGTAAGGTCGGTGCTACTAATGGCACCTTTTCCGCACTAGCCGTCATCGAATTTCCAACAAAAAGTGCAAAACGCTCCACCCTAGTGTATATATAAATATATAAAGTAAGTGTGCACGATTCCATGTCAGAAGGGCCCGGACAAAAGGGCGAGGACAGAAAGGCCCGAGTCAAAACGGTCCCGCGTCAAAAGGGCCCGGGTCAAAAGGGCCCCGCGTCAAAAGGGCCCGGGTCAAAAGGGCCCCGCGTCAAAAGGGCCCCGGTCAAAACGGCCCGGGTGAAAAGGGCCCCGGTCAAAAGGGTCCCGCGTCAAAAGGGCCCGGGTCAAAAGGGCCCCGCGTCAAAAGGGCCCGGGTCAAAAGGGCCCCGGTCAAAAGGGCCCTGCGACAAAACGGCCCGGGTCAAAAGGGCACCGCAACAAAAGGGCCTGAGTCTATAGGGTCCCCTCAAAACGGCCCCGCGAGGAAAGGGTCAGAGTCAAAAGAGCCTCATGTCAAAAGGGTCCTGAAAACAAGATTTGAGGCTGTCTCGTCTCAAAAATGTACTGTAAATGTGATGTCTCGACTCAAAAAATGTGCATTTTTCTATTGAAAGAGCTGTCTCGACTCGGATATTCTCAGGAAAATTCTGTCTCGACTCGTCTCGTGCGCATCCCTTACTGAGTCGACTTTTGACCGATCTCTATTCATTTACGCGATAGTGCGTGCTAAGTTTGACATTTGTTTCTAGTAGAAGAAAATATTTAGACAGGTACCTAATAAATAGTATTTCATTGTGTTCTTAACGTTTCTGTTCGTTTGCTTACGTTTGTAAAATATTGAGAAGTTACCACATATGTATAACATATTTTAATAGTAAGTATATTTGTGATTAATTGATACTTTACGACTATAAAGCAATAGTATGCTTTTAATGTGCAGTTTCGAATATTTGGTAGAGCTCAACAACGTCGTTCAAGTAGTAGTGGGTGATAACAATGTTTCTTCTGGTCAGCGTATTGTACCATGTAGAGTTAATACGGGAAAGATATAATGGTAGAATTGCTAGAAAGAAACCATGTATTACCCAAATTAAGAAATATAAGATACTTAAATTTTCTAAAGCTTTTGAAAATAAACCCAAAAACTGGTGGGAATGTTTTTATCGACGAATTTAAGTTAAACCTGCATGAATATGATGGTAGAATAATAGTGTTTCGACAAATAAATACAGAAATAAATGTCAAGAACTTCCAGCCTGCTTTAAAATACAGAATAAATATATCTTAACGTTCTTAGAAGGACTTCTAATTTTATCAAGATATTGATCCCAAACAAAGTATATGTTGTAAAGAAAAGATTGCTTTAAAACTGCCCAAAAGTTCGCTAAACCCCTCCACACAGTACCGGCTTTAATTCCATTGAGCATCTTTGGAGCGAATTGCAACGTAAGGTCAATATATACGAGTTACGGTGAAAGAAGGTTTGAGAAAAGCATTACGTACAGATTGGAACAAAATTTCCCTACACTACACCAGGAAAATTGTAACAACAATGCCGAAATGCTCAAAGAAAGTTATAAATCATTGTGTGTTTGCTATTAAATACTAACTGTATTAACTTGGAGGGATAAAATAATTTTAGAGGACATTTTATAGTAGTTTTTAATAATATCTGAATATTTATATGATCAACAGTGTCCACATCCCCATTCAATGTAGTTTTTGCAACAACACACACTTGCAACATATGCTTTTCCTCCGCCACATTATTATTTTATTGTCCTGATACTTTTGTCTACTACACACTAATGTCAAACATAGCACACTTTCCTCGTAAAAGAATGAGGATTGGTAAAGAATGAATCATATTCTCGTTTGTAGGAAAATTCAATCCTAAATTGATGTGCTAAACATACTCCTTTCCATTTAAAAATATTATGTGATATCCAATATGGCGAATCTAGGATGGCTGTCATTATGTCCACGCCCTCACTCAGTGTAGTTTTCGCATCAACCTGCAACCTTTTACTTTTCTACGTCTACGTGTCTCTTTGCCTGTCCAGATACTTTGGTCTACTAGATACAAATGTCAAACGTAGCACCCTTTCTCGCAAACGAATGAAGATAGATTTTAAAAAATGAGTTCTTCTTCTCATCTGTGGGAACATTCTAGCCTAAATTGATGTGTCAAACCCACCTCTTTCCATTCAAAAGATACTGTGTGATATCAAATATCGCAGAATCCACCATCTGCAATATTTACTTTACCTCCGTCCACGCGTATCGTTATTACTGGTCTGTCGTAACATTTTTACTAACCCTATATTTTTTCCACATGTATGTTCTTTCAACACAAATAAACAGGTATGTCTACGTAATATTTTTCATCTAATAAGTATTTTTATACTTCTGAAGTTTTGCAGGCTATATCTCAGATTTCTTGACATGGGGCCTTTTTGTTAGGGGGCCCTTTTGACCGGGGCCCTTCTGACCAGGGTTCTTTTGACTCAGGCCCTTATGACTGGAGCCCTTTTAACTAAGGCCTTTCTGTCCTTGCCCTTTTGTTCGGGCCCTTCTGACGTGACACCGGTTATAGGATAGGAAGAGATCATATACAGAGGTACAACAGTTATTTAATGCTACATTTTCCGACCATAACCCAATTTCGAAGTCAGCTGCCTAAGAGACCATTGAATGTTTTGCAGAAAGGTACCGCATGCGATCAGGAAGGCCGAAACAATGTAGCAATTTGGCAGTTTCTTTTAATTTACAATCTTTTGTGAAAATTCCGCATTCATTGATAACCAGAGTTGCTAACAAGCTAGGTGTTTCCCAGAGTTCAGCGCAATGAATTTTTGTACACTATGCTCTTTATGTAAAGTCATTCTGAAGTATGATTAGTACCATACTAAAGAGTTCGATTAACATGTTAATTGCAGTAGTCAAACCTTTAGTATGACGCTAATCATACGTCAAAACGACTCTGCATAAGGCGGTATAAGTTGAAACCCTAGGAGAATGCGTTTAGTGCATGAAATCACGGAAGACGACTTTGCTCACCGCATTGAGTTTTGCGAAGTAATGATATGAAATATCGATGACAGCAATATTGTCGTAAATGACATGGTATTCTCTGGTAACTTTCAGACTGTCAGTTTAACGTCCCACATTATGCCCTTTAGGATGACGATGATTAAAGCACGGAAAAGAACGGGTGAAATCAAAAGGAAACGAGGGTACCCCGGGAAAACTCACCTATACAATATTGTCCACCACAACCTTACTTGGCCGGGAATCGAACCAGTAGTCCTACACACCAGAGCTAAGCGTTCTACCACTGAACCACCGTGCCCCTCCCTCCGGTATTCTTTGATGAAGTGATATTTACCTTATATGGTCTGGTGAACCGAAAAAATTATAACTATTGGAGCGATGAAAACCCACATTGATGGGATGTTATTTCGAAGAACAGAAGTGCAGAAGCTACTGACAGAAATAAACTACATTCTTAATTAGAAATATTACGAATGATATAAGAGATATGTTAAATTAAAAGTAGGAATGCAAAATATTTTTTGAATACGAACTGTGGTTTAATTAGGAATACAGCTGGTAAATAATAATATTGGACTACAAAGGTATTCAGAAGTCTTGCTAGAGGAAATATAAATATATTGAGATTATTATTATTATTATTATTATTATCGAATTGAAAATTCAATGGTGTATCTGAAATCAGGTAAAAGATCAGAAAAAGTTCGTGTAGCCAACAAGCGGTAAGAAATGTGTGAAGTATTAAGGGCTTGCATTGAGGGTGCCAGGTAAACATGATTGGGAGCCACTGATATACGATATTGCATTGAGGACGACCCCTTCTGTACACGTCGTTCTTTGTCTAGGCCTTACTGACATGGAATCAAATAAAAAATAATGAAACAAGAAGTATATTATAAACAAAAAATCCTTACTAAAAACTATTATATATATTTTCTCCACTAAATCTCATCAAATTATATATATAGATATATATAATATTAACAACTTGACTTCGGTGAACATTACATTATTCTTATTATATATTAACGGTGCTAACCTAACACGAAGCCTTATAATAAGGATTTAAAAACAGCTGAAAGACAAATGACAAACATTACTAACAAATAGCATTTGTTTGTATTTTCTGTTGCATCTGATCAGATTTTATACGTATATAATTATTTTACATTACAGTATATTTTTTGAACAACTTGACTTTGATTAACATTACACTATGATCATTATATTTTAGAAGTACCAATCTTGCATAAAGCCTTACAGTAAGATAAAAAGAGTGAAAAAAAAACACATTACTAACAAAAGTATTTTTGAGATAAACATTACATTTATTATATTTGAAAAGTACTTACTTAACATGAATCCTTAGAAAGAAAAATCTTCATATCTTGTCGATTAAATTGGGTCTAAAAGGGCCAGTGTCACTTTTTGCCAAAAAAAAAAAAATGAGATGTTCGTCAAATTTTAACGCCTATAAATGGATATCTTCTTTTGCAAGAAAAGCACATGTTAATACGAATAGTATATATACTCCAAACTACTTCGTGTTGACATTAGCCCTTTTAGTCCCAAGTCGCAGATATATAAAGTATGTGAACTTACATTGAAAAATTCTGGCTACTTTAATCTGTTTTGAAATTCTTCCAACTTATATTGGACATAAGTTTATTATCATTTTTGCTTAACTTTCCAAATGCCAAATACGATTGACATTTGTCTCAAAATACTTGCGTGGATTGCAAATTAAAATTGTGAACCAAGCCACGAAGATAGTTCTCTAAAGGTCTTTGAGCAGACTCCTGTACAATAGTACGTACTCGACTTGCAGTTACTCTGTACTTTTTTCTGCCGGTGGTCAATACTTGTCGAGCAACTTCTATTAATTTGATCAACAGAGTGCTCCTTTAACCGTGTATATTCGACGATAACCGTTTACGATAAGATAAAATTCGTTGCACCATATAATTTTATGATAAAATTACGCGCATCTCTTTTCTTTATTTCATAGTTCTACCATATTCACTTTTTAATATTTGGCGACAGTTGCCATCGAAATTCATATACGCAAATATAAATATAAATACACAAATATAAATACAGTTATACGCAAATATAAATATAAATATAATAAATATAAATAATAAAGATTTTGTTCGTTCCTTCGAATTCCCTTTAGAAAACCCGCTTGGAAACATGCTACTCGCAGGAATGCGAGGAAAACCCGAGATTTAAAAAGGGAAAATGTTATCGAACAAATGTAAGGTAGTAACTTCCTTTGGGCCTAAGCGGTTATCTGCGGGAGCACATGTGGTTCGTATTCCTCATTAACCTGTAGGTCCATGTCCCATATTGTCTCACTGCTGAAAGAGACGCTAAACATCAAATAAAAAGAATCAATCAAAAATATAGGCTAGTGGATAGCTATCTTTCTTAATCTGATGATCCCAGGTTCAAATCCGAAGACTATTTATCCTATCTGAGGTTTCTCCGTATGCTTTCCTCAAATTTCATCAGAGCAAATGAATGATATTTTTCAGTGCAGCCACTGGCCAACTTCCTTCTTCGTCTTACATTGTTATAGATTATTTCTGTTTTTAGTATAAATTGGCGTCTCAGGCTGTATCAGGAAGTTGGTTAGCGTTCAATAGATGCTCAATGTACACTATTCCAGAGTGTACATTGAGCATGTATTGAAGTATTCCGGATACATATGAAGTATTCCGGGTAGTAATGGTGAACTTAATACGTTCACGAGGTTCTGGATTTGAGTTCTGGAGCAGCAAGTATATACGCTGAAGCCAAAAATTGATAAAAATTATAGGGCGAAGGCCAAACATGTTCAAAATTTCTCGGCCAGGGTTTAGGATTGTCAAATGCTCGAGCGGCTCGGATCACAGCTCATTCACTATCGAGCCGAGCCAACAGCTCACCCAACGGAGCTGGCTCGAGCCGAAACGAACCTATGGCTCACCCCAACCGACGCGGCTCGAGCCGATAGCTCACCTGAGCTGAGTCGGTGCCTCATCTTAACCAAGCCGGCTCGAATTGTTCTTTCAGTTGAACCGAGCTGAGCCGGTTGACATCACTACCCGGGTTAGGCTTCTGTTGAGCTCAAAACTTCGACCGTCAGGTCTCAGGCTTGGTGATAAGAACTACATTATATACTTATATTGGTGCTCAAGACATTTGAGTTGTCTCGTTATAAAAATCCATTGTCGTCTTGAGATGAGACGAGATGCGAGCAGTGTCTCATCTCATGAACAACTGTAAAAATATTCCACATTACTGCTTACATTTCTCATGACTTTCGATGTCCTGTTTAATCAAGCAGTGATTTCAAAACGAGTTAAAACGAGCGAGCCATTTGTCAAACTCGATTCGACTCGAAACTCAATCTCAAAACAGTGACTCGGTTCGGAACTCGACTCGAGAAAATTACCTTTGACTCGACTCGAATTCGCTTCGAGTTTCGAGTCGAGTCGAGTTTTAGCTCGATTCGTGCCCATCCCTATTCGTTTCCCGACGGGAGCTCATGTGGTTCGGATCAGTCTTGGGAAGTAACGTAACGCAAGTAACGCGTTACTTTTTAAGTAACGTTTCCTAGTAACGCGTTACATTTTTTCCAAAGTAACTGTAACGGTAACGCGTTAAAATTTTTAAGTAACGTACCTAGTTTGTAAGTAACGTTTTTTCGCGTTACATTTCGGATGAGTAACTACAATATATGTATTTTTTTTTTCGGAAACAAATGTTTCTTTCCTGTAAGTGAATTTCTCAGAATGGAGCAATGAAGCTTGAACGATGTAGGTGACCGACAGCCAGTCACCGGCACACAAAGAAACAGATAAGATCATAGTGCAACTTGTTGTTTTTGGAAGATGTGGACAGCCTCAGTCAAATCACGTGTACTGATTGCAAGCATCTGGAACATTTTGTCGTAGATTTTGACAGCTCCAAATCAATACATTCAGTGAGTGAATTAGGAGTACAATGGAACGGGTAGTTTATTTTACTTTGATTGGTGTTGTTTTTATAAAAATGGAGAACGAAAATATTTTATCGTTCGAATATTTGAAAGAATAATTTTCTTAAAAGCTTAAGATGATGGTGGACAGGATTTAAAAGTAAAGTGGTGCCCCGGCGGGAAAACTTTATCAACAGCTAGGGTGCCATAATTAATGATATAGAGTAAGGGATTAATATGAATCTGGCTGATGAGCAGACCTACTTTACTACTAGAAAATAGTTTGATGATGGTATGTAATATTGGAGTTCTTTCAGATCAGTTTGCCTATCCCAGAGTCCCGTTGATTATAGAGTTTGGAACAACTAGCTTTAAAAAGCACGTATCGATTTTAGAGTTACTGGGAAGTTTTAATTCACCCCCAGTTCATGTGTTCTCATTTTATTAGTTGTAGTGTAATGTTTCTCTCTATTCTGTATTTTTAATTTTACATGACAACATTGTTATTATCATATAATTAGTTTAGCAGAATAATAATAAGCAACCATTTTTTCTAACGCATAGTTATGGGCACGAGTCAAGCTAAAACTCTACTCGACTCGAATTCAAATTGAGTTTCGAGTCAAGTCAAAGGTAATAACCTCGAGTCGAGTTCCGAGCCGATTCAGTTTTTCGCGTCGAGTTCAGTCGAGTTTGATAAATAGTTCGTTCGTTTTAACTCGTCTTGAAATCATGGCCTGATTACACTGCAAAACGAAAGCCATGAGAAATATAAGCTAATCAGTAATATGGAATACTTTTAGTGTTGCTCACGAGAGGGAACACTGCTCTCATCTCGTCTCGGCTCGTCTCGATAGCGAGACCACAAGAGATTGTTTATAACAAGCTCAGCTCGGCTCGGCTCAATTGAGCCGAGTACTTCAGCCGACTCGGTTGGGTGAGCTGTTGGCTCGGCTCACTTTTCAGTTCGGGTCGATAGTGAATGAGCTGTGAGCCGAGTTGCTCGAATCGTTGATAATTCTAAACCCGGGCCGAGCAGTTTTGAAGATATTTGGCCAGTGGCCTATAGTTTTTAACAATGTTTGGCTCGACCTGAATACTCAACCTAGATCTTCAACCCAAATTCAGAAGCTCGTGAACAATAACCTTGATTCATAGACTTCACGACTTCCGTGGTTGGCAATCAACTACTTTTTTTAGTATTTAAATACAAACCGCCTATTTTTCATGTTTATACACAGTGTTGTTATAATAATAATAATAATAATAATAATAATAATAATAATAATAATAATAATAATAATAATAATAATAATAATAATAATAATAATAATAATAATAATAGCGGTAGTAATAGTAGTACGGAAAATTGAAGTAATAAGATTTTTTGACATATTCAAAGTTTCGAACTTAAAAGTAACGCGTTAGTAACGCGTTACTTTCGAAGTAAAGTAACAGTTACTTTTGGGAGGCAAGTAACGCGTTAGTAACGCGTTACAATTTAAGAAAAAGTAATGTAACTTGTAACGCGTTACATTTTCACAAGTAACTTACCCAACACTGGTTGGGATTCCATGTTAATCAGTAGGTCCCGTCTCATATAGCTTTGCTGCTGAAAGCGACGTTAAACTCAAAATGGACTCAACTGTCTTAGAGCACCAACAATTTAGAACTCAAACGGTGTTCAAAAATGATTAAATTGGGATTAGGAGAGTTTCTTTTTAACTTTTACTTCAAAAACATTTACGGGAAATAAGGTTTTACCGCTGACGTCCCCTCATTTCCTAGTATTATATTTTAAAAAGAAAAGAAACCTTTTTTCCTTTACCATTTTAATCCTATTTATGCTGATTCAACTGAATTTCCTCCAAAAGTAATACACAGAAAGAGATACATTTGAACTAAACATCAGTTTCGAAATAACAGATTTAAACCTTTATGTGTACGTAATTCTACGATTCTTCTTTCTAAGCCGCCCACTTGATAATACAAGATGAAGAGAATTCTTCGGTCACCATGGTAACCTAATCTCCCTGTATAGCTGTTATAAATATCACATTACATTGTAATGGACAGTAATCTCTTCTTTATCTTCGAGGGAAAGATATATCTTCAAGGTTTTTTTTTTACCTTCTTTCTTTTCCTTGTGTATCATATATGGTTAAAAAGGAGGGAAGAAAACAATAAAAGACTCAGTGGAATAACCAAAATATCTAGATGGCATAGTGGCGTAAGAAAATCTTTTTGGTTCAGCCACAAGTAACAAATTAGGGCTCTCATGTGTATATACACAGTCACAAAAGAAAACGAGCATAGGTGAGTGATTGACTCTTCTGTTTTTTTTTTATTGGAAGGTATTTAGCTCGAATCCCGAAAGTACCATTCTGCTTGCGGTTTTTAAAGGATTTCTCTCACTTCCAGTAGACAAATGGTCTGTTTATAAAATTTCTTTATCTAGATGGTCCCTTTATAGGGTCTAGTTTACTTACTTTCATATATTTTTTTTACTTGTTATTAGTGTTATTAACCTTTCGGTTGTATTTTTTTATTTATGAGCTCTCCCATAGCTAAGCGGTTGGCGTACGCGCCTTTGACGTGTACGATTCCCAGCGGGACGTCATACAGTTCGGATCCTACGATAAAATGTGGTTCCACGTCTCACATAGCCTCGTTACTGATAGGGACGACGCTAAAATGAAAATCAAATCAAGATTTATTTTACTCATTACTTTCATGAGAATACATTCTTTAATTATAGAAGGCTTACATAAGATACTCTGCAATTGTACCGAATCTCTCTATACAGGGTGTTTCAAAACAACACCGACAAAGGTTGGGAGATGATTCCTGACACCAAGATAAGACAAAAAGTATAGACCAACCTGGGTGCACAAATGCTTCCTTTCGGAGTTATAGGCTACCGAAAACATGAAAAAGTGAACTTGAAAGATCCATAGCTCCAAAACTATGGGACCTACCGTAGGCGGTTCAATACTTCACTTAGGAACTAGTATGTGCCCTATCCAAATATCCATGTTTCAGAATTCTGCGATACTTCTGCAACAATTTTTATAAAGGTAGTTGGTGGGTACTTCGAATTATACGAACGTAGCCAAATAACCTATTAAAAAAAGTTCTTGCGGAAGTACCACAGAATTCTGAACGATGGATATTTGAATAGGGTACATGCTAGTTTCTAAGGGAAGTCTTGAACCGCCTACGGTAGGTCCCATAGTTTTGGAGCTATGGACATTTAAAGTTCACTTTTTCATGTTTTCGGCAGACTATAACTCCGAAAGAAAGCATTTGTTCACCCAGGTTGGTCTATACTTTTTGTCTTATCTTGGCCTCAGGAATCACCTCCCAAACGTTGTCGGTGTTGTTTTGAAACACCCTGTATAAAAGGAGTCCTGAGTGAGTGTTTGGGTTACTGACGGACTTAACAATCAATGCCCAGACCAAACTGGTTAAGCTAGAAACTTGAAATTTTGACAGCGCGTATGATTTATAATGTAAGGTAGCACTAAGGAAGGAATTTTGAAAATTCGACATGGAAGGAGGAAATAGAAGTGGAAATTATTAATATTAGAATGTTCATATCTAGGAATCCTTAAAAGTTAATAAAATCTTTCCCACGGATATCCCCTTTAGGCTAAGGGAGACGAAGACTAGGGCAAGTGAATAATGATGGAAGAATTGGTGGAATAAGAAAGTGGGAGGAAACGGGAGTACCCTGAGAGAACCCATGGACAATATGTTGTCCACCATAAACTTATTTGATCGGGGATTGAAGCATGGACCTTACGCATTAGAGGTAAGCTCTCTACCATTGAGCAACCGTGGGTTCTAACCGGCTTAATATTAACACAATCCCTTCTCTATTATTAAAACTTAGTAAATTTCTATGAGTAATTGTATAACCCTTTTAAATTTATGATTCTATTTCACGATGTAAATTTATAATTTATGCATTGATTTCTTACCGTAACTTTGTTTAAACCTACAACATAATCTTTCAGATAATGAATTTCTATAAATTTCTGTTCTGTAGTACATAATTATTCTATTTTTAAAATTATTTTACCGGTTTTTTTTACTTTAAATGATAATAATTTCTGAAATTTAGTGATAGATCGTTATTTAAACTTTAAAATGTTTAAACTTGCGAATAAACTCCTTTATTATTAATGTTCTGATAATTTTGATATATACATTGTGAAATTTGATTTTAAATCGTACGTAAACAAGAAAAATCCAAACCGAATCTTTACAAAGTAGATAAGGTCACTATAGTGCGCCAAGTCAGCAAAACTTTTCGTTGGAAAATTTGTGGAAATTTTTTCACGACCGTGGAAAGTTTCTCTCCAGCGAGGGAAAATCCGTGGGAACTTTCTCAGGACCGTGGGAACATTGAAACTTTCTGTGGGAACTTTCCCATGGTGGTGAGAAATTCCCCATGAAAAGTTTCAATGTTCCCACAGTCCTGAGAAAGTTTCCACGCTTGTGAAAAAATTTTCACAAATTTTCCCACGCAAAATTTTTTCTGACTCGGCACGCTATAATGATGCTTATCTACTTCCAAAACTACTGAATTTACGTCATAGTTTAAAGATTCCATGTATTTACATACTACGTGTTTTGTTTACTAAGCTGCGAGACTGTAGAGTTGAATACTGTTGCACACATAGTAAAGCTAAGTTTTATATATATATATATATATATATATATATATATATATATATATATATATATATATATATATATATATATATATATATGTGTGTGTGTGTGTATGTGTTTTCTAATCCTTATTTTATAGAAGTTAAACATATCCTGGGTAAAATTATTAGTTATTGTTGACATGTTTGGATAAAATAAAAATAAAAAAAGAAAACTGGCTTTGTGAGACCAGTATGATTGAGAATATACATGTATTTTATTTACTCTTATATTTTAACAAGCGCACGTATTATTATGCATAAGCTACTTCAATATAAATAAATACGAACTACAGCAATATATATACAGTAGAGCGTCGATTATCCGAAGTAATTGTGGGACATGGGTGTTCGGAAAACTGGTTTGTTCGGATAATCGAATTGTACATGTTTATTTGCCAAAAAGAAGTACTGTACAAGGGGGTCGCGCAATGCTTCAAACTGCGCGGAGCGACACGCCTCAACTCTAAGCTGGCGCAGCTGTTGCTGTGAACAGCTTTGATACTGCCGCTACTTCTACAGCCAGTGCCAAACCGACAGAAGTGTGCTGATTGTTGAAACACAGCGACTGGCGGCTTGGCCGGTCAGCAGCGCCTTATGAAGGCCCCATTAGAAGCAATGTTCCGCCAGCGGTGGCTCAGTGCGGCGACTACTGTGGGAAACTTGGTTTGGGAGTGAGGGGGATGATGGACGGTAGGGTGGGAGAATAACAGGTGCGAGCGAGTACACAGTTCGGTTAAGCGGTCGTTCGGTTGACCGACGTTCGGATAATCGACGCTCTACTGTAGTTAATAACTTCGTTAACTACATCCATAGCTGAATTTAAGAGAGTCTAATTACGATAATCAAACATATTTTTTATATATTTACAGAAAACCCGAACCGGGGTAAAATGGAAACAACTACGTGTATTCGGACTTGAGGTTCAACTGCTGATTTCACATACTTGTCACATCTTTACGTTCACTTGTCACTTGTGACCTGTAATAAATACAAACAAACGTTTACCATCCAACGTTCACCCCTCTAGTAAACAAAGTTGAAACAGAAAGAAAATTCAGCCAATACTTTTTCTTTCCTTTTATGTGTTTGCTCTCTTTTAAAGGTCATGCTCAGGGTTGTAGTCGGGGGTACACGGCGGTACACGCCGTATACCCTCTGCTTAATCTTAGTCATTAGAGTGTACCTTCTGCTTCAAACCGTATAGTTTCGTTTATTTATTTAATCGGGCCATGACTCCAATGATGAAGTGACTATATCACCATTTTCCTTTTATATTAGCAAGTGTTCAAATATATGTCATGAAAAAAATCCAGCGCGATTTTTTTCTGTTTGTTCTCGGAGTGAGTAGGTTCCTTCTCCATACCTAACCCATCTATGTTATTAATGGTGTGATTTAAGTAAGGAGCGTCAACAAGAGAATAGCATGAAATGCATTTAGACTATAAAACAGTAACATTATTTATATTGAATTAATTAATACATACGATTTAAATTGTTCATTAAAAAATGCCTTCAATGTCTTTTATGATAATGATAGATGATCACAAATCAGCGTATACCCTCTGAAAATTTTAGGACTGCAGCACTGGTCCAGTATTCTTTCCCTCTCTTCCTAATAGTTAATAAATAAAAGTAACTCTTGGATATTTGTATTTTCGTATCCAGCACTCAATGTCTCAATAATACTTTAATTCATACCAAGTAATATCTTTGCAAGAAATCTCTGTTATCCTTTAAAATTCATGGTTATTATTTTCTATTCGCTCCCAATATATCTAATCCTAAATCGATCGTAATATTTCTTTTCTGAGTTACTCTGAAGCCTGTTTGACCAAGGATGTTATAAAATAGAGGATCTGCCTATATGTATCTTCATCCTATTAAATTAATGAAGCCAAAAAACAACTGAACATCGGCAAGTCTGATTGGCTACTCTCGTTTTCACCATTGTCTGATTGGCTACTTTCGTTTCCGCCATGACTGTTGGCTCAAAACATTGCGATGTTATTGGGTAGAGTGGGCAGAGTAGGGGTGGCAAAACTGTGACGTGTGGCTTCAAGATTTTGTTGTAAGGGCAAATCCTCTATTATATAAGATCCTTGTGTTTGACTCTCCGCCACATAGCCTAGTTTAGCTCCTTCATCTCTCTTAAGTCTCTTTCGATGCTCGACAATATTAGTTTCCTCCCTATCGTAGGTAAGCCACCCACTGACATCCGATAAATCTTGTAGTCCAAGTTCGTCAGTGAAGAGTAAGGTATGTTCTTGTTGGTGAAGTCAATGCTTGTCATTTTCTAGCACATAATCTTGATCGCTTGAAAATTACTGCAAAACACCATCCACTTCTGCCTCTTGCGTCGTATTGTCGGTATATTTGTTCTCCCACGGATCGGACAACAACACATCTTTTTAAGCACAGCACGTTTCTCTGTTGAATAATAATAAAAAAAATACCATTCTGCACCCACGTCGGAATTATACTGTTCTTCATCCTTCCATGGCTTGATGGCATGAACTTCCTGTTATTATTTTAAAGACGGGATTGTTGCACATACTTACTTTTTTCTTTAATGACAAGTCAAGGAAATGTGTATTTCTTTGCCGCAAAGAAAATTAATTTTACCGTTTTGCTTGGCACTCTGAAATCCTGTGGCATCTTGTGCACTGGGAGCACTTACTGACAACTTTCTTCGAATCACATGTCTTTTTTTATATTGCTTACGGGACCTTTCGTGTTCTTGCGTAAAGTTGTTCCCTGGTAAAGATAATACGATTTATACCGTTAACGGAAGTCCTACGGAATCAAAAATATGCATTTGTTGTTCAGTTGTTTGTTAAGACCTGTACCTATATCAATAGCAACTTGAAACATGAGCTCTTATCCAGCCGCGAAAGAAGGCCTGCTTCTTTAATGTTACCACATCTTGCGTAATATCTTGTGCTTTTGATTGTGCCATTTTGTGCAAAGCATATTGTTCTACAATACCATTGACTTCATCACTATATTGCTTAGTCATAATGCGTTTAAGTTTTTTTTTTTTTTTTTTTAATCTTTTATAGTGCATCCAGCTGGATCAAAACTTTCATCACATACTTGTTTCCGACAACTAACCACACTTGCTCATATGCCTCTCTGTATAGTTTTGAAATGTTACTAAGTTCAACATTAAAGTGACTAAAACAAAAAGACGAGTCTTCAAGATTTTTGTGGAACGTAGGGATCAATCCATATGAAGTGATTCAATGAAGTTTGCTTGACCACTTTTATTTCTTAAATTTTGCTGACACACAATAATAGACATACGTCTTGTAAATAAAATCAGAAAAATAAACACACTGCTGAACAAGACTGCACTTATTTAATATAAAAACACATTTACATGTAACGTTTCGATCTTCTAGCCAAGATCCTCATCAGACGTACACTCTGATGAGGATTTTGGCTAGAAGATCGAAACATCACGTGTAAATGTGTTTTTATATTAAATAAGTGCAGTCTTGTTCAACAGTGTGTTTATTTTTCTAAATTTTGCTGTATACTACAGGGTGATTGTTTTAAAACTCACGATTTTCATCTGGGTTTAGAATTTCTAATTGAAGCCCAATTTTCATGCGGTTTGTGGCAAATGATCAAGGAAGAATGGGAGATTTATGGGTCTATTTTTACTTGTTTAAATTCATCCGGGGTAACATCGATCACGCCTCAAGAAAAACAGCAAATTTTCGCCAGTGTACCTTACAATTGGAACGAGGTGTGATGCGGTGTGCAGATTTGAGTTTTTCCCTTAGATAGCAACCTCGCCAAGGTCAAGAAGAAGCAGGAAATTGGACCGCTGTATTGGGAATTGTGCTGTACTGTTCTGTGCTACTGTGTGAGTATGATCAGGGCACAGTGAGAATAGTGTATTCTTTGGAACAAAACGAGTTTGTCGTTAAAAGTTTTGGAGAACGGAATTTGTTGTTGCTATGCAAAGGGCATTCAGAAACAAATTTGCTTCACGTTTTGCGCCGCAGGCGGATGTTGTTGAAGATGTCAGTTATCGACTCCTTATGTCGCCCAAGAAATCTTTCCGTCGTTTGTGGCAAGAAATCGGCTATAGCTATCCACATGTGATTTATGGATGTTACTACTAACAATTTGTATTCTGACTAGCACTTAACGTGCATTCTGCAAATTCGCTTAAAAAAACCTAAACCTCATTCCAATTGTAAGGTACATTGGCGAAAAGTTGCTGTTTTTCTTGAGGCATGATCGATATTACCCCGGATGAATTTAAACCAGTACACATAGTCCCATAAATCTCTCATCCTTCCTTGATCATTTGCCACAAATCGCATGAAAATCGGACTTCAGTTAGAAATTCTAGACCCAAATGAAATCCGGAGTTTTAAAAGAATCAACCTCTCTTACCATATACATTGGCAGCACAAAACTGGATTTTAAAATTTTAAATCCCAGACCGTTTGCGACTGCTGGCCACTTTTGTTAAGCAGCACGTGTCAATTAGTGACATTGGAGACGTTGGAGTAAATTTGTGTGTCTTAGAACTTGATTATTTAAAAAAAATATTGCAAACAAACACCATTGTCTTGAGTATATTTTTTTCTCCTTTAATTTTCTCTCGTAGTTTGAAAAGCCTTAATTTTGAACCCTACTAGGTGAAAATTACTTCCTAAGTTTAGTATCGAAAGTGAACAAATTCCAATTTATAGATTGGATTGGATTGAATTTAAGTTTATGGTCCCGTTCACCAGCGAGGTTATATGAAACCAGCGACCTACAGCTTAACGTGAAATCCGAAGCATATGAGCCTCCGCTGGGAATCACATGCAGGTCTCCCACGCCAAAAGCGCGCCCGCCATCCAGATAGCTGAAGTTTATAGCGAAGGGGTGAAATATCAAAGTTGGTTTCAGGTAGTGTAACAACATTGATAAATGCTTCCCCCAAATTTTATGATTTTTTAAAAATTTCAAATTTTGTAATTTTTGCAAAGTTTATAGTATGATATCTCTGATAACGACATTTAGAAGGACAAGTATAATGGAAAGACCACCTTTCCAAGGGTTTAATTCCACGGTGTTTGTGAGGAGCCCATCCAAACATGACGTTGCTTAGTGCCTACAACGGACGAGTCGTTTATTCGCTATTCCCAACACAAATATACTATTAATGTCTTTCTTTTTCTGTGAGCCTTGCTGTGAAGAATAATCGAAATTTCAATTCATAAAAAAAATCCTCGTTATTGTTTCCTCCAACAATGCACTTGACAACCTTCTGATTGTCCGAATACCCTAGTTTGAATGCTGGATGTGTACAAAGTTTCTGAGGTTAAACGCGTGACCTTAGTTCGTCAGTGTTTAGTGTTGCTGAGATGAATTTCCCACCAGACATTAAAGCAGACATTTCATTCGCACCAATTTAATAATTCGGGTACATATATCTTAAAATACATTATTTAATAGAAATCTAATGTACAAAAAATTACAAGTAAAATAAAACAAAATCTTTCAGTTTAACGTCCACGTTATTGCTTTTAAACTAAGGGGAACAATGATTTAGGCAAATGAATGATGATGGAACAATTGGTGGAATTAAATGTGGGAGGAAACGAGAGTATCCCGAGAAAACTCACGGACACAATATTGTCCACCACAAACTTAGTTGACCGAGGATCGAACCAGGGACCTCACGCACCAGAGGTAAGCGCTTTACCACTAATCCACTGGGTCCCTCATAAAAAAATTAGAGTATAAGTGCAATGATATAGCTTTGCTTCATAAGTTGTCGGAATGGGCATTTTTCTTTCTTCTCTTCTTTCCTTAGTAATTTAACATTTACGTTATGCATACTTGTAATTTAATCATTAAATTTTTTAACCGCTAAAGTATTCGTTAAGCATTTTATTAATCTTCAATATAATCAAATACTTTTCCTGTGGTTAATTTTTGGTTAAATAGTTGATTTTAAATGAATAAACAGTTTTTTCTATGACTAAAGACGTATGTTTTCACACATATATCAATTAATCGGAAGTCCTCTTATGTTAAACTTAAATCTAAGCAGACCACATAGGAATCTTTCTTTAGGTTACAGTCAGGGGTAAAAGTGAAGAGGCACGCGAGTGGAGGCCGTTAACCCACTTCCAAAAATATCTATAGCGTCTCCCACTTCCTAAAAAATTACAATGGTCAATGATAGGCAGGGGGACAGCGTGACGTGATGCGTCGCCCTACCTTTTCAGATCCACTTTTACTCCTGGTTACAGTAAATATATAATTTTACCTATCATTGTGTTTTAAAAAGTGAAAGAATACACGTACATAAACTCTGTACCACACATCATCATAAGGTGTGCTTTAATTTATATTAACAGTGTGGATATAGAACAAGAAATTCTTTTTACTGAGAATGAGAATCCGTTCTGGAGAAGAATAAAAATGAAAATAACCAGAGACTCTAATCAAGATTATATAATTATAGACTAGAATCTTGCGGGGAAGGTTGAAATCAAAGACAAATATAGAGCTTTGTTATCATGTAATATGATGTCTTCATTTGAAAGGAAACATGGCATAGTAGAGTTACTCATGTTGCTCTGGTTTGCAAAACAATTTTCTATTCAGTTAACAACAGGAAGCGCTAGACCATCGTTTCAAAAGGTAATCACTTGTGATACACTTCCTTATGGTATATTATGAATGTAACCAAAGTAGTTCAAACGTTTACATAATGCAAAATTCAAGTAAACAGCTTTCACCAAGTTCTAAGCTCTTTTTGCTTATACTTACATTATGCGGCAAAATAAAACTGCATATTTCAAATACAGTCTGTACATAAAGTATGTTGTTTTGTTTTATCAATAACTGTACATAGAGGTAGTGTATGTGTTTTCGATCTCCAAACCAGGCGCGCAGCCAGAAATTTTTGTTGGGGGGGGGGGTCCAATACTTCAAGCCACTACGTCTACGTAGTATTGAATGTGTATTATTCTGTACTTGAAAAGACAATAAGTAATTGTAAAATACTATATAATCCACCTATAACTTCAGCAAAAATGATACAACTAGATTGTTTTCATAAGGGAAAGAATAGCTACAGAAGATGTGTAACATCAAATTTTCATGCTACGTCAATCATTTCCATGTTAAACAAGTACACTTTTATTGAGAAAGTGGACAAATGTATGTTCAGTTAGAAAGTTTTAGGATAGTTTGCGGATTTGATGGACCCTCGTGGGTGCTTCCTTGTTCAAAACCATGTACAAGCACGGGAAGGTTAATAAGATGACCATGGCTATCCATCTGTTTGTCGAGAAGTATCAGAGCAAGAACGGTTAAATGAAAGCAGGAAGTTATTTATTTTTTTTTTAATTATTCAGTCCTAAAGATATGTTTCATTTTATCCATTAACTCTACTCAAACTGGATACGGTAAATATAAACCATTTTCGGTTTCAACGTTGATTAACATTGAACAAAAATGGTGGTAGATACTGGAAAGCTGTGTTTCGGAATCGATTTAGCGTCTCAAGAATTTATTTTACTTTCACCCATATATCTCTCTACTAAAACTAGAAGTGGTAGAAATCTAATATTACTACCACTTTCTGTTTTAATGTTGATCTTTATGGAACATAACCGATAAGAGATAATGAGAAATGGCTTTTAAATATGGGTTGAAAATATTGCTCCTCTATTTGAAAAGGAATTAGTGGAAATCTTCGATTTCCGGTCTCCAATTTTATTCTTCTATTGCAACCGGAACTGACTGAAATCTGCTACCACTTCTGGTTCCTAATTCACCATGGACGAATGTTAGTTGTTCCAATATGAGCCTGAGACACTGGACCAATTGAATTAATGGAAACATGTGAATTCGCCACCACCGTAAAGAAACGAAGACCCAACCATCATCGGGCAACGGAATGCTGAGTGTTTTCTGGGACTAGTATGGCGTGGTGTTGACAGATTATGCTCGTAAAGGGCAAAGCATCACAGGAGCATACTACCGAAATCTCCTGACTAGAGCATAATGACTAAGAGTCGAGAGAAGCTCTTCAAGGGGGGCTTTTTGCTCCACAACGTTTCAGCTCATTCTGCACAGGACAAAGTCACACATGCTGCTTCTTTGGGCTCAAATTTTATCTAGCCTCCATATTATCCAAGCATGGCACCCAGTGACTTTTTCCACAATTTTCGGATGAAAAGAAAACATTGGGTGGCAGGCATTTCTGTAATGATGACGAGGTGATTTACGAGATGGAACGTTTTCTGAACAGCCAATTCATCCATCGTTGGTGAAAATGTTTCTCATTGAAGGATGACTATGTAGAGAAGGGCTAACACCATTAACAAGTTTCATGGTCGCAGCTTGATTGCTTTGAGATTATAATTAAAACTTTATGACAACCACTCGTACTGGAAAGATTTTCAGACCCGGGAATCCGCCTCTACTTGTAACACAGATTTTATGTTCTTTTCACTGTTTCTTATTTCAGAATTCCCTGAAAGTTTGAACAAAATTTGTATTTTATAACATTGCACACTAAGCCCTTATTACAAAACTTCTGAATTAAGAACAGTAAATATAATACTCCATAATAGTTCGCTCACATAAATGCTGAAAATAAACAGACGGGCATCAATCATACAACACAAACTCAATTACGCCTGAACATGTATGCAACCCGGACACTGCCCAAGTTATTAAGGTTGCATTCAATCAATGAACTGGATGAGTATTATCATGAGTTTAAACGCAAATATATAAAAACTGTGGAATAATTGAATTTAAACAGGCTTAAAAATTAATGTTTTATATCTCTACTAATTCGTTTTTGTTTTATTAGTTTAACGTCCCACGTTTATACATTGACATTAAGAAACACGGTGATGATGAGGTGGGTGATAATGGTGAAATGATAAAAGTGAGAAGAAACGGGAACCTCGAGAAAACCCACGCACACGATGCTTGCGCACCACAAAGCACACATGGGGGAACTGGGATCTAACCAGAGATGATCCTTTTATCACTCAGCCACAGTGGCCCTTCTACTAACTCATGTACTACGTTAAGAGTTCATATATATGGGTTTATATATAGATATTAAAATAATAGAAATACCTATGTATTGCAACACATAATTTTTTGAGCCACTAACCCTAAACATTCATGTAGTGTCATTATTTTGTGCTTTTTCAATTTTGTTGGGTTATATGAGGGGAAAGTGCCCTAAAAGATGAACGATAAGATGGTCAACGACATGGAGATGTGAAAGGAAATTGGAATACTGCCACATTGTCTTTTCTCCACGAGGGACGGGGAATATAATGATGGTTCTTCCTGAGGTAAATATTTGGGTGATAAAATAGTCCCCCGTTCGGATCTCCGTGTAAGGACTGCTCCGGGAAGAATCATCAGAAAAGAAAATAATAATAAGTTTCATTTCAACATAGTAACTTGGAACGTACTAACTTTACGACGTGCGGGTAAATTTGAAAATTTAAAAGTGGAATTGTATAAATGTAAAGTGCACATAGTGGACTTGAGAGCAGTGAGATGGTCAGGAAAAGGTGAGATAGTATTGGGAAATTAAACAATATTCTATTCGGGTGGCGTTAAGGCCGAGAATGGAGTCGCGATAGTAATGAAGAACAAAGTAGCAAAAAGTGTTACCAACGTGGAACGCTGCAGTGACCGTTTGATGTTTGTAAAACTAAATGCAAAATCACTAGATATTGTGATAATACAAGTGTATATGCCAACAACTGACCATGCTGATAATGAAGTAGAAATAATATATGACGAGATTAGTGACGTGTTGCATCAGGAGGGAGAAGAGGTAAGGTCAACGCCATAGTAATGGGAGACTTCAACAGCGTAGTAGACAAGGAGCTGCGAATGTGGTGGGATCATTTGAACTAAGTAGAAGAAACGAACAGGGCCAAACGCTTATCGACTTCTGTAGGCAACATGATATGGTTGTGACGAATACGTGGTTTAAAAATAGAGAAACAAAGCTGTACACATGGAAAACTCCAGGACATAAGAATCGCTGTCAAATCGATTACATTCTTGTCAAGCAACGTTCTGGGAATAGTAAACGAGACGTGGATATTGATTCGGATCACAATCTCCTATTGACGGAAGTGCAAACCTGGTTGAAGTCAATCAAGAAAAATGAAAAGAGAAATTGAAAATGGAACTTAGATAGAACGATTAAGAAAAATGGGCATTAACGTGAAAATAGTGATTGAGGAAAATTTCTGTGCGGTGGGTAATAGTACGCAATGTAGAAAATAATACGGGGAAAATTAAGTAATCTACTAGACACGCTCCACAATAACAATGGCATGATAGAAAAAACACGAAGAAAATCATGGATAATTGAAGCAATGCTTAAGAAGATGGAAGATCGCAATGGATGAAAACCACGGACATCAAAGAATACAGAAGGCTGAATAATGAATTGAGAAGAGAGACGGACAAAGCCAAAGAAAAGTACAGGGAGGAGATATGTGAAGAAATGATGGAACTCCAACGGAACAGCAGATGTGATCTAATGTATCAGAAGGCACAAGAATTACAAGGGAAAGCTAACAAAAGTATACGCACGTTTGGAATGTAAAAGGAGCTGTCAATGTACTCATGCCTTATGAAAGAGTGTAGACCCCTATGCTTAACCATATAGCAATATAACGTGATCTCATCAAAGAGAATAAAATAGGTCAAAAATCTTCCAAATTTACATATTTGACATTTCTTAAACATAAGAGGTAATGAGATGTAGCAACCAAACTTACAGAAGTACATACCATGGCTCCCTACTACCATACCAAATTTTTAATTTTGGCAATTTCGAAAATGTAAAAAGCGTCCTATGCACTCCCGAAATTTAAGGGGGTAGAAGTGTTTTCAGTCAAAAATGGGTTGAATAGGCACAGAAATATGAATTAGGTAACTAATTCTCTAAAAAAAGGGGAAGTTAGAAGGGACAGGTGTAATGCACTAGATGGATGCAGGTTGATAATATGCTTGCCTGTTTATGTTCGATATATATGTTATCCCGATTCATACCGTTCAATACTTGTATGTATTAGGATTTCATTACCAGTATCTGGTTCCTGCCCATAGGTAACTTTGAAAGGTACTATAAAGGTGAACATCTAGTGTTATTATCAACTAGAGTTTTTGAATTATTTTCTGTTTACGAATAACATTTATATACGTGAAATGTACAGATAGAGGTAGGGGACTCGGTAGTGAGGGTGTGCGTAATTTCATTGTTAAGATATATCAAAATGAAAGTTTTGTTTCATGGAGTGCTGCTTTGTGCGTTGCTTACGTGCAAATGGGAATCAGTTTCCCTATTCATTGACTTATAAGATTCAGGAAAGGATCAATTCTTAATTTACGAAAAGGAAATACCTTCTTCTCAAGGGCATCGAGGGCATCGTAGTATTAGAGTATTTAGTTCTACTTATAAGATTATGTTATTAATTCCATAGCTGTATTTTCTTTTTCGGGGATTAGATCATGTTGAAGAGAGGTAGTCGAATTGCCATTTATCTAGTTTTTCTGTGGCTATTTACATCTGCGTTACTTTTTTGTTAATTCCTATGAGTGGCGCGGATTAACTTTTTTTGCTATTAGATTGGTTGATTCAACACGTAATAATTTTTTCCATCGCTTAGTGTGCAATTTTTAATGTTATTCAGAATTTTAAAGCTCTAATTATTTTCTATTAAACTTTTAAATTGGTCCAACATTTTTTTTATTTTAGTAACAATTTCCGTAAGATTTTATTGGGCTTTATCAAACTTTATTTGATTGGTTTTTAGCTACATTCATTTTCTTTTAGTTAGACTTTTGTTCACCATTTCTTTGTATTTTTCATTCATTTATCAATTTGCTAATTTGCTTCTCTTTGCTTTTGACAGTTCCACCATAAAGTATTAGCTTCCATACTTTTCTCTCATGTTAGCATCTCTTTCAGAATGTCTAATCTATAACGTCAATAATAATTACATGTAAAATTTTCATTAAGTATATACGATTGTGTTTGATCTTTTCGGTGAGATTGTTTACTTCGTGTTTACTTTTTCAGATAAGTAGCAGTTCTAAGCAGTAAGTACGACACGTTAGCAGTTCAGTAATTCAAAAAGTACAATAACCTTAGCGAAGAGTAGCTACATCAGTATCAAGAATTGCGGAGAGTTTGATTTCTTTTAATTCATTCCATTCACAGGAGTTGACCAAGGCATGAGTGAAGGTGAGCGTTCTTTTTATATAGTTGGCGTAATTTCTCCTTCAAGTCTTAGGTTCTTCCCTTGATTGATGATAATATACTTCATGTCTTTATCCTTTAACTATTCTTTTACTTACTTTTTGGTAAATGTTTCACTTGAACTAGATGTAATATGAGACCTTAACGTTATCTCAGCCTGCAGTAAAACATATTCTGCCATTTTCGTTTTAAAATGAAGATAGTCTAGTAGGGTTGAGAGACAGCAGGATGTCACATTTTGAGCTATTCTTTGATGAGTAAATTAACGTCTCTATTATTACTCAACTATCTTGGCCTGTTTAATTTCTACTTTTGAGAGGGTTAGCTTCATTAGTAGGAGTTTGTTTACATATTGATTTCTTTTCGCCAGGGAGTTTCTCGGGTTAGCTTATATTATGGGAAATTTAATTATTGTTTCACTTATTTATGATTATTTTCCATTTTAGTTTCCCCCTACAACCGGGTTTACTTAGAAAAATGCTCATTAACTTATCATGTAGAAGCTATCACTGATACTATTCATTAGTTAGTGAGTGACATTATCATCTGTCGTTTTGCGTTTATAGACTGTTAGATCGACGTGTATAGATTCAGACTTTTCTAGGATTAGACCAGCGTATAATGTCATTTAATTATTCTCGATTGCGACCGTTTTGAACATAATTTATGTTCTTGTAAGAAATAACACTTCTCAAGTTAACATTAACAAAAGCACAGTCTTGCTTTTATTTTCTTTAAGAATTTTACCGAGTCAAGTCATACACGCAATGTGTTAGCAAAAAAGTATGTGTAGCTTTTTAACTCAGAGAGATAACCTTCCTCAGACAGTATATCTTCTGAAATAAGTTGGGAATGGTCTTTTTACCTTATGAGCAATTTGGAAGTCCTTTCTCTTCCTTGGCCCCGTCTCCTTAAGTTCACTTCTTGCATATTGTCGTCTCAAGTGATGCGCTTCCTTTTAGGTGTTGTAGTTGTCAGCAGAAGCACTGATGACAATGTATCTAGAGCTGATCACATGTGGAAGAAGTTAATTTGACGGGGTAGGGCTAAGTAGCAGAAAGGATTTCTGACTTGCTCATTAGAGAAATGGACCAAGGACGCCCATGGATTTTTTTTTTCAATGGAGGGCAAAGGACTAATTCAAAAGGGAGCAAAAGATTGACACACAAGCACAGTCGCGAATACACACAAAATTTGATGCATGCGTGCACATAACGCATCTTATAGAACACCAGTTATTTATGCACATTTCTTATTAACTACAGTAAATAAACTATAGTAGTATCGTCAGTGGCGTATTATGATTTTGTTTCGGAAGGGGGATATGCACTACACAGAGAGGCATAGGGGCCATTACCCACCTGAGTTTGAGAATTAAATTTATTTTAATTTATGCATAAACTAAAGTTTGAATGGCAAGAATTGCAGACTGATGAATCTTATGTAATATGATATGTACAAAAATTTAGCAGTGAATCTAATCTTTTATTCTATTCATAGAAGAAAAGGAAGCATCCTCTTGGCCTACCTAATTTCCCGGGCTACTTATCCCCCCTCTTGATTTTCTTTAATTCAAACATTTACCTTTCTTTATAACTAAACGATGTAAATATTCCTTTGCTACAATAACTAAAGTCCTGTTATGTTGATATCCGTGCTAGTTGGTGTGGAACACCAGTTTCGCTTATTAGCTCCTCTTAGTTTTGGTGTTCAGACGAACGGCCGATTTGAATCACTACTAACAACGGTCGAAAGTATGATAGGAGAAACGAAAGAAAGTAATAACTAAGAAAAATAAACAGAAGAGTAGAATGGACGAAAGAAAGAAAAAAGAACACATGGAATAAAATTTGACAAGTACAATATTATTTCTGAACAAAGAACATAAGAAAATGGAAAGTCAATGAACTTCTAAGAAATGGTATGAAGGATTATTGTTGTTCGTGGAATGTGAAATAATAACAAATTTATTTCGGGAGAAAGGGTTTGAGGCTGATTAGCTTAACTAAATACGCCACTGAGTATCGTATATACATTATAACTATATTAAGTACTGTACTATGTGAGAGTAAATTAGTATAGTTTCGATATGTATTTCCAAAAACAGAACTCCCTTCTAAAATTTAGGGGACGGCAATAGTCCCCTTTCCTCCCACCGCAGGTTGACCATAAAATGGAGAAGCCCTAGGTTTTAACAAAGATAGGACTGTCTGAGGAAAACTCTGTTTCTAAGCTGAAACGTTACACATATTTTTCAAAACTTTAATATTACATGTATTTTTTAAAGCCTTGACTCAAAAAAAAATTTCAAATAGAAAGTTCAACATAAATAAGTTTTTGTTTTATATTTTAGAGTCACCGGTGTTTGAAAAGGACATAGTTGTTCACCTAAAGAAGCGAGCCATCAAAGGACAAATAAACCAAATAGAAATGAAGAAATCTACTGTGTAATCAGGCTCCGCATTATGTGCTAAATAAAATCATCACGCAGATCATGTCTTCGACACACATTTATGTAAAATAAAACGGTTAGGTATAATAAGTGCACAAGAAAATTAACAAAACAAGAATATTTAGTTGAGCATCCAACGTTGCACATAGGTGAAAAACCGTTGTGAAGTGTTGTTCTGGCATATTTTCAAAAAATAGTGTGAAAATAGTTGTCAGAATTTTTAGACACTGATGGAAAAGTGTAGATTAAAAATCAGATAATGCACCACAATACAATATTGTCAAAACGTCAATGACCATAGTAAAGAGCTAAATCATAATAGTTCAAAACCACGAAGTGTTATATATATCCAGTTGAAGAGAATCAAACCTAAGACCAACAAAGAACAGGATAAATATGAGAATACAGATCAGTACATCTATTCAGAAAACTAGGTTTCCTTGTATGTTACACATAATCAGCGTTCAGGAACATGACAGCAATAAAAGATAGGAAACAGAAACTATGCTTTTAAGCAACTATGCTCCTCAAGGTAAGAAGAACGAACATTCACATTGTCTTGCATTGCACGAGGTGCCTAAAGTTAGAATTAAGAAAAAGGAGTTCATCAGATGCAGAAAAGAAAATATGGTCAAACTGATTATAGGAGATCCCCAGTAGAGAAGTTTAAGAAAAGGAAAATTAGTTACGGTACTCCAAATCTAGTTGTAAACAATCAAATTTGCTCTACTACATCAGTTAAATCTTCATCCTGTGTTGCAGATACCTCAGACACTGAAATATTGAACGCTATACAACAGGGAAAGGAACAACAAACACAAAGGCGTAAAAAGAATGACACCATAATGGGTTAAAACAATTTTGAAATGATTAATTCCGACGTGGTCAAGATACTGAAACTCTCATATTTTTATCAACCAGTTACCGAATCAAGAAAATCACATCTTGCGTCGTAATAAAATAAGTAAAATTTGCTCTGAAAGAGAGGCGGATTTCAAATTGATAAAGAACCGGTCGTATAAATTTAGATGAGAACTATTCCATTACAAATCAATGTAAGTATACATGCTATATGTCTAAGGCACTTTCCACGAACGTTAAATAAGTGGCCCCACCTATTGGATGCAAACGCAAACTCTATAAGCCAGTCAAATTTAAGTGTAGGGGGCCGCGATGGCTCAGTGGTAGAGCGTTCACCTCTGGTGCTTGGGGTCCCAGGTTCGATCCCAGCCCCCGCCAAGTGAACTTTGTGGTGGACAAACACCTTGTGCGTGGGTTTTCTCGGGGTTCTCCCGTTTCCTCCCACTTTCTTCATTCCACCATTTCATTCATCACTCATCATCACCGTCTCCTTTAGCCTAACCGGCATAAGCGTGGGACGTAAAACTCAAAGATTTCATTTCATTTTTTTTCAAATTTAAGTGTAGATCAATCAAGTACGTGTGAACGTCCAAAGACGATAAAACACATGCATGCTCAGTGTATAAGGGCGTTTCGATACTGAATCTTTGTTGAGCACTTATTCATAGGTACACCTTGTCTCAAAAAGGTTGAGCGCATTCTTTACTGGTGTTTTGAGGCAAAAATTTTCTAAGTCCAGCTTCGGATATCTTCGGGAAAAAGTAAGCCAGGTTCGAACCTCCAAGCCAGCCTTTGCAATCGGGAAAAAGTTTGCAGATTTGTTTTTCTTCTTTTAAATATAATAAGACTTGTTACCAAGTGTTTAAAAAAGCAACATTGATTGAAATACTTAATGATACAATATTTCGAAACCTTTTTTCTTTTTTTAATGTCAGCACATGCTTGTTTGTCATTTAGCTCTCCATACGTAATGGAACATTTAAATACGTTAAAGAATCTTTCCATATGTAAAAGAATGCTCAAAGTTAAGAAATAGAACATAATTATCGCCTGAGTACTAAAATAAAAGTCAAAGTAGAACAGAAACAGCGTTTGTAATGGATATGAATGTCATAATTATCTTGAGATCCGTTATACATCGCTAGAAGCATAGTTCTAGAAGTCCTTGTGTTAGCTCATTGGTAAGCTGTCGGATTTCAAATCTTAGGGTTGAGAGTTCGAATCCCGTCTAGGTTAGTCCTTTTTTTTAAAATTATATTTTCCGCAATGCATGAAAAATTATATAAAATAATTACATTAGAATACATAAGTTGTGTATATATAACATAATCATTGCAGAACATAGTAATTATTATGTTTAAAATATAACATCTGAGATAATTTTCACAGTAGGTCGGTATTATATATGAGGATGTAAATACAACTTAAGAAACTCGTTCAATAGCAATAAATAAGTTATGTAGTGTATTTATTTGCATCTATTTGTCATACAGATGTAACTTCTCATTATTCTCATTACAGCATGTCATTTACATTCGTGAAATACAATATATTCCTACGGATATAGAAAATGTATAAACAGAGTATCCAAAGTCGTATCCTGCTTCAAGACACATAACTTTTCCCGATCCCCTTAACGTCACGGGAAGAAACACAAACTCTCTTTAGAACGGAATGTCGTTACTTAGAGTCTCATTCGAATACGTTGAATATGCTTTTGTATATTCATCTCTCTTTCTCTCTCTCTTTCGCTTTGTTTATGTGTGTGTGTGTGTATGTGTTGCGGAATATCCCAAGTTGAATACAACATTTGCCAAGTATATGAGCATCATTGTCATCGAATACCAGAAATTGAAAGTCGTGTTTCTTCAGGTTGGGTTTGTGTGTTCATGTTAGCTCACTGGTAGAGTACGGACTTGCCAATAAAGAAGTCTTGAGTTCAAAGCTTACAGCTAATTATCATTCTTTTGTTAGTAGGATTGCACAGAAATCGGATACAAGGAGTGGTTTACTTCTAGAAATATTTTCAGAAGCGTTTAGGTAGCCCTGAAAAGGGCTGTTTTCGGGAGTTAAGGCGGGGACATTAATATTGTGTCCAAGACCCTTCTGAATTTATTACACGCTCCATTCTTCTGGGCATGGAATCTATTACATGGGTGACAAATCTATCTCCTTCCCCTACCTCCAGCCATGCTTCGGAAACAAGATGCCACAGGTCATCGTGAGTTCTTGGTGGATCTGCCTCAGGCCAACTTTCCCTTAGAGTACGCTTCACTTCTGCCCACATATTTTCCATGAGATTGAGGTCTGCTCCACGAGCGGCCAGTCGATTAAATCAATCTCAGGGTGCCCTGCGAACCATTCCTGAATCACACGGGAAGTATGTATTGGCGACTGGTATTGCTGGAACTGAATTACACCATCAGGCTGAAATACTCGTACAGATAGCACTATGATATTACTGATAATGTCTAAGTACTGAGCATTGTCCAGATGTCCTTCAATTCTATGAAGCTGTCCTGCTCCGCGACTGGAAATTCAACCCCAACATAAAATAGATACATGGCCACTGCGATTGCAAGCAGCCACATATCCATGGTCATATCGGGTGCCTCTCGGACGATACACAAAACGGCGTCCCTCCTTTGATGTTGTGAATATGGATTCATCTGAGAAAACTACGTTTTCCCAATTGAGACCCACATTCGCCTGTGCAAACGCGAGACGGTAAATTTTGTGGTCGTCTGAGAGTTTTTCCTTCACGGCAGCAACACGGCCACGTAACCCAGCATGACGAAGCCTTCGCAGAGCTGTATGCTTTCTACCAAGAAAGAGAGAAACTTCCCTTAGCTGTCTGGACGTCCTTGGTGGGTCTAACCGGGCTTCGTTTACTAATCTTGGGCTTGGGCTTCGGTTGACACATGCGGACGACCAGGAGATCGTAAATTATCAGTCTGACCTGTAGCACCATATTTCCGAATCCATCGCCTTGCTGTAGAGGCCGGGACACCTACTCGCCTGCTAGCTGCAGTTGCAGAATAACCTTCCAACTCCCATAAAGTAATTACTGCTGTACGTCTATCCATAGTTACCAATGTTCTGAGCTGTGAGAAGGAAGCAATAGGTAGGTAAAAGCTAGTACCTGACGTGTGATTGGTTACTTGCACGACACGCCTATTGTGGGGAACAGCGTTGCCAGATCTAGCATAATGATGCTAGATCTAGCATAATTTGCATGTCTCTAGCATCTAGCATCTTGCTTTTAGCATCCTGCCCAAATCTAGCACAATTTCAGCAAGTTTATCAGAAAGCCGTAAAACCTGGAGATGAGAAAGAAGTTGGTCGTGGGAAGAAAAAGAACGGCAAAAATGTATCCTCTTCCATTGATTCATACAGTCGGTAAACCATACAGGCAGTCTTATTTTCCGAAGTAAGTACGAAACGTCTTTGGGATTTTTTGTGGCTCCACCCAGGGTTTTCTAATCCTTTAACTCCGAGGCATGGGCGGAGCTATGGGGGCCATTCTCCCCCCAACTTTTTGACAACTTCACCATCTTTATTTCTGACTTCATGATCATATTTATTCCTGAAATGACAGCTCCGAGACCGACCAAAAATCTGCCGCCCCCCCCAGCAGACGATTCCCAACTCCCCTTATGCTGCGAAGTAATTTTCTTTCAAAATATGTAAACAAAAACTTTGCATTCATTTATACGATATATACGCCATTGAGTCTGGCAACGACTGCATTAATTTAGCTGAGTTAAAATTTTGGTGCGTAAAGTATTGCATTCTTGCTCTCTGTGTATTTCAAGTTACGTTATCGTATCTCAACTTCGTTTTTTTAAACTCCTGAATTAGTAATTATGAGGATCTAGCATAATTTGACCGAATCTAGCATAAGTTCGATCAGGTTTTGGAATAATTCCGAGCTGTGAGTCTGGCAACGCTGGTGGGGAACGACTTGGTCAAAGACTCGCGAAAGAAATCTGAAAATGGTGTGCCGTAATAATAATATCAAAAACAGCTTTTATAAAGGAATATTAATACATACGAAAAGCTGTTTAAAGAATGAATTGTTATACTGACTTTACACGTATAAAAACATATACCATATACCAAACAGATTGAGCGATATGATGATAGCTGTTTTGAGACAAACTCTTTCGAAGTCCAACTTCGGGTATCTTCGGAAAACAGTAAACTAAAGCTGCTGGTTCGAACCTCCAAAGCCAACCTTAGTAATCGGGAAACGATGTACAGATATGTTTTTCCTTCTGTTAAATATAATAAGACATGTTGAAATGGTATTAAGTGTAGAAAAAAGTAACATTGAAATACTTAATGATACAATATTTCGAGACTATGTACTCACACTCTCGTTTCGTCATTGTGATTTCCATACGGAAAAGAGCATTTACGTATGAGCTCAGTTATATTTCAGAAGCAGCTTCCGAAAAGCGGTCATGTTAGCTCAGTGGTACACCACCGAGCGTTTAAATCGTGAGTTCGATACCCATTCAGGTGAAATTCTTTTATGATATTCTACTTTCCTCAATGCATGAAAATTATGTAAAATAGTTACATTACAATTCATCAGTTGTATATATCAGTTGAATATATATATTCATATCATCAGTTGTATATATCAGTTGAATACATATATTCATATCATTTCACGACATAAGTAATTCTTATCTTTAAAATATAACATCTGAGGTATTGACAGAACGTCGGTGTGTTATGTGTGAATATTGAATACAAATTTAAAAAATCGTGTAATAGCAATAAATAAGTTATGTAATGTATTTATTTGCAGCTACTTTCATCGCAGATAACTTCTCAATATTCGCATTACAGCATTTAGGTAGAGCATATCGAAAATCGGATCGTGGTCCAAGACAAAAAACTAGCTAGCCCCAAACTGTCACGTAAGAAATTCGCGAATCGCAAAAGTAAAGTAAAGAGATTGAGAGCGGTAATTCCTTAATCGCTCTCTCTCAACTCTCTCTTATCTGCATTTATACACATAAAAGTGTATGTATGTATGTTCCAACATAACTCATGTATGCCTAGGGCAGGGTTTCTCAACCTGGGAGTCGCGGCCCCTAGGGGATCGCGAAGATAGGCGGAAGAGATAAATATAGTTAGAATCTAATACCAGAAATTATTTTTAAATATTATTTTTAATTTTGTTCTGATAGGCATACTTTTGTTTTTTATACACACTGTAAAGAACAATAAAAAATAAGTCTACTGAACATTTTCAAAGGGTGTAGAATTCGTGTTACTATTCGGTTCAAAGTCTTGTCGTCGCGAATTCTGTCGAGAAATTTGAAGCTTAAAATATACAAAACGATAATCATGCCTGTTGTTCTGTATGGTTGCGAAACATGGTCGCTTACTTTGAGGGAAGAACATAGACTGAAAGTATTTGAGAACAAGATCCTTAGACGAATATTCGGACCCAAGAGGAACGGGAATGGGGAATGGCGGAAACTTCATAACGAGGAACTACATAATTTATACGGTTTACCCAACATTGTTAGGGTCGTCAAGTCTAGAAGGCTTAGGTGGGCAGGTCATGTAGCTAGAATAGAAGAAAGTAGAAACGCTTTCAAAATCTTGACTGGAAGACCAATCGGAAAACGACCATTAGGAAGACCTAGGCACAGATGGGAGGACAATATTAAGATGGATTTCGCTGAGATACGAATACAAAGTAGAAACTGGATCCAATTGGCTAAGGATAGAAGTCAGTGTAGAGCTTTTGTGAACGCGGCATTGAACCTCCGGGTTCCATAGGCCATAGAGTTAGTTAGTTAGTAGAGTTGTTTAAAAATGAATTTAAATCAAAGAGGTATGATATAAAACTAATGAGAACTGTATATAGAAATACTAGAAAAATACACATGCAACAAAACCTGCACATTGAAATACAATTAAAATTAAAACCTAATGAGACACCTAAGCATGGTGTAATTTCACTAGTTCAGCAATGTCCGGTTCAATCTTCATGACGAACATTATCAAGCCATTTTCAACTGATAAGCGATTTCTTATCTTTGTTTTAATGTTTACCATAAAAAACACACTTTCGCACAAGTACGATATAGCAAATGGAATTATTACTTTTAAAGCAGCAATCCCCAGACCAGGATATTCTTCTCTCCTCATCAGGCAGAACTTGTCCAAGTCTTCGTTACAAAAAACCAGTTGCAAAGACTTGTCGCATGATCATTCTATTATTTGGTCAAGAAGTTGTGGGCTTAGATCGGATACGTTAATGGCCTCTTCAATGAAGGAGTTTAACATCCATCTTGAACCAGCACCTTCGTCGTTGGGAATATAGATATTACAGTTACTGTATCCACTGTCAGTGCCGGGCGCCGAAAAAAGGGGCCACACATTTCGGAGGAAGTGTGTTACTCATGTTAGGAAAGTGCATGTGCACATGTGTAAAATAGAAGGAAAAACGTAATAAAATGTGCTCAAAATTAAGGAAAGGTAGGGTTTATTTTGAAAATGTTATTGAGCTTCGTGCCAACCATGGTGGCGCTTCGTAGCTAGTCTGTCGACGTCACTCATATATACGGTGACACCGTACTATACTCTCGCCCCGGGCGCTGATTTTCCATGGCACTGTTCACTATAAACAAAAAAATGGATTCTACTATTATAGAAATAGGTATGTTAAAAATCCCAGACAAGCTTATTATAAAACAAATTATAAAAGGGTCGCTGGCAAGAGCGTGTGATAAAAGGGGATCGTGATAGGAATTAGATTGAGAACCACTGGCCTAGAGTAATTTTAACCACATTTCTTATAGTTTCGAAAAGAGTGCTGTCGGGTTACCTATGGTGAATGGGAGGGGGATACATATAAAAGATTGGTAGAAAATGATCGATATTAGATTCATAGTTTTCGGGGTCGCTTAGATAAATAGTGAGACTTTCAATTTCGCTTAACTCCGATTAAGCTTTCATTAGTAGGGATGGGCACGAACGACTTTTCTTTGAAACTCGACTCGACTCGAAACAGACATCTTTGAGGTCTACTCTTGGACTCGGCGCGAAAAATATCTTCCAACTCGACTCGGATTAGAGTCAAGTCGAACCAAAACGAGCAAAATCCTGTGTGTAGTCCTACCTGGACAATACATAGACAATAATTATTCTATCATCAATTATACTACTATTACTACAAATAATAATAATAATAATAATAATAATAATAATTATTATTATTATTATTATTATTATTATTATTATTATTATTATTATGACAACACCGTGTACAAACATGAACAATAGATGGTTAGTAAAGGAATACTAAAAGCTAGTTGACTGCCGACGTCGGTAGTCATGAACTCTACAAGGCAAAGACATCGTTCATTACTCTAAGCTGTAAGCGTCGGTGGACTACAGATGGTCAACTATTGACCTCTCGCCAGAAATTGGTGGGCCCGCAGCGACGATCCGTGGTGGCCCAAGTTCCATTTTGAAAACTTTACTACCAGCAGCAGAGACGCGATGAAACGCCAACGAACCACAGAATTACTCTCCCAAAATATGTCAAAATGCCTATATGTGTGATTTGTTTATATTTAGGTGAATCAAAAAACACAAAACAAATACCCGGGGTGGACGCAAACTATCAATATTACGATTACTAGGCACGTGTTCTTCTGACTTCCCCACGGAAACGATCATAAAAAGCTTGGTTGTTGAAGGATAAATCATTGACGTCTTAATTTAGCCAATCAGACAAACCCCTACATCTCGAGTTCTAGAAGGTGATACCGTGAACCGTTTCAGATTTATTGCTTCCTGGTAGAGTACTATCCATGAGCAAAATTTGAGCATAATAGCCGACATGCATCTTCGGTGCCTCTTATCTTTAGTACAATTTTAACCAGAGATGGTGTGGGTCAATGAAAATTTGATCCACGACCCACCATGACCCACTATCACCCACCACCCAAATGCCCCATTGGCCCACTCTGATCCATCAACCATCGTGATCCATTCTTACCCACCACCAACTATGAACCACTCTGAACCATTGTGACCAACTCCGACCCAATAAAAACCATCGACATCAACTATGACCGATGGCCCACGTCCTCCTCTCCATTGGCTAAAGAGGTTACACTTGTAATAAAACAAGACTGTGAAATTATCACTTATCGGAGTTTGAATTTCTACCGTTAATGGCTCAAGCACCTCTCTGTTACAATACTGGTGGGTCTGACCTTTACGATATATAATGGCAAAGTGTTTCTCATCTTCCAAATTAAAATGAATTTAAATTTATCATATATAATTATTTCTTTGTTGCCTTACGGACACATTTCAGTAGAAAATAGGGTGAAATTTGAAAGTTTCAAATCAAGGAAAAGTAGACCAACGTAAAAAAAAAAAAAAACAGAGAGAGAGAGAGAGAGAGAGAAACTAATTTTCTATATAATTAAGCATGCCGTACTAATTGAAAATGCCCATGTAATTAAGTTTAGAATACAAATTTTATGGCCATTTTTCTCTAACTTTATGGCTTGATTGCCTTATGCTCGGAACGCTCCATATATTAAACACCAGCTTCAGCAATTATAAATAGAAAGCAGTGGGTATAAAATTCAAAAAGAACTTTAATTTGCATTACTCAATTTGTTTCTCAACTAATATCAATCGTTTTCGATTATTTTTACAAATCAACCCACTACCAATTTCCAATATATAGAAAATGCACCCCCGTCCCCCCGCTCATAAAAGATAATTTTAAAAAATGCCAGGACATATTCTCTTTATTTTTAATAAAGAGTTATATGCTGAATTTCAGCTCTCAGTTGAACGGCTTGTGAGATACTCAATTTTTCGCTCATGTGGTTCGGATTCCACGTTAATCAGTAGGTCCACGTCTCATATAGCCTCGCTGCTGAAAGGGACGCTAAACTAAACTCAACTCAACTCAATTTTTCGCAAAAATTCGGACTTCTACTCCCCCTAAGGATATGTATTATAATGAAAGTGACACGCGTATGATAACTTCCCAGTTGGGATTGGAGCCTGATTATATACCAAACGTCAATTTATTTGACTTTGCAATTTGACCGTGATGATTACGGAGACATAGTTACTTTCAATTTTTTATGATACATATCCTTATTTCATATGTTACAGATGATTCAAAAATACTTTTTCAAGCAGTTAGCTCCTCTAGAATCTCACAGGCTGCATCCCAAAATCCAACTCCTACTATCCTATGACAATCCAAAAGTGACTGAACTGTTTTTATTAGGAACAAATGACAAAAGAAAAATGGAGATCTTGAAAGTAAAATGTAGAAAAGCTCGGTGCCCCCAATAACTACATATTTCTCCGCCCCTTCATCCCGAACTTAAAAATAAAACTTAATTCGAATATGGTTAATTAGTGAATTTATTACAGTTAAATTCCACTCACTACATGCCACAGCTACAACTATGTAACAAAAAATAACAACTGTGAAACATGTTCTGAATTACTATTAGATTTCTTACGCTATTATTAAACATATTAGAATAGTAAAAGAGGATTGTTCGTGAAATAGTATATTTGCTCTTGATTTATAACTTTTTCATACGGAAAAAAATAAAATATTATTCAAGTTTTAAACTTTGCACTCTGCAAATATGTTGCCCTCTAGGCAATGGGACTAATGTGAAATGTGGACTATTGTGGACTAATGGAAAATGCTGCACTGTTAGCGGCGCTGAAAACTTACGATTCGATTCTAATATCGAATGATTTCGATATCTTTATGTCGCTACGTAACCACCCTGGGTGCTAATGGGAGCTTAGTTGGACTTGAATTGAAAGTAGAACCATTCACCTAAGCGACCACGAAACTATGGATTCGATACTAATATCGACCCGTTTCTAGCATTTTTGATATGTATCCCGACAGTACTCTTTTTCCAGACTGTAAGAAATATAGTTAAAATTGCTCTAGATATATCAGAATTATGTTGAAATACACACATAAATCCACTTTTATATTCTGTATAAATAGAGAGTGAGCGAGCGAGCGAGCGAAAGAGGGCGACTGAAGGCATCACCACTTCCACATTGCAAAAGCATATATCAGGAATTCAATTGAAAATCTATGTAAAGACTTTCTGCTGTGGCATGCTTCATAAGGACAATTCCAGTCTGCTCACGTGACCTTTGGGGTTCATGAATTTTTTTGTGAGCTTTCCGACTTTGGATTCTCTGTTTATACCTTCTGTTTATGCATCGAATAACTTTTCAAGAACATAAATGACATTCTGTATTATGAATGTTGAGAATTACCCTCTATATGACAAATAGCTGCAAATAAATACACTACATGATTTATTTATTGCTATTGAACGAGTTTCTTAAGTTGTATTTACATCCTCATATATAATACCGACCTACTGTGAAAATTATCTCAGATGTTATATTTTAAACATAATAATTACTATGTTCTGCAATGATTATGTTATATATACACAACTTATGTATTCTAATGTAATTATTTTATATAATTTTTCATGCATTGCGGAAAATATAATTTAAAAAAAGGATTAACCTAAACGGGATTCGAACTCAAAACCTTATGATTTGAAATCCGACAGCTTACCAATGAGCTAGCACAAGGACTTCTAGAATTATGCTTCTAGCGATGTATAACGGATCTCAAGATAATTATGACATTCATATCCATTACAAACGCTGTTTCTGTTCTACTTTGACTTTTATTTTAGTACTCAGGCGATAATTATGTTCTATTTCTTAACTTTGAGCACTCTTTTACATATGGAAAGATTCTTTAACGTATTTAAATGTTCCATTACGTATGGAGAGCTAAATGACAAACAAGCATGTGCTGACATTAAAAAAAAAAGGTTTCGAAATATTGTATCATTAAGTATTTCAATCAATGTTGCTTTTTTAAACACTTGGTAACAAGTCTTATTATATTTAAAAGAAGAAAAACAAATCTGCAAACTTTTTCCCGATTGCAAAGGCTGGCTTGGAGGTTCGAACCTGGCTTACTTTTTCCCGAAGATATCCGAAGCTGGACTTAGAAAATTATTGCCTCAAAACACCAGTAAAGAATGCGCTCAACCTTTTTGAGACAAGGTGTACATAAGATTTCTGTTCAAGGCATTTGTGGGAAGATATTTGCTGGTTGATCCTCGCACTTACAGATACTTCGTATACAAAATATAAAGCTGAGATCATTCAGCATATATCTGCCCAATACAAATATTGCATATGAAATATATGCAACTGTTGAGGAGATCATGCAGCACTTGCTTAAACATCAGTAAAGAGGATCTGAAATGTGATAGTTTATGGAGAGTTTTCTTCAATTGAAAATGAAACTGTTTGCGTGCACGTTATAGGTAATTCTTCACATTTCGTAATTTCAAATCCTACGAAGAAATTTTCTTCCTGAAACTTAACTACGTAAATGCTAAGCTTCCTGTGATAGCTCTGAGTCTTGCAGCAAGTTATGTACCGGTAATCCTCATAATCTGAATCAACATAATCTTATGGAAAGTAGTGTGTCTGTCACTTCAGGATGGAAACCAACAATTGTGATGTTTGTCATGATTTAAAACATTGTGTGATGCATCGTTCAGGAAAATGTTTCGTTTTATGTATACCTATCGTGTGAATTATCACATCATAACCCATATCTCAAACTATACGCTGATAGCAACTTATACGTGTGTGTAATGAACTGTTATCTTGCGTTAAGCTTGGTAATTTCTGCTAGGAATCATTTAGAGAGTGTTATCTATTTCTAAATAGATATAGCTTCTGAAACTTCTGAATGTCATTTACCAGAATATGATCACGAGTCTACCTAAAGTTCTAGTGTACCCAGTCGTAGTGAGAGATTGTGACAGTGGGTAGCTCCAGAACTCATTGAACCGTGACAACATGGGAATAGAAATTCAAGCTTGGCGAGTGAGGATACTCTTGTGGTGTGGAAGAGTGAGATTTCGGTGTGCCAACACACAGTGTGAACGACTTGACTCAATTGGGAGTGTCGATTTCGTGGGAATAGTACCTATCATGTTATTGATAACTAGTGGTGCAGAGTTAAACCCAGCCCCGGTCATATTAGAGGATGTTATCTCTAAACTTGATGACATTTACGAGAAAATATCAATCTTATGTACAACAACGAATAGGTTAGGTAAACGGCTAGAAACTTGGCTGATGAATTAAGAATAGTGCGAAAGAAAATAAACTAAAAAAATCAGTTGAAAATAAGTCAAAATTCGATAGATAAACTTGAAAATTTCTCGCATAAAACAATCTAATATTCTACAATATTGAAGAGGGGCAAAAAGGAAACTTGGAGAGACAGTGGAAACAATCAGAACTTTTATTAAAGAGAAACCCCAAGTTGAATTGAGTCAGTTTAATATAGACCGAGCTCACAGAATGGGTAAGGGAAAAATATACCAATCATTATTAAATTTGCATTCTATAAAAGAATAGAGGAAATACTGAAAAATGTATATCGTGCCAAGGGGACTCCTGTGATTGTGAGGATTTTTCTTATACTGTTAGAGCCTTTAGAAGAGAACTCAACGAGTACCGGATTCAAGCCAAGGCACTCGGGTACAAATGCAATTCGATAAGCTTTATATTAATGGGGAATCTTATACTATCGGGAACCTACGAAACACAGGCGACAGACATCTAAGTGATACAAGTGGTGCGTGTTCAGTGAGTGTAAACAATGGAAATACTTCAAAGAACTTAGAAGTTGCAGGTACTTTGTATTATTGTATTCTTGTAGTGTTTGGTCCTCTGAGGAATCTGTGGTGGTAAGTGATAAAGAGTTTCCAGCTTTGAGACAAACAAAGAATGCAGCTCGAAAGGAGAGAAATCAACCACGCCTTGGAGGAAACCAACCACGCCGCATCCCTCAACAAACAAGGACGAATGACCTGGAATAAGGTAAGACTTCTAAAAGTAAATGCAGTGATATTTCATGTTTTGATGATAGAAAGTGCATAAACAACGCAAAACATGATCATTATCTAATGTACTATATGAATACGAGACCACTTAGGAGCAAAACATGTGAGTTTTCCAGCAACATTCCGCTGAACAATTATTACATCGTAGCAAGAACAGAGACTTGGTTATCTTGTGATTATTTTGATTCAGAATATCTTGATAACAGATACCTAGTGTACCGTAAAGATAGGAACTATAATACAAGAGGTAAAAAAAGTGGTAAAACATTTGATATTGTGGATCATGATATACTAATTTAAAAACTTGTCACGTTCAATTTTAGTCCCACTACGATAGTTTTTGAAACATCTTACTTACGTGAACGCAGACAACCCGTTCTGTATAAAGAATATAAAACCAAAAGCTTTTTTGAGTCTCTCAGGAATCTAATCTTGGGCCTTTCTTGTTTTTATTATTTATTAATGATCTGCCACGCTACACTCATAAATCTCATAAAACATTCTTTTCAGATGATTTGAAAATATTGGTAGATGTGAAATCTATGGATGACTGTCTATTCGTGCAACGACATCTGTCTAATATATTAAAATGGTGTACTAGCAATAAACTTGCAGTAAATAAGTGTAAAACCATGACACACAGTAGGCGTCAGAAAACGTATCACTTTACTTACTCGATCAATGGAATAAGTTTAGAAAAATTAGATATAATTAAAGATTTAGATGTGATATTTGACAAAAAATAACCTTTTCGCATCGTGTGGTAGAATTTTATCAGGGATTCATATAGAAATCTTGGATTTCTTATTAGAACAACCAAAGAATTTACGAATATTAACTCTTTGAAAACGCTTTACTTTTCCTACGTAAGATCCAAACTTGAAAATGCATAATTTATTTGGAACACTTCTGTGAAAACATGCAGCCAAACATTTGAACTGATACAAAGCAAATTCATACGTTTTCCCACATACAAAACTACAGGTTTTATCCAAAATATGAACTTATGATAATTTACTTGGTAACATTACTCTTCAGACACTTGAACAAACACGGATGTTGAACTGCCTGATTTTCTTACACTGACTTTTGCACAACAAAATAGACTGTACAGACATAATTGCAAAGATAATGATCGAAGTTCCATCCCTCAAAACACGCAAGGGAAATAGTGACCTTATCTACTGCAGGAAGGCACGTACAAATGCACTACATATGTTACCTACATGCAGAATTTGTACTACATACAATAAAATCAGTAAGGGTTATAAATATTCAAAACGGAGACGGAGAGATTCAATTTAAGGAAATTAGAAGAGAGCCAGGTAAGAGAGGAATACCAGACTGAAGTTTCAAATAGATTCTCGGCTTTAGAAGATTTGGAGTGCACTAGTGTTGAGGATACCTGGATTGAATTTAGAGATAGCATTAAAATTTCAGCAAAAGAAAAGTTGAGACACGCGGAAATACGTAGGAACAAACCATGGTTCGACTAGGAATGCATTAAACTATTTGGTCTAGGAATTAATTCGTGCGGGTGGACAAGAGATGGCGCAACGAACGGAGCGTCCCACAGTTCCGTGTATCCACACATGTGTTGCAAACCCCTGTCATCGCATATCGTTCGTAGTATAGGGCAGTGGATTAAAGCGTCAACAACACCAGTTTGTAGTTAAGTGAACATGGCGCAATTTGTGCCTGATAAAGTGTTTTTGCGGGGTGTCCTGCTGCATTACTTTAACATGCAGAAAAGTGCGACTGAAAGTCATCGTATTTTGGTGGAAGTGTATGGTGACCATGCTCTAGCTGAGCGAACGTGTCAGAAGTTGTTTGCACGGTTTAGAAGTGGTGATTTCGGCTTGACATACCAAGAGCGAGCTGGACAGCCAAAAAAATTTCAAGACGAAGAATTGACAGCATTGCTCGAGCAGGATTCGTGTCAAACGCAGGAACAACTTGCAGCAGCATTAGGCGTTGATCAAACAACAGTCTCCAAACGCTTGAAAGCCATGGGAATGATTCAAAAGATATCACATTGGGTTCCACATGAATTGAAAGAGAGAGACGTTGAAAGACGAAAAACCATTTGCGAATTGCTGCTTCAACGACAGAGCAGAAAGGGGTTTCTGCATCGAATTATTACGGGTGATGAGAAGTGGATCCATTACGAGAACCCTAAACGAAAAAATGCCTGGGTGAAACCAGGTGAACCAGGTCCATCACAACCAAAACGAGATATTCACTGTGCAAAGGTTATGCTGTGCATATGGTGGGATATGAAAGGTGTGGTGTACTATGAGCTGCTGCAACCGGGTGAAACTATGAATGGAGAACGTTATCGACGACAATTAATGCGTTTGAAGCAAGCTCTGGCCAGAACACGACCAGAATGGGAGAACAGACATGATAAACTTATTGTTCAACATGATAACGCTCGCCCACATGTCGCAAAACCGGTCAAAACCTATTTAGAAAATGTCGGATGGGAAGTTTTACCCCACCCGCCGTATTCACCAGACGTTGCTCCTTCGGACTACTACTTGTTCGATTGCATGAACGACGATTTGATTGGACAGCGGTTTACTTCTTCAGAAGATATCGAAACATGGGTCTCTGACTGGATCGCTTCCAAGGATGAGGACTTCTTTCGCCACGGAATCCGTACATTGCCTGACAGATGGGCGAAAGTGGTGGCTAGCGATGTACAATATTTTTCTTAAGGTATTTATGTATTTTGTGTTTGTACTACAGCTTCAATGTGTGCGTACCAACCGCACGAATTAATTCCTAGACCAAATAGCAGAGAAGAGAAAGCAGGCAAAATTAGGCTGGCTACAAAATCCGAATGAAATAACTACACAAAATTTCGCAGATATCAGGCGGGAAACTTCCAAAACTTTTAGAACAAAGAAACGCGATTTTTAAAGTTAAAATTAAGGAACTTGAAGATAATAGTAAAATAAAAACATCCGGGACACGTGTAAGGAGATCAGTGAATTTAAGAAAGGCTATCAACCTCGTGCTTATTTATTAAAGAAATCTGACGGTACAGTTCTCACTGATACGGATAACATCTTAAATAGATGGAAAGATTTCTTTGACGATTTGCTTAACAAGCAACCAAAAACTAATGTGCGTGGAGAAAAAGAGATACACACCGCAGAACCGTATATTCCAGAACCCAACCGAAAAGAAATAGAAACCGCTTTAATGAAATTAAAGAAACACATATTTCCGGGTGTAGATGAAATTCCGGCTGAGTTAATTTTAGCTGGAGGCGAAAAATTGTGGAGCAAGATACACAAACTCATTCTCCTTATCTGGAACAAGATAGAATTGCCACAAGAATGGAAAGAATCAATCATTTTTCCAATTCATAAGAAAGGCGACAAAACTGACTGCGATAATTATCGAGGCATTTCTCTTCTGTCAACATCCTATAAAATCCCTTCAAATATTCTATTAGCAAGATTGACCCCATACGCAGATGAAATTATTGAAGATTATCAGTGCGGATTTAGATGAAATCGATATCAACTATCGAACCAAATATTTACCATTCGCCAAATACCCCGGTACATCAACTATTTATTGATTTTAGAAAGGCAGTAGTAGGGGTCCCCGTATGCGCGAATGACTCATCCTCACTCTCTTTTATGACCAGGGTGAAAGGTCAATGACCTGGCCCGGGGTCAATGACCTAGGGGTACCTAGGACCACCCCCTCTAAATTTTGGCAGGGGTACCTTGGCCCACCCCCTAAATTTTGGCAGGGGTACATAGGACCACCCCCCTTAAATTTTGGAAATTGCCAAATCTAAAAATTGGGTATGGTAGCCTAGGACCATAGTATGTACCTCTATCAGTATTGGGTGTCTATGTCGTTCCCTTTTATGGGTAAAAAATTGCCAAAAATTCAAATTTCGGGGTTTTTTGACCTAATTTATCCCCTTTGATGAGGTGTTATTACCCTATATAGTTATATGGGCGTATACAGGGGTCCATTACCTTTCATAACATATGGGTATATTAATGCACCCCTTTAAATTTTTGGGAGGGGTACCTTGGCCCACCCCTTAAATTTTGGAAATTGCCCAATTTCAACATTGGGTATTATAGTATAGGACCCTAATATGTATTAGGTTAAATTTGGGCGGTCCACCTCATTCCCTTTTAGGGGTACAAAATTGCCAAAATATAAACGTAAGCAATACGTTATACCACGTGTTTGGTTTTTGGTCGATTTTATCCCCTTTGATGAGGTGTTATTATCATATATAGTTATATGGTCATGTATAGGGGTCCATTACCTTTCATAAGATATGGGTATATTTGTGCACTCCTTTAAAAATTTGGGAGGGGTACTTTGACCCACCCCTTAAATTTTGGAAATTGCCCAATTTAAACATTTGGTATTATAGTACCGGATCCTAACATGTATTATGATAAATTTGGGTGGTCCACCTCGTTCCCTTCTAGGGGTACAAAATTGCCAAAATTTTAGTACAACCACGTGTTTGGTTTTTGGTCGATTTTATCCCCTTTGATGAGGTGTTATTATCCTATATAGTTATATGGGCGTATACAGGGGTCCATTACCTTTCATAAGACATGGGTATATTAATGCACCCCTTGAAAAATTTGGGAGGGGTACCTTGGCCCACCCCTTAAATTTTGGAAATTGCCCAATTTAAACATTTGGTATTATAGTACTGGACCCTAACATGTATTATGATAAATTTGGGTGGTCCACCTCGTTCCCTTCTAGGGGTACAAAATTGTCAAAATATAAACGTAAGCATTACGTTGTACCACGTGTTTGGTCTTTTGGCCCAATTTATCCTCTTGGATGAGGGCCTATTACCTTATATGGTTATATGATTATGTATAGGGGTCTATTCCCTATCATAAGACATAGGTACATTTGTGCACCGGGAGGGATACTTTGGCCCACCCCTTAAATTTTGGAAATTGCCCAATTTAAACATTTGGTATTATAGTACTGGACCCTAACATGTATTATGATAAATTTGGGTGGTCCACCTCGTTCCCTTCTAGGGGTACAAAATTGTCAAAATATAAACGTAAGCAATACGTAGTACCACGTGTTTGGTTTTTTTGTCGATTTTATTTCCTTTGATGAGGTGTTATTATCCTATATAGTTATATGGTCATATATAGGAGTCCATTACCTTTTATAAGATATGGGTATGTTTGTACACTCCTTTAAAAATTTGGGAGGGGTACTTTGGCCCACCCCTTAAATTTTGGAAATTGCCCAATTTAAACATTTGGTATTATAGTACTGGACCCTAACATGTATTATGATAAATTTGGGTGGTCCACCTCGTTCCCTTCTAGGGGTACAAAATTGCCAAAATATAAACGTAAGCATTACGTTGTACCACGTGTTTGGTTTTTGATCTAATTTATTCCTTTGGATGAGGTCCTATTACCTTATATGGTAATGTATAGGTGTTCATTCCCTATCATAAGACATAGGTACATTGATGCACCCCGGGAGGGGATTCGGTATCATAGTACATGACTCAACATGTATTATGATAAATTTGGGTGGTCCACATCGTTCTCTTTTAGGGGTACAAAATTGCTAAAATATAAACATAAGCAATATGTTGTACCATGTGTTTGGTTTTTGGCCCAATTTCTCCCCTTTGATGAGGTTCTATTACCTTATATGGTTATATGGTCATGTATATAGGTTCATTTCCTATCATAAGATATGGGTACATTGATGCATCCTTTAAAAATTTGGGAGGGGTATTTTGGCTCATCCACTCGGTTTTAGAAATTGTTTAATATAAGCATTTGGTATCATAGTACAGGTCTCCAATATGTACCACTATAAATTTGGATGGTCCACATCGTTCCCTTTTCATAGGTAAAGAACTACCAAAAATCAAATTTCGGAGGTTATTGACCTCTATTTAGCATGTTATATGGATATGTACAGAGGTTTATTACCTTTATATGTTTATGTTCCCTTTTAAATTTGGGAATTATCAAATAACAAAATTCGGTAAACGTTTTCTAAGCCCCATTGTAGATGTTGATGTTCCTCTTATGGCCAAATATTCAAAATTTAAATGTTATTGACCGGCTTTATTATTATTGAATAAGTACAGGATTTATTACTTTTTCATAAGACACAGGTGTATTTGTGTACCAATCTTAAATTTTGGAAGGGGTACATTTCTTATTGTCGTATCAATAATTGGTAATTGGATAGTATTTCATTCATTGGGTAAATCATTAGGATCACGTGATCGGTTATTGACCTATGATGGGATTAGGAGTCCAGGACATTGGTACATTGAAACTTTGTAGGATAATTTGATAATGCGTCATTGGTTTTGATTATTCCCGCCAAATATAAACGTAAGCAAGACGTTGTACCACGTGATTGTCCTTGATGAGGTAGTGTACAGGGATTCATTTCCTTTGTTGTGGTACTTCTTAAGTTTGAGTACACACACACACTTCTAGAAAACAGTTGGTTCTAGTCAGGTAAACAATTGACGGACATTATTGACCTTATTGAACATATAATGATATGATTAACTCTAAGACTTAGGTATATCAAGAGAAGTATTCTTTAAATTTGGGAATGGTGATAAACAGAATTTTAACATGAGGTGTGAAATTTGAAACAATACATTGAACTTTAGTCACAGCTCATAGTCTAAGATCATTGGTGGTGATTGATTTGAAATCTGATAGCTAACCTTATTGAATCTTATGATTCATAGACGAAAGGCAATACATGCTACAACAGTTTAAAATTTAATCATAAGGTGATGTAATCTGACACTAGCAAAGTTATTGTTAATGCAATTTGATTGGATGATCACTATCTTTCCTGCAATCTGATTGGTTGATCACTATCTTTCGTGCAATCTGATAGGTTGATGAGTTTTAAATCTTTTTCTGCATTCAGTTGAAGTTTTGTTTAACATTTAAAAATCTTGGTTTCGTTCAACATTTTGCACTCACTGATAAATATGATCAAAACCGTTTATTTGTTAATCGAATAGTTAAAAACCGGATAAAGTTTGACGGTTAACCGTGAAACGTAAAATTTTTTTAGTTTGAAATTTTTTTGCTTGAAATTTTTTGTTTGAAACTTTTCGTTTGAAATTTTTGTTTGAAAAAATTTTTGTTTGAAAATTTTGTTTGAAATTTTTTTGTTTGTAAATTTTTGTTTCAAAATTTTTTTTGTTTAAAATTTTTTCGTTTGAAATTTTTCGTTTCCAAATTTTTTTTCTGTTTAAAAAATTTTTGTTTCAAAATTTTGTTTGAATTTTTTTCGTTTGAATTTTTTTCGTTTCAAAATTTTGTTTCAAAGATTTTTTGTTCTAAATTTTTGTTTCAAAGTTTGGTTTGACATTTTTAAAAGTTTGTGCACTCATTAGTAAAGAACCGGAACTGTTTAGAGCAAAAACCTCTGGCAACATGTGGTGCACGTCAGAACATGATAATGCAACGTCATCAGTTTTGCATCATATATAAGTATCGTTCGAGTTAGTATTCATGATAACATCATCATGGCTACTTGTCTGCAGTTTCTAAACACACGTGATGTGATGAAATCATTTACCAAGATTACTGATTTACAACAGAATGTACCTTATAGAATCTTAGCTAGCCAAATGATCCCTACAAAGTTTGGATTAAGAATCGTAGTGAAGCTTGAAAATGATAAGAATATAATTTTACCAGCAAGATATTTACCCATGGAAGCATCAAAACAAGAAGAACTACTGCGTTTCTTAAATACTGGATCTGTATCTTTATGTTACAAAGGATTCTTGGGTCGAAGTCATCAACTTGAATTTAGTACACAGCAATTGTGATGAAATCATGAATCAGCACATTTCTTTCCAATGACGTCAGCCGTAGTTGTATGAATTTGGTTGGTCGGCATGACGTCAGCAACTGTGATGAAATCATGAATTCAAACGTCAGCACATTCCTTTCCAATGACGTCAGCAATAACTATAAACCAGCAAATACAGTGTCATCCCACGAAATCATTTGAGCAAGTGCTTTTCAGGAGGAAAGATGTGTACTTCTAACGATAAAGAGTTCATCTTCGCAAGCTATTATCCAATAAATATATTTCAAACAAAACATGTGATGATTGGTATCAGTGCTAGAACATTTGACCCAGTGATTCGATTGGGCAAAGCAGAACAATTTGGTGTACAACTGACCTGTGAAGAATGGCACGAATCGACCAAATGAACGATGAGCTAAATGTGACCATAGTCAAATCATTAGGCTCAAATCATGAAGTGGTGCTGCGTACAGTCCTCGAAGAGAAGATGGTGCTGTTACGTAAGAAGAGTACATTCCATGTCCCTCGCAATATGGTGTATCTAACGGAAACTGAATGGAACAAATTTATCAGCGTATTTCAGTGTGTGAAACATGCAGTGGAAATGTGTAACAAAACAAGTATATTCCTGAAAAAGTACTATTTATGCATATTGTACAACATGTATCTAGATATTGTGATGGTTGTCAACAGCGTTCGTGGGTGCATACCTGTATTGATAAACAGTTTATTTGTGATCAAATGGACATTGAGTTTCCACCAATTGATATTGCATTAGACCTTAAAAGACTTCAATTGGAATTAAAATTATATGCTAAAGACAAACTAGTGCAAGAAGTTCAAAATACATTGTATCGACAATATCCAGAACCACTATCTGGTATGGATGTATGTGGAGTGTAATAAAATGATCCATTTCAATGAATTTTTTTTCATTTCAAGTACAACCCCAGGTTCTGACGTGCACCACAATGTTGTCAAAGGTTTTTGTTCTAAACAGTTCCGGTTCTTTACTAATAGGTGCACAAACTTTTAAAAATGTCAACTCAAACTTTGAAACAAAAATTTAGAACAAAAATCTTTGAAACGAAAAAAATTCAAACAAAAAATTTCAAACGAAAAAAATTCAAACAAAATTTTGAAGCGAAAAAATTTCAAACAAATTTTTGAAACAAAAAATTTCAAACAAAAAATTTTAAACAAAATTTTCGAACAAAAATTTTCAAACAAAAAATTTCAAACGAAAAATTTTTAAACAAAAAATTTTGAAACAAAAAATTTGGAAACGAAAAATGTCAAACCAAATTTTGAAACAAAAAAAATCAAACAAAAATTTGAAAGCAAGAATTTTTAAACAAAAAGTTTCAAGCAAAAAATTTTACGTTTCACGGTTAACCGTCAAACTTTAACCGGTTTTTAACTATTCGATTAACAAATAAACGGTTTTGATCATATTTATCAGTGAGTGCAAAATGATGAACGAAACCAAGATTTTTAAATGTTAAACTTAAAACTGAATACAGCAAAGATTTGAAAATCATCAACCAATCAGATTGCACGAAAGATAGTGATCAACCAATCAGATTGCAGGAAAGATAGTGATCAACCAATCAGATTGCAGGAAAGATAGTGATCATCCAATCAAATTGTATACACAATAACTTTGCTAGTGTCAGATTACATCACCTTATGATTAAATTTTAAACTGTTGTAGCATGTATTGCCTTTCGTCTATGAGTCATAAGATTCAATAAGGTTAGCTATCAGATTTCAAATCAATCACCACCAATGATCTTAGACTATGAGCTGTGACTAAAGTTCAATGTATTGTTTCAAATTTCGCACCTCATGTTAAAATTCTGTTTATCACCATTCCCAAATTTAAAGAATACTTCTCTTGATATACCTAAGTCTTAGAGTTAATCATATCATTATATGTTCAATAAGGTCAATAATGTCCGTCAATTGTTTACCTGACTAGAACCAACTGTTTTCTAGAAGTGTGTGTGTACTCAAACTTAAGAAGTACCACAACAAAGGAAATGAATCCCTGTACACTACCTCATCAAGGACAATCACGTGGTACAACGTCTTGCTTACGTTTATATTTGGCGGGAATAATCAAAACCAATGACGCATTCTCAAATTATCCTACAAAGTTTCAATGTACCAATGTCCTGGACTCCTAATCCCATCATAGGTCAATAACCGATCACGTGATCGTAATGATTTACCCAATGAACAATTACCAATTATTGATACGACAATAAGAAATGTACCCCTTCCAAAATTTAAGATTGGTACACAAATACACCTGTGTCTTATGAAAAAAAGTAATAAATCCTGTACTTATTCAATAATAAAGCCGGTCAATAACATTTACATTTTGAATATTTGCCCATAAGAGGAACACCAACGGGTCCTAGAAAACGTTTACCGAATTTTGTTATTTGATAATTCCCAAATTTAAAAGGGAACATAAACATATAAAGGTAATAAACCTCTGTACATACCCATATAATGTGCTAAATAGGGTCAATAACCTCCGAAATTTGATTTTTGGTAGTTCTTTACCTATGAAAAGGGAACGATGTGACCATCCAAATTTATAGTGGTACATATTGAAGACCTGTACTATGATACCAAATGCTTATATTAAACAATTTCTAAAACCGAGTGGATGAGCCAAGATACCCCTCCCAAATTTTTCAAGGGGTGCATCAATGTACCCATATCTTATGATAGGAAATGAACCTATATACATGACCATATAACCATATAAGGTAATAAAACCTCATCAAAGGGAAGAAATTGGGCCAAAAACCAAACGCATGGTACAACATATTGCTTATGTTTATATTTTAGCAATTTTTACCCATGAAAGGGAACAAGATGGACCACCCAAATTTATCATGATACATGTTGAGGTCATGTACTATGATAGCGAGGACCCATATACATGACCATATAACCATATAAGGTAATAGGACCTCATCCAAAGGAATAAATTAGGTCAAAAACCAAACACGTGGTACAACGTTTATATTTTGGCAATTTTGTACCCCTAGAAGGGAACGAGGTGGACCACCCAAATTTATCATAATACATGTTAGGGTCCAGTACTATAATACCAAATGTTTAAATTGGGCAATTTCCAAAATTTAAGGGGTGGGCCAAAGTACCCCTCCCAAATTTTTAAAGGAGTGTACAAACATACCCATATCTTATAAAAGGTAATGGACTCCTATATATGACCATATAACTATATAGGATAATAACACCTCATCAAAGGAAATAAAATCGACAAAAAAACCAAACACGTGGTACTACGTATTGCTTACGTTTATATTTTGACAATTTTGTACCCCTAGAAGGGAACGAGGTGGACCACCCAAATTTATCATAATACATGTTAGGGTCCAGTACTATAATACCAAATGTTTAAATTGGGCAATTTCCAAAATTTAAGGGGTGGGCCAAAGTATCCCTCCCGGTGCACAAATGTACCTATGTCTTATGATAGGGAATAGACCCCTATACATAATCATATAACCATATAAGGTAATAGGCCCTCATCCAAGAGGATAAATTGGGCCAAAAGACCAAACACGTGGTACAACGTAATGCTTACGTTTATATTTTGACAATTTTGTACCCCTAGAAGGGAACGAGGTGGACCACCCAAATTTATCATAATACATGTTAGGGTCCAGTACTATAATACCAAATGTTTAAATTGGGCAATTTCCAAAATTTAAGGGGTGGGCCAAGGTACCCCTCCCAAATTTTTCAAGGGGTGCATTAATATACCCATGTCTTATGAAAGGTAATGGACCCCTGTATACGCCCATATAACTATATAGGATAATAACACCTCATCAAAGGGGATAAAATCGACCAAAAACCAAACACGTGGTTGTACTAAAATTTTGGCAATTTTGTACCCCTAGAAGGGAACGAGGTGGACCACCCAAATTTATCATAATACATGTTAGGATCCGGTACTATAATACCAAATGTTTAAATTGGGCAATTTCCAAAATTTAAGGGGTGGGTCAAAGTACCCCTCCCAAATTTTTAAAGGAGTGCACAAATATACCCATATCTTATGAAAGGTAATGGACCCCTATACATGACCATATAACTATATATGATAATAACACCTCATCAAAGGGGATAAAATCGACCAAAAACCAAACACGTGGTATAACGTATTGCTTACGTTTATATTTTGGCAATTTTGTACCCCTAAAAGGGAATGAGGTGGACCGCCCAAATTTAACCTAATACATATTAGGGTCCTATACTATAATACCCAATGTTGAAATTGGGCAATTTCCAAAATTTAAGGGGTGGGCCAAGGTACCCCTCCCAAAAATTTAAAGGGGTGCATTAATATACCCATATGTTATGAAAGGTAATGGACCCCTGTATACGCCCATATAACTATATAGGGTAATAACACCTCATCAAAGGGGATAAATTAGGTCAAAAAACCCCGAAATTTGAATTTTTGGCAATTTTTTACCCATAAAAGGGAACGACATAGACACCCAATACTGATAGAGGTACATACTATGGTCCTAGGCTACCATACCCAATTTTTAGATTTGGCAATTTCCAAAATTTAAGGGGGGTGGTCCTATGTACCCCTGCCAAAATTTAGGGGGTGGGCCAAGGTACCCCTGCCAAAATTTAGAGGGGGTGGTCCTAGGTACCCCTAGGTCATTGACCCCGGGCCAGGTCATTGACCTTTCACCCTGGTCATAAAAGAGAGTGAGGATGAGTCATTCGCGCATACGGGGACCCCTACTACTAAGGCTTACGAGTCGGTTAGGAGAGAAACTTATACAACGTTCTTACAGAACTTGGAATACCGAAAAAGCTAATTAAATTAAATAAGATATATTTAAATGAATCCCAAAGTAAAGTCCAGGTAGGAAAATTTTTGTGCACGAGCTTTCACGTCGAAAATGGCCTGAAACAAAGAGATGCGTTGTCGCCATTATTATTCAACTTTGTCCTGGAATACGCTATAAGGATAATCAAAGATACCAATCAGGGCCTAGAGTTGAACGGTATCCACCATGTTATGGCATATGCCGATTATTTGAAACTGATAAGGAGATGATATGAGAACAATACAAAGAAATGCAGAGCTCTTATTACACGCTTGCAGGGACATGGGTTTAGAAGTAAATGCAGAGAAAACTAAATACATGCAAGTTCGTCGGGACCGTAATACAGCAAATTATGGATGTGTTAAAATATTAAATAATACTTTTGATAAAGTGGATACTTTCAAATATCTAGGATCAATATTAACAGACGAAAATCATATTCACGAAGAAATTAAATGTCGACTAAAAGCAGGGAATTCGTGTTACTATTCGGTTCAAAATCTTGTCGTCGCGAATTCTGTCGAGGAATTTGAAGCTTAAAATATATAAAATGATAATCATGCCTGTTGTTCTGTATGGTTGCGAAACATGGTCGCTTACTCTGAGTTAAGAAAACAGACTGAAAGTATTTGAGAACAAGATCCTGAGACGAATATTCGTACCCAAGATTAACGGGAAAGGGGAATGGCGGAAACTTCATGACGAGGAACTACATAATTTATACGGTTTACCCAACATTGTTAGGATCGTCAAGTCTAGGAGGCTTAGGTGGGCAGGTCATGTAGCTAGAATGGAAGAAAGTAGAAACGCTTTCAAAATCTTGACTGGAAGACCATTCGGAAAACGACCATTAGGAAGACCTAGGCGCAGATGGCAGGACAATATTAAGATGGATCTCGCAGAGATTGGAATACAAAGTAGAAACTGGATGCAGTTAGCTAAGGATAGAAGTCAGTGTAGAGCTTTTGTGAACGCGGCATTGAACCTCCAGGTTCCATAGCCCATAGAGTTAGTTAGTTAGTTAGTTAGTTAAGGGTTATAAATATGTAGATATATTTAACAGTTCTGAAAAGTAGTTCAAAAGAGTAATACTGAGTATTTTGTAACAAAAAAAAAGAAAAGAAAAAGAAAAAAGTTTTCAAGGAAAATGTGTTATTTTAATTCAAATCTTAGTATCATTATAATTTAAAATTATGTATCACATGTAGACACTGTAATTGGGCAGTAATGTCTGCTGTGTCGATAAATAATTAAATATAATACTATGAATGAAGATTGGGTCTTGATTGTACTAATATAATGAAATAATATCGAAATAATTTTGTCTTTTCAATCTGTCATCAAAGTTCTCAAAATGAAGATGAACTGATGAAAGACACGCATTGCATTCTTCTAAGCTCTGCTCAAAGACTGATGCCAAGTAAAGAGTATAACACAAGATTGTAAGATTAAAACTGGTAATTTTATTAGTATTTTAAAGTGGAAATGTAAAGCAGTTCCAAAGCATCAAAGTTACTAAAATTATTGTGTAAAATTTCAATAGAAGAGTTACTTATGGAACAGAAATAGTAAGAAGCTAGGTTATTTCATTAAACTGTTTCTGATATATTTAAAATTGCGCAATGGAATACTATTTCTGTCAAATAATGTGGGTTGCTATTTACTGTCAATAATAATAATAATAATAATAATAATAATAATAATAATAATAATAATAATAATAATAATAATAATAATAATAATAATAATAATAATAATAATCTTTAAGCTTTAACAATTCATTTCCATAAACTTCATTTAAAACACTAGACTGCTCCATACTTTTATTGTTCATTGTAGATTCCTATCATCCGGAGAAATATATTGCAAATGAAAAATTAATATTTCCCGTTTGCAATCAGATAAGTAAAGATCAATAACTTGATCAATATAGTCCGCGTTATCCGAATTGGCGTGTGGCATTAGCCCATAAGCTCGCAGTGCCCTGTTACTAAACCTTCAGGGAGGAATCTAATCATTCATAATGAATTTTGTTCGTATTTATGAATGATTAGATTCCACCCTGAAGATTTAGTAACAGCGCACTGCGAGCTTATTGGTAGATGCCACACGCCAATTTGGATGACGCGGACTATAGTGTGGACTTCTTTCTTTAAAATAATCTATTTTAAAGTACTGAAAAGCACGCAATAGTAGAACTTGACCAATCTTCATTTATTTTCAGAATATTGGAGAAGTTGATAACATTTACAAAACGTATTTCTTGTACTGTGGTTTAAGGAAGGAAGACATTTGCTCAAATTTTATATTACGTCTACATGAAATGTTTTCTTTACTGTCCTTATTTACACTGTCCCGATTTTTCAGTGATTTAACAGTCAATAATGGCTATTCGACTGTTAGTTTGAATGAGTCCTTGTTCCTCGATATATTGTTGATTTCTCACACATTGTGATTATTATCGAAATAATTTTATTAAGTTGTAAATAGTTATGTGAGGTAAGGTTCATTTCTGTTGAATTTCTAAAAGTCAACAAAAAGTCTTTTTGATGTCAGTCAGATTGCGGTGTTTGACATTGCTTGCTTATATTTAGAAGTGACCAATGGGGTACACAGGATTATAGTTTTCAATCTAAGTGAGTGTGTCGTAAAATGCACAAGAATAAAAAAATATGAGGGCAAAAAAAGAACAATACGTTTATTTGAACTAGCTTGTAATAGACTAACAAACAGAAAGCAATTATCTGTTCATCCTAGGATACTTTTTTATCCACTTGGTATTAAGTTATGTAGCTTGCTAATCAACAAAGCGTAATTTTTTGCGAAACGAGAATTTTGAGAATGATCCAAAAAAATGGATCGAAAGATTACAATCTTGGCCAACAATTAGTTTTTGGGTCAGGGATCTCAAAGTTTTTGAACGGCCCCTAAATCGAGTTTTCGTATTTTGTACGGAATAAGCACATCATACTGAGTTAAGTGATAGTTTGGATTTGGCTACACGGTATGTAGTTCTCCAGATATAAGGCCTACAAAAAATAATTGAAATATAATGGATTGTTTGATTAAAAAAAAAACTGGCACATTGCTTTCCTAAATTATCACCATCTTAGTCTAATCAACACTATGTTTCTGAAATAACACATAAAAACAAAATATTACTAAAAAATAAAAGTTTTCTGTATCATTTGAAACAGATGTAGATAATGTCCATTAGCAAGAAAAAAACAAATCTTTCTAGTGCACTGTTTACAGTTTGTGGAATTTTAGTCTCAATAGTGCACGAATGTAGCTCCTTAATTAATCGCTTGTCAGAGAAGTGGAAGATTTCATTTTCTACCAGTTGAGTCTGTCTACAGTATGTTATTGTAGAACTTTCTGTATTTTTTATAGTAACACAACATATGTGTGTAGGAAACAAATATTTATTATGTTGTAGGTATCAGTATGGTTAAAATATTACTCGTAACTATTTTTTTTAAATCAATTTTAACTTAATCCGTAATTAATTTTCTTGGTCATTTGGATTAATTTTATTTATACTGTTACAGCTACATGAGCTTAGTACGTAAGATGTTTACGATGACGTTAGTTGTTGATGTTTACGTTTTAGTGGTATCAACTGACAGCCAACGTCTTAAGTTTGTTTATAAACAATTTTGAAGTGTTTTTTTCATTAAAAGAAATAAAATATGGAAGACAGGATAGAACGGGCAAACTAATGTACAAACATGACGTTATAACGTTATTTTTTTCGAATCAATCTTATTTGCAAATGAGTTATAACTAGGCTATATAAGTTTTGCTAAAACATGAATGTTAATTTTGTTGAAACTTTTTAACGTTATTCTTACATATAATTTTCAAACATACATTGCACTTCATAAATATGAAGAAAACAGGAATAAATTTAAGCATTGAAATACTTGGTTTGTGACCAAATTTGCAAATATAAGACTAAAATATCACATGAAACAAGGATAAAGGTCCTTTACTTATAGGCTAAAGATCTGTTTCTTAAAAGTTGTGCGGAATGACTTCATATCTTCTAACAAAACTTAAACATTGTATAAATATGAGACAAAAAATAAGCTCCAATCAAAACAAATAAATTTTGAAGATAAATCATAAATTCTTACATTGCAGAGACAATAGGAGGGGAAAAAGTAGAGTGATAGTGAGAGAAATGAAACTCATGATTTCAAAGAATGTGTGTATTTCATAGCCCTTACATGCCGAAAAAGCTAACTTCTGAATGTCTGTCAGTTCGTTCTCCCTAATGTAGTTACTAACGTAGAGCCATATTACTCAAAGAACGCAAATCAATTTTTAAACCACCGTCGTTACTAACTCAATATACATGCATTATTTTGCCTTTGGATATTTGTACAGACTTGCTTGATCTACACTTCAATTTGAGTTGCTGATCAATTTTCTGTTTATTTGTAATAAGTGCGGCAACTTATTTGTCTTTTTTGGAATCTCTTGGACCGATAACACGCATATTTACACGAATTCTCACCAAACTTGATACAGTGGATTCGCTTTTCAATTTTAGATCCATGTCGTTTCCAGAAGAAATTTTAAAAAATTTTGGATGATCAAGCAATAAGCGATTTTCTAAATTCGGCATCTTGTTCCAGAAAAGATGAAGATTTCCATATCTTGACTGCCTCCGAATAACCATTTCAAAGTTACTTTTAAACTTTATAGTCTCACTCTTTCTATGTCTGTTTGTTTCTGTTTTTGTTCCGTAGCTTTCAGTAGTTCAGTTCCTGTAATAGGGGCAACACGTTATGAAGATTTATTTGATATAATGGAGGGGACTTGATTTAGAAACTGATTTATAGCAATTGGCTTCCGTTCCTTAGACTTCTTTACAGGTGATTTCTCATATTATTCAACGAACGCAAATCAATATTTCACTTCGAGTTTTCCACACCTTCCAGTCAGTTTTTCACAGTCTTCCAAACCTTCCTTGTTACTCACTGAACATAAATATATTACTTTGCCATTGGAGGTTTGCACAAACTGGCCTGACCTTGACTTAAATTTGAGTTGCCGATACTGTGTGTGTTAGTTTCTAATGAGTAAAGCCACTTGTCTTTCTGGGAAATGTCTTGGACCAGTTACACGTGTAATGTACCATTACAGTTGAAAGTAATGGCAACTTTTTTTACGCACCCTGTACCTAGTAATTTTTTTTAATTCAATTTCGGTTTAGTTACACAATTTATTTACTCTCTTTACTTCGAATTAAATATAATGAATCCAAAGGTTTCATTAGTAACCATATTCCCACTGAATAATATATTTTATTTATATTTTGATTAAGTGTAAATCCCATTTTCGGATATATAAGTTGAATAGTTACAAGGTTTACCATTCTGACGTCATACCGAAACATAGTTCCGTCATTGGATATAAATTTTCTTAATTTCAGACCAATGTAGAATTTAGTCAGGTACCTAATCTTTCCCTCACCCCCTCTCACTAGTCCATAGTCACTTTCAGATCCGGTTATATCTGGATTTGCCAAATTTCTATTTGCTTTGTAATTTCCGCGGCTAAAGTTTTCGTTCTGATTGGAGGAATTCTCCTACCTCTGGCTTTTTCGGCGCAATGTTATCATAATAATCGAAGACACGTCACGAAGCACTATCTGTGGAAGTGATCACCATATTTTGACTTCATTAGGACTGAAATTCAAACGAACTTAAGGTAATATCCAGTTAATTTCATTGATAAACGTCGTGTGATCATTTAGGAGCCAGAAAAACATATTTTTGTTCAAAGAACTGTAAAACCAGGGGAAAATATCTGATTTCCGGATTTCTGTTTACTAGGAAGCCATGTTTGCTGCCCAACTAGAATAGACAGAGTGAAATAGTGACTTTACTTTCTTTTTTATTTCAAATTCCATTAGGGATTAGGGAAATTACGACCTGTTTAGTGCATGTTGTTCGTGTATACAGTAAATGTGATTTTTTTATTATTTATTTAGTAAGTGCATGTACGTAGTAGGTTTGATAGTTGTAATGTAAATAATCATAATGGCAGCTTAAGCTAGCGTAAAAGGGCTCCTATCCCCTTTTCCAAATTGAACCAGTTCTAGCGGGGGAATGGGTTAGTTATTGTTTGTTTTAGGGCCTTTTCCCCTCTCAGGGGAAGGGTCCCTCAATAAACCTCGTTAAGGTGCCCCCAGGGCATCAATCTTTAGCAACCATTATGTAAACAATTGGTCAGGTCAATTGGACCTAGGGTTACCTTTCTCATTTTGCCCCCCTTTAAGTTTAATAGAGCCGACTGTATATACCAACAAGGGAGTATTTTTCGTCAACATGCATGTAATTAAATGGTGCATGTTTGGTTTAGTTAGTTGTCTTTATGTATAGTACTAACAGTGGTGTATGTAGTTAGTAGTTTTGTGTGAGTGTGTGAATTTTCGGTTAGGACAGTGTATAAATATGCGTTAATTTAGTACCATTTTTCTAACATAAATAAACCAGAGTAAATATTAAATTTCTGATTAATGAGTACAAGTATATATTTCTGTACACGGTAAATTATGCCTCCACTACAGCGCCATAGTGTCTGTTTTCGGTAGTCAATTGTTTGTTGACATTACGACATCGCATAACTTAGTGATCTAGATTGTTTGATTTTGGCCATTTATTCTCAAATTACTTCCCGTGGACATGGTTTTCGGTTCAGATGATTATACCTTCATATAAGATAGCATGAGATCTTACTGTACTGAAAATTTCAGCTTGCTAGGTCCAGTAGTAATTGAAATATCTACTGAAATAAAGAATACCTATTTTCTTAATAGAAGTAAAGCCCATATGCTGTTACTGTTTGTTTCAAAATGTAGTATTAAATTCTCTTTTCCCGTGGCTGTAGAAAATTCCATTGTTGCTTTAGTTTTATCAGCAAATCGGAAATAGATTAATCGTTGACAATTTAACTTTCAGTGAATACACGTATGATTTTTTTTAAACCTGCGAAGTAAATACAATTTGGGTGCTTCGAAACAAAGAGTACGTGGTTCGATGAATGTTATCGTGTAGTAGTTTGAGCGTGATAGATTGTGATAGTTATATATATTTATTACTGTGTAATGTAAATATGTGTATGGCCTGCGTGTAAAATGTATGAAATAGGGTGTCTGTAAAATATTACTTCGCGCGAAAATTAGTAGATAATGAATGAATGTAATGATATATTAATAATATGATATAAAATATGAATGAGATGATGACACCTATATTTAAATGGATAGGCCTAGTGTATGTTATGTAGTGAAAATATGAATATGTTTACTAAAAAAAAATCTCTCGCGTTTTGACTTCTACACCAGTACATTCATCCAACCGAGTTTGCTACTTGGATAGTAAATTGTAGTTGGGAATTGTGTGTTACTTCGCATTTAAGTACCTCATAATAACAGCCCCGGATCTTAAGCCTTTCAATAGATAGGGTAGCATCATGTGGGAATTACTTCTAAAGGTTGACAGAAATGATAATTAAGAAAAATAACTGCTATTTCCTGTGATCATCGAAAAGTACAGGTTTCGGTCATTTGTACCTTTAACATTCATAGCCTCTCCGAGATTTTTTTTTCGTTGCTTACCTTATTTATTTATTGTGCAGTGTTCATATAACTCAGTTCGGACTATCCGATTAAATCAACTGCTACTAAATTAATATTCATGTCATTAGCGTACCCGGATGTCGACCCCTAGTCCCTTTAAGTATTTTCATTTCTTTTCTTAGTTTAATTAGACGAGGGAAATTAACGACATCCCAGACTGTGGCGTGTCTGCGCAGGGTAGCTATCGGTGATGGTTTGGCATAGAAATCACCGATCCAAAATTCAGTTTATTTAATTTTTTTTTTATTTCGGCAAATCATTAGTTAGGGATATCTTAGATAATACTTCTATTCTAGTTTCATTACTGTCCTCGAACCTTCTTAGTTTTTTCTAAGGGGTCGAATATTTTTTTTACTTAGAGATTTCAAAATTGGGGACGCAGTTACCTGGTCCCTTTCCCCCCCTCCTTTTATCCTGCTGGTCTGGGCCGGATACGGGGATCGGATTTCAATCTTACAAGCAAATTCTTGTGGGATTGGGATCTGATGGACACAGAACTTGCATCCTTGGCAGCAGGGCGCCCCTTGAGTCTACGTATTTGAGTAGATCACCCTTTTGGCATGTTAAGTATATTTTGGCTATGGATTTGTTAAGATACAAATTCGACTTCTATCTTTGTAGCGTTAGTTATTTCCCACTTAAGTCTTTGGCGCCCCTATTCTTCGTCTTCCTTCTTCTCTATCTCTCTCTCTGTCTTCATTACTTCGAGATTTTTTTTTTCAAATTTTTTAACCTCCCCCCCCCCCGGTTTCTGAAACTCATGAAAACGTACAATATTCATATCACTTATTTCGATCGTATGTACTAACTGAGACATCGAGGGATGCAATTCGTGGAGGTATTGCAGCACATCTCAGGACCATTTTCGCGATATTTAATCCACCACGGGAGAAATTGACGAGAAGGTACACTATGCTTTCAGATTCCTAGAAACATTTGTTATTCATTGATCGTACAAATTATACCCATTGACGACTGATTTCTGGTTTTCTTTCTATTGATTGGTCATATAGTGTGTATGTATTAATAGTTTGGGCCCACTAGTTTCGAATAACATTGATTTTTTTTTCTGTATATACATCTATATATGTACTTACATAGTTTTAAAAGTTACGTGCCTGCTCTATTTGTTGTATTTCCACCTCTTATGTCAACTTACTAAATAACACCAACTATTTCTTTATACGCGGATCTTTAGTGAATTGAGAATGATTATTGATTATCGGGTTTACATATAAATTACAATGTTGCAACCTTATGAGGGAAAAAAGTGAATTTTGATAGTCAGGGTTTTTGTTTTGTTTTTGAGCCAATAAAATATGAATACTTATCGAATATAAAAAGGTTATGTAGATATTAAATGTCGACGAAATACTACGATGGATATTAAAGTGAAATTTATTATATTGAGTAATATGAATATATATATATATATGCGAGTATGTATGTAAAGGGCTCGGTATTTACCCTGGTTGTTTTAGGTTGCCATAGATTTTTGACACCCGATATTAACCAACTCTTTGTGATATATAGTATTACCGCGTAAATTGTAATAAATTACATTTTGTTGAGTTGTTATTGATGTTTGTAACTATTAAAGTTGAATATCATGTTAAATACTGCATGTAAATAAAACAAGTAGCAGGTCGTAAGAAAAGTAAAAATAACCCTAATCCTTATCCAAATTTATTTTGCGAGATCATAGTGAAATCAGTAAGCTACGAAACAGTGTGCCCCACCAACGAATCCTTCTATCAGTAAACTATGAAACAAATCCTTCCCCTACGATCGGAAACCTAACTATTCAGTGACTAGAATCTTTTGACTACACGATCTATACTAGAAAAAAAATAGTGATCTTAAATTCAACGAACTGAAATTAGGTTAATAATTTAGTAGTGTGAATACAGGAATATGGAAATATGTTCCCAATGTCTGTGACTGGATTCGATAATTTTTCTTTAATCTTGATAAACTTTGAAATTTTATATCAAGTGCGTCAAGTGACGAAATGAGAAATATAAATATATATGTATATGAAGCAACTATTTGTCTATAGTTAAAACAAAAACAATTAAATACTCTCATGGACACAAATCACAGTGCGTAAAGAGAGTTGAAAAAGGAGTTATTATCGACGTGAGAACAAAGACTCATAAAATTGTCGAAATGTCTCCTCTTGGGACAGAGACTCAATAAAATGCTACTAAAGTGTTTTTTTTAAAGAATGATTAATCAATTATATTTTTTTTCTTTCTTTTGCCCGCAATGATATGTATTCATTGCACTGAATCTTAAATATATTGACCTTTGAATTTTTTTTCTTTATTTTTGTCTTTCGTCTTTTGTCGAATTCTTTTTTTTATGTAATCCAACTTTTAATATATCTAGAAAGAGAAATGTGTTATTTGATCTTGTTGAAAGTAGCGGATTTCTGTGCATGCTTATGAAACATTCTTTTCATGTATTAAATTTTTCCTGTTATGTCAAACTAAGTTTTCTTTTATTGAAATGTAATAAATGCCTATAGAAATGTAGTTAGGTTAGTTTAATTCAACTAAATACAACCTGAAGTATACATTGTCCTGTATGAATGTGTGTGTGAGTGAAATGTAGGTTTAGTATTAAGTGCACAAATTATTTTGACATATATGTGTGACTTATTATAATTAATGGTAGCTAGCAATTAAAGTCATTGAATGTTAATACTAACTTAATTTAAGTTGGCTCTATGAAGGAAGTAAAAAGGACCGAAGTAGCCTGAACGAATGATCAGCATGGGAGAACTGTGAAAGTCAAAAATCTTCGACAAATATGTGATATTCTTATTTTTTTTTCTTTCTCTGTGGTCGATTCTAACATGCCATCAACTTCGTCGTTCATTTTTCAAATATTGGATATTAGTCTAGAACTTCTGGAAATATTGAATAAACGGTAAAATTAAACTTTCTCATCTATCTCAGAGCTAGATTGGGATAATTCGGTAGTTGGGGTTAAATGGATCTAGGTCGGGGATGTATGGGTTAACATGTGTCTACCTTTGATCACCTTAATACCAAACATTCACCCAATAGCTATTGGAAATGATCCCAATTCGATAATTATTCACTTTCCTTTACCATATTTCTCAAAATATCCAGTAACAGTCTCCTCTTTATCACCTTCTTACTTTACCTCTTTTCTCTTCTATCTTCCTTTTCCTTTCTTCATCTTCTTCTTCTATTTTTAATAAAACTGAAAAGGGGGTCGTGACTGGGAATTCTATATGTAATAAACACGGTCATGTATTTATTTATTTTATTTTATTTTCTTTAGAAGTCCGATAAAAAGTTTTCTCGTTTCGATCGAACCTAGTATGTTCGAAATTAAGAAATGGGTAATATATTCCAATATAATTAGACATAAGCTGATAGCTTCATGAATATCCCCACCAGGGGTGAAGGGTTCCCACTCACGACTTATTCCGTGCATCACATTTGTTGCAGATTCTTTTTCCCTCAATCAGTTTTAGATTGACGAGCCGTGACGGGATTCGTTGTTATGGAAACGGTGGTTTCTATGGCAACGGCCCCCTTTTTTCAGTTTTCCTTGTCTTCCAAACCTTTCTTGTTACTCACTGAACATAAATATATTACTTTGCCATTGGAGGTTTGCACAAACTGGCCTGACCTTGACTTAAATTTGAGTTGCCGATACTGTGTGTGTTAGTTTCTAATGAGTAAAGCCACTTGTCTTTCTGGGAAATGTCTTGGACCAGTTACACGTATATTTACAGTGATACGTACTGGAATAATTGTCAGCAAATTTGGTGCAAAGTCTAAACAACGCAAGCTAGTAAAAAGCGCTCATCTGGCATGCATCATGTCTACAAACGCCCGTTAAATTGCTACATGATACATCATACTTTACTCCTATGATGGTCTTCCACTGTCCATTAGTTCTGCATTTCTCACCATTGTAATCGTCGGCACTCGATCATTTGTGTTTGTTGTTGGCTTATTGACAGCAGGTCACTTATTTTATGCCAATTCTAACACCTAGAGATAGTTAGTGCATATGCTGGCATTACTTCCAAATATTAATGGGAACACTGGGTTCAACGACTTTTATCGGTGTACATTTACTACCAATCTGAACCATGACTGTCTATGCGAGAACTTTCATGGTTTCCCTTGTCGAGTTGCGTATTTACTGTACCTGCTTCACCCCTAGGTTTCCCACTATAGTACGTAAATTTGACTCATTTTGAAAGACTGAATAAACGACCTTCAATAATTACCCAATTCTTCTAAAGTCTCGCTATCCGCTTATGAAGTCCCTGCTTTCGGTACCTTTGTCAGAAATTTCCAGGATTGTCAGATCCCAAAATTAAGGAAGGAGTTTTTGACGGCTCCCAAATTCAGAAGCTTATGAACGATTTTACATTCATTATGACGATCAACGAAACAAAGCTTCAGGCATGGGAATCATTCAAGGATGTTTACAGCAAATTCCTGGGTAATGTTAAAGATGACAACTACCAACAGATTGTCGAAACCATGCTGTACAACTTCCAGAAATTAGGTTACCACATGAGCTTAAAATTACATTTCCTGCACAGTCATCTGGACTATTTTCCTGCAAATTTTGAAGCATTCACAAAGGAACATGGCGATCGATTCCATCAAGACATAAAAAAAAAATGGAACGAAGGTATCAGGGGCGATGGGACGTCTCCATGATGTCAGATTGCGTTGGTGTCTAGTGCAAGATAATCCTACTCAGGAACACAAACGCAAATCAACACAGCGTTCGTTCATTCACATCAAAGCGCAGCATAAAATAGTGTTCTTATAGTGAGATTTACACATTCTAGCAATGAACATGTTACATTAAGTAGTGCTTTTTGTATATTCGTTGCATTTTGATCATGTTCTACTTACATTGTAGACGTATTGACTATTATGGTTAACTTTGTGTAGAAATTACAACAGTATTAAAAAATTTCTTTTCATATAGAAGCAAACTGTATATGACAGACAAAAATATAGTATTCTTGTGGTGAGATTTATACCTTTTACAAATCAACCTGTTACATAAAGTAGTGTTTTCTATATCCTCGTTGCAATTTGATCATGTCCTATTAAAATTACACATATTCTCTATTATGGTGCTTTCTATCGAAGTTACAAACAATATAAAAATTTCGATTACAAATAGCGAAATAATTGTACGCGATAGGCAAAAACGGTTTCGATATTTGAAATCAGCACACCTAAACTAGGTTAAATCACCTCTTCAAGCTTTTGCCGGAGAAAAAAGTTTTATTTCGCAGGCCGGTGACTGGTTACACTCTCACCAAACTTGACACATATGGTCCGTTTTCCAGTTTTAGATCCGTGTCGTTTTCAAAAGAAACATTTCTTAACTTTGGATTATGAAGCAAGGACTGATTTTCTGAATTTGTCACTAATTGCAGAAAAGGTTAACTTTTTCGTATGTTGAATATACCCGAGTATGTTCGTATGTTGAGTATACCATTTCAAAATTGTTTTTAATCTTTACAATATCATTCTTTCTGTGTCTGTGTTTGTTCTTATCGTTGTTCTGTAGCTTTCGGTACTTCCGTTTCTGCAGTAGTCCCAGCAGGTTATGAAGAATTATTTGAAATAGTGGAGGAAACTTGATTTAGAAGCTGATTTGCAGAAAGAGGTTTGCTGCTTCTTAAACTTCTTTGCATACGATTTCCTACAATCAGTTTGGTATTTCTGTTTCGAACCTCTATCTGATTAGTTTGATTTTCTTTCCATGCATTAATTCTCTCTTTAAGCTTTTCTTGCGATGCTCGAATGTCCGTCCTTGTTGCCTTGAGAATAAAAGAGTTGTGGCTGATTCTTATATTATCTGGTGTATATCACTCATTTTTGTAATTTTAGTTAATTAAGTTGCTGAATGGCGATTAAACATATCGTAGAAGGAAAACTCGATATTTTCGAATGTACTGAGCTCTACGTGTATATTTGTAACTTGATGTTTGATTTTACTTCGTTTGTTGTCTTGAACTGGAATCATAACACTTGGGGGTTTTGAAATACTATGATATTTACATTCATATCTGTGTTCTACGCTATACCAACTGTCTTACTGTCAAATTTCTCGTTCTATGATCCATATTTCTCCATCAATGAGTACACATTCTTAAAATGTTTTTCTTTTATGAGGTTCACAAAATATTCTAGGACAAAAGTCATGATGTAAACACAAAGTAATGGAGGGAAATGTATATATATGTCAGCACGAACTCTCGCTGCCGCTTCTACCCATGTTACCTCCAATGATCTCTAATTTCTCTAATTTATTTCATATCGCATGCGCAAATGGTGACGCTGAAAATCGTTCAGTTGAGAATGACTTCCTACCTACTGTGTAGAAGTAAGGATACTTTTGTAAGTACCTCTCAAGATGATTAACAAAATCATAACCTTTTTTCCAATTCCATCGTGCACTCATTACTAGAATATTTTACTCTAAACAGCGTGAATCGAAGCTATGAATTGTATGATGATTCTCTTTATTATTTTATGTGGGGGTTGGTTACACATGGTAGAGTAAAATTATCGAAATTAAAATTATGTATTCTATAGATCAGTGTCGTCATAGTGACAACCCAACTGTTTTGGAGCTTTTTCCGACCAAATTATGGTTGTCTTCGACATTTATTACCCTCATTCTTGCGGAAAATAAGGAATGTGGATGTGATTGAAGATGCTACAGTTGAATCCTCAGCCAGTCCCTATAAGAGAACTTTGGTAGATTTCATATTGGGGTTATGCATTTTCCGTCTTCTGGAACAAGTTTTTCCCGAAACAAAGAAACGAAGCATTGTTATCCTGTTGCCAGTATATTCGTTTTGTACCAGTATAAGTTACGATTGTTTTCGTACAAGTTTTGTGATTTTAGAACTTCGAAAATCGAGGTATTTTAGTTTCTTAGTGGTATTCTAGTTTACCTTTCATGTGGTTCGTCTAGTCAACATCATGTCTCTGTAAAAACGTATGGAAACAATATATATATATATATATATATATATATATACATTGTATATTAAAGGAATGGAATTGGTGTTACATTATTGTAAAGTGGTAACATTTCTTACTTCTGAAACAAATGTAGACAGTGTCATAGTGATAAAATTCATTATTAACAGATGGGTTACAACTGTGTAAATTTTGTAAAAGAAATAAATGTTTATTTTATTAAAATGTTTCAATGTTATTTCTATTTTTACTTTTAATACATACCTTGTACTACGTGCCCACTTAAAAATTAAATTTTAGAAAACAAAATACAATCAGAATAAATTTAAATATCAGTGCTCGATTTAAATATAATAAAATAATAACATATGAAACAAGGATTTACGTGCATTTATAACGTAAAGTTCTATTTCTTAAAAGGTGTAGCAAGAGATTTCGAAACTGTTGATTAAACTTGAGTACCAAAATTAGGATAAAAGTCAACTAAAAGAAAAAACCAAAACCAAACATGAAGTGTTCAAAATAAATTATTAGTTTTTTTTTATTTTTTATTTGCAAGTGGTGATGAAAGAAAAAACAGTCTGGTAGTGGTAAAAAGAAATCTAATTCAAAATTTCAACGAATGTACATGTTTCATAGCCTTCACTTGACGATATAGAGAGTTTTTGAATGTGTGTCTATTCGTCCATTCCGATGTGTGTAAATTCGCCTAAAGGTCTTACCATTCAACGAACCCAAACTAAATTTCAAACATTAGATTTTTATAAGATTTTAGTTTTCATTGTTTCGAATTTTCTTAGTAGCCCCAATATGAGCACTTTATCGTAAGGAGAAATAACAAGAGCATTGCCAGAACGAATTTGAAAAGAATTAAGTTTTCTTATTAACTTCTACAGGCTTTATAACAATTGTTCCATGTACTTTATTATTATACTCATTAAAGAATTCTTGTAATATATCTATCCATTTATAATTTCTTTTGAGTACGAATTTTTTTACACATGTTTTGATTCAGAGTTCTGTTAAAACGTTCTACGATATGTTGTTTTACGAAGACACATGCTCAAAATGGAGGGCTTAAAATTTAAAAATTCGCAAATTATCATCTCTCTATGATACAATTCTCGAGATATGGCTTCTTCAATCTCCCGAAATCCGAACATTTTTGGCATATATCTGGGGGACGGTAGTTAGTTGGCCTGTGCCCGCCAGTTACTATTTGATAGCAATGTTCATCATCCTCTTAGGTATTGATCAACACCAATATCATCTCTAAGACTTACGGTTCCCGAGACATGGTTCCTTAAATCTCCGGAAATCGGACCTTTTTTTGGCCAATATCTCTTAACAGTAAGAGTGACGCGAAAACTTTAATCCCTTCTTTAGATAGTTCTTGATGCTTTGTCGAATAGAGGGCTCAAAATTAAAAAAAAAACTCGCAAATAACAGACAGATACACAAGCAGACATAGAAAATTCAGTAACGAACTTCTTTTAGTTCGTTGAAAAGATGGAAATTTCTCGATATCTACTCTAACAGCTTTGTTTATATTTCATATATCATTATTTTATTAAGAATCCTACAATACGATATACTTTTCTAGAAAAAGATCTAGAAGTAGTTTACTCTTGAGTGTTTTTTGTTGGAAGATTCAATTTGGAGCCTGACATTATTTTAGTAAACAGAAGTGACAAGGTTTAATACAAGGCTAATGTCTTTTATTATATTGAATATGCACTAGAGATTTAATTACATGCGGCTTTCCCCGCTGACCTGGTAGCTAGCGCGCATTCCTTTGTTACACAGGGTCCCAAATTCGATTGCAGGTGGGAGAGCATTGAATGCATTACGGTAGTTCGGAATACATCTTAAGAAATAGGTCCAGGTTTTATGTAGCCTCGGTGTTAAAAAAGAACTCTAACCTACAAGAACTTCTGATTGCATCTTGTAGTTTTATACATATATACGAAATTAGTTTGAAACCTGTTTTGATTTGCAAATCAAACCTGTTGTAGGTCTTCATAATTAGAGTTGTTTCATTTACTTTATAATGTGAAAATGATTAAAAGTAAGTAAAATTCCCATTCGGAGGCCATTAGATAATGAACTAGCCTTCGCATCGACTACTAAACACAATATATCTGTTGTTAGTGATTAAATTCCATAAACACACTCTTAGTTTGAATTTCCGCTTATTTATATGAAGAAAATTAGCAATACAACTAATAATTTCTCTTCTCTTTACTTCGAAATAGAAATTAAAATCTTTCAGTTTAACATCCCTTGGTTATACCCTTCAGGCTAGGAGAGACGAGGATTAAAGCAAGCGAATGACGATGGAAGAATTTGTCGAATGGGAATGTGGGAGGAATGGGAGTACCTCTGGAATACCCAGGGACATAATGTTATCCATCACAAACCTACGGGGTGCACACCAAAAGTACGTAACGTTTCGTTCTAATTTCCAAGAACAAAAAATACAGAAAATTAACCTGTCTCTATTTCTCTACAAACTCTCCCTCTTTATTAATAAACAGTTGACCTCGTTCAGTCCATTTTGTGTAGCATGTGGTACAGTCGTCTTTGGGAGTATGTTTCCAGATACTCGAAAACAGCGCTCCCAAGGATGATCTGCTGCACGAAGAGAAGGTCTTAATGGTCGCAAACACCAATCACTGATAGTTTGGCCACTTAACGAGGCAACTTCTTGAAAAACATATCCTAAGATAATGACATTCTGAATTTCATGGAAAAGACTGAAATCATAATATGTTTTAGATATTTTAGTCCTGAGAAAAACTCTCAATGGACATAACCACCAATCACTGACCATTTAGCCACTATACAGTTACTTTTTAGAAAAAAAAACGGAATATAATGATATCTTGATTTCGGTAGCAAAGACTGAAACCGTGATATGTTGATGATCTTGTCATTCTGAGAAAAAGTTTTAGTGGACGCAACCACCAATCACTGACCATTTGACCAAAACAAGGCCACTTTTCTGAAAACAGCCCAATATAATGATTTTCTGAATTTCGGTGGAAAAGACTGAAACCGTGATACGATGTATCTATTGTGACCCTGAGGAAAACTCAATGAGTGTAACCACCAATCATTGACCATTTTTCCAATTTCAGGCAACTTTCTTTAATGCAGCAGAAGGTAACGATATTCTGGGTTTCGGTGTAAATGAATGAAACCGTGACATATTGTAGCTATTTTGATCCTGAGAAAAAGTCTCAATGCGCACGACCAACAATCACTGAGCCTTTGGCCACTACGAGACCACTTTCTTGAAACCATCCGAAAATAATGATACTCTGGGATTTATGGGAAATTGTATGAAACCGTGAAAAGATTTAGATCTCCTCATCTAACACTGAGAAAAAAAAATGTAGGTGGCGTACTTAAAAAGATAGGTTACATGCTTAATTCCTGTAGTTTTAGGACTTAACGTACAGTAGACGTATAACTGAAAACGCATGTTTTATAATACTTTCTGTATAAGTGTTCCATCTATACTTACTTTCCGTATGAAACAATGTAGGTGGTCAGGATCTCACATACAAATGGACGTATATAACATATAGCTGACGAAGGTAACATAAGTATATGCATGTGATATACGGAAAACTGTTAGATGTCAGACATCCTGCAACGGCATGATGTAACATCTAAGGGCAGTGCCTATGTAGCCTACGGATAACGTATGCTCCGTACTGATTTCTATACTAAGCAAGAGGATACCGTATATTTGTACAATATACCGCTGTCCTGAGAACGGATTTTTCTGTGTAGAACCACGATTGGGAGCACCACTCATCAGTTGCTGTTTGATTACTGCGTGTCCAGTCGATATTCTGGGATTTGCGTGGAATTGCTTGTATACACTATAGGTTGCATATCTTTTCCAGAATTTTCCTCAGCCCGACAGACAAGGTAGCGTGGTACCTATACTACAATGGTCCTTGCTGCTACCTTCCTTAATTTTTTTACCTTTTCCAGGATGTAGGCAATTCCTAGTAGCACATGTACCTCGATCGACATGAGACAAATATCTTTCAATACCGTTTGACAACCCCGGAAAACCACAAACAAAATGGTCGCCCAGGTCAAATCTCTCCAATGCGAACAAATGCTCTACAAACTCACTTACAGTTGCTTGGTAGCCACAACTTAACACTTTTTCTCAGGATCACAATTACAACATATCACGGTTTCAATCTTTTCCAGCGAAATAAAGAATATCATTATCTTCCGCTGTTATTTTTAAAAAAGTGACCCTGTAGTGGCCAAACGTTCAGTGATCGGTGGTTGTGTCCATTGAGATCTTTTCTCAGGATGGTAAGATCTACAACATATCACAGTTTCAGACATTTTCACCGAAATCCAGTATATCGTTATCTTCGGCTGTTTTGAAACAAGTGCCTTGTAGTGCATAAATGGTCAGTAATTGGTGATTGTGCCCATTGAAACTTTTTCTCAGGATCAAAATATCTACAACATATCACGGTTTCAGTCTTTTCTACCGAAATACAGAACACCATTATCTTCGCCTGTTTTCAAAAAAGTGTCCCTGTAGTGGCCAAAAGGTCAATAAATGTTGGTTGTGCCCACTGAAACTTTTTTCAGGATCCAAATGTTTACGACATATCGCTGTTTCAATCTTTTCCACCGAAATCCAGAATATCTTTATGTTAGGCTGTTTTCAAAAAAAGGTGGCCCTCTAGCGGGCAAACGGTAAGTGATTGGGTTGCGCCCATTGAGACTTTTTCTCAGGATAACAATATCTACAACATACTGCAGTTTCGAGCAATTCTACGGAAATCCAATTTCCGTAAGGACTGTGCGGGATCCTGTCTCACGTTCTACCCCAGACAGGAACACCATATTGTCGCTAGTGAATAAATTGGAAGAAACATGATCACTTCTGAGTAAGACAAGGAAGCATCGAACCCCGCAAGCGGGTGTTGTTAAAGATGTGCTATCGTCTCCTTAGGTCGCCCAAGAAATCTCTTCGTCGTATGTCGCAAGAAACCGGCTATAGCTATTTAACATGACAAAAGGCAGAGAAAAACTGTCTAACTAAGGCCTTACAAAATAGTATTCTACAATACCGCTTCGAAAATCCAAAACCTCATTCCGATTGTAAGGTACACTGGCGAATATTTGCTGTTCTTCTTGAGGCGAGGGCGATATTATCCAGGATGAATTTAAACAAGTAAACATAGGCCCACAAATCTCCCATTCTTCTCTGATCATTTGCTACAAACTCCATGAAAATCGAACTTCAGTTAGAAATTCTAGATGCAAATGAAATCTATGAATTTAAATAAAAAATTACCTTTTATAAGAAATGTCGAAATATGGCTAAAATCTATGAAAAGAATGAAAATACTATAGTATGATAAATAAATAGCACCCAAGCTAAACCAGAGTACAGTAAAACTATGTATTTTCACTTAAGATTACAATGGAGAGAAAAGAGATGCAAAAATGTGAGTCATCACATTCTGGGTTTAGATGTAACGCTAAATGTAGTGTAAACAACTTTTTGTAAGTATACCTGCAAAAATTAGATTTGAGTGAGTTCTGTTTAATAATAACAGTAATAAAGACAAAGGATATATAGAATTAATTGAACTGGAAAAAGAAATTATATTACATGTAGGAAGGGTTTCTTTCATATCTATATTTCCTTACGGGTGTATTTTAGTATGAACATTCTAATAAAAGCGACATCTACTGATTACCATCTATTCATAACTTATCTACAAAAATATGTTTACCCAAACATATGAAATCTTATAATTGTTTTCATTTTCTAATGAAGTTTTCATCGAATTTCCTAAGTTAACCATTTCTCTCTCGGAACGACGCAAAAGGGAAACCGTTACTCAATTGCAATTTTTATTATTCTGGTTATTTGATACCTCCTACATGTGAAGTAGATAAATAAGTACAGATGCACGTGCAGAAATATAGGTTGTGGGTTGTCTCACACATTTTGAAACGAATTTTCTTTTTCTTTCTTTTTTTCTTTTTTAGGGAAGAAAATGTCTTTACTTAGAAAATGTCCCAACGACAACAAACTAATATTCTTAGTAAAGGAAAATTGAATGTTTTCAACAACGTAAAATATATATTCCAAGTAATAGAAGACAATTTACTAAGCGTGTGTTGAGGAAATGAGACTTGATTGTGAAATATGTCTTGTTTACTCGAATCTAATGCGTCGTGGATTCTAATACGCACTCGAAGTTTCATTAATCTGATACTACTTGTAATCAAGGTTTACACAGCTAACTAAAACTCACAAGAATAATGTTTGCTATCTACTTAAGACACAAAAGAAGTATTTTTCTGTCTGATGAAGATACTTGTATACAGTGGCGTATTTAGGGGGGTGGCTTCCGGGCTTAAGCCCCCCCCGAAATCTTACTTAGTATAGTAAAGTAAATGAAATATCTTGCAGAATTTTCACATTTCCAGGCAAAGCCCCCCCCGAAAGTTAGCAAAGCCCCTCCCGAAACAAAATCGTAAATACGCCACTGCTTGTATAGCACTGATGGCCAAATGATAATCCCGACCCGCGAAGTAAAGCGATGATTTGTTACTTCTTTAAAATCCATGTGTAACAAGAAGCTTAAGGCAGGTTTTCATGCAAGCATCCGTTGCGGTACTTTTGCTTGTAAAGTTGCTGAATATCCAATTGAAAAAGTTATTTAAGTACGGTTCTACGTCTAACACAACTTTCTGTTGGCTACACAAGGAAATCACTAGCAAAGAAAGCAACGGACACTTGCATGAAAATCCGCCCTTGTAGCTTTCCATCATAATACACGTATTCCTAAATTGAGACAAAACTTTTATCTATGAAAGTATCTTGTTTCACCTTTAGTTACCAAGCTTATTCTCCGAAGTGAAGATCGTTGGTACAGTAGGCAGCAAAAAAACCTGCAACATGAGCATCTACTACGCCTAACAGCGCAGGGAATCAACATAACGTCTAAGTGGCACGAATCACGCCAGGAGAAACTTCGGCGTCCTCCCTTGCACACTTATTTTGGAGCAAAAGACTTCGTCGTTTCAGAATAAACTTACATGCTCATGTTGCAGGTTTTTTGCTGCGGACTGTACCTAGTCGATTTCTATAGAAATGCAGGTTTCATAGAGTTACTTTCAAATATTAGTAGCTCAGAATCTAATTGTGCAAAACACATAGAAAAGAACAAAGGTTCACAGAATAGAATATAAATCAAATATGTTCTTAATTTGCCATTGCTGTGTGTTTATTTTTATCTATTTCTATGTTTATTCTTTATTTGGTGTCCACGAATGGTCATTATTTTGTCGTCGAACGCAGTGCTTTATACCAATGGTCATCACTGTTCCATATACAGAAAAAGTGGCTGTGCTAATTTTACACAATGACTCTACGTCACCTGGGTTGTTGTGATTAATCTTGAAACATGTCTGATAGTATATCAACTTCATCGCTCTTTAGAGTAAACTGTTAAAATGAGAGTCGTTAAATCGACCAACCATTTGATATGATGAGGAGTCATTTTAGTAATACACAATTAGTGTTGTTTTCTATTCAGTTACCAAACAATTGCTTTTGCAGAAACATTTTCTTTCTTATAAAACAGGCATGACTTTTATGAGAGATAATAAATTGCGGCATAAAATATTTATAAATTGTTACGAGCAGTGGTGGTATTCAGCCGGTTCTCACTGGTTCGCCAGAACCGTTTGTTAAAGTATTTCTGGTTCGCAGAACTGATTGTTATACCAGAAATAACAGTAAATTTTACCCAGTTATAACCAGGAACAGTAAACTTTAGTTTAACTACCTTTGTTTCTAGAAATTCTTACAGCTACTGGGTTAAACATATGATCTCTCAAAACAAGGTACAAACGTTTATTTCTTAACCTCAAACGCTCAGGTATCAAGAATGAGAACTAGAATCACATGAGTGTAGTGGTGAGCAGCGGTGCCGATTTCTCTGTAACTTTGGGGGGGGAGGGCATTCATAAAAAATACATACAACAATACATATAACAATAAAAATACATATAATATATATATATTCATAAAAATACATG